>NW_011494954.1:2486613-2511270 GCF_000754665.1 Bison bison bison | reverse complement strand
CTACCTTCAAAAGATCCCATGCATGTACTGGTACACTCACTGCCCCCAACCCTGCAGCAGGCCACCCCTGACCTATGCCTCCATGGGAGACTCCTGGACACTCCAGGTCAGGTCTGTGTGAGTCTTTTGTGGGGTCACTGCTCCTTACTCCTGGGTCCTGTTGCATACTAGGTTCTGTTTGTGCCTTCCAAGAGTCTATTTTCTAGTCCTGTGTAAGTTCTGGAAGTTCTATGGTGGATTTAATGACAACGTCCTCCAAGAGGGCTTATGCCATACCTAAGTATATATATATGTATACACTTAATATATACATATACTTCTTAATATGGTTTTCTCTTGTAATGACTCTGCTTAGTCGCTTCAGTCGTGTCCGACTGTGCAACTCCATAGACAGCAGTCCACCAGGCTCTTCCGTCCCTGGGATTCTCCAGGCAAGAACACTGGAGTGGGTTGCCATTTCCTTCTCCAATGCATGAAAGTGAAAAGTGAAAGTGAAGTCGCTCAGTCGTGTCTGAGTCTTTGCGACCCCGTGGACTGCAGCCCACCAGGCTCCTCCATCTATGGGATTTTCCAGGCAAGAGTACTGGAGTGGGGTGCCATTGCCTTCTCTGGTAAAAGATGTTAATGAACCAGACTGAATCTCACATTGAATCACATCATTGTATAAAATTCAATAATTAATGAAACCATTAAAAATGTGTATAGTTTGAAAAACAAAACTAAAAGTACACTACATGGGAGAAACCTTTTCTTAACATAATTCACAGCCTTCTAAACTGCAAATACTAGTTCTAGATTTAACTGTTGGAAGCACATAAAATAAATCTAAACTCAAAATTATGTGAAAGTCTTTCAAGTGTTTAAGGTAGTTTTCATTTTTCTGTTAAGTATTCTCCTCTTTAATCTAGATATCTGCAGCTCTTTCCTTGTGCTAATAATTCTTCTTTGCATATACTCAACTCTATCCATACATTCTCAGATTATGATAGCATCCAGACCCAAATGGCACATATCATTGTTAAGAAATGACATTTTATTAATAGCTCCTATACTCACTTTAATTCATATTAGCATAAATATAACATTGCTAATGTATGTTGAAGTTGTATCCAACTAGTGTCCTTACTCTTTTGATGAAGGCTTCCATTAATCCACATTGTTTATTTCTTAGTCTGATTCATGGTCTATGTAAGGTTTTTTTTTTTTTTTTGCATTAAAGTTAACTTTTATCTCACCCAGTTTATTAGTATATTATGTTGAGATAGTTTTGGATCTCAGGTATAACATTCAATACATCATTTCCCCCCAAGGTTTTTATAACTGATGTATATCACTATTCCAAGTCATTATCCAAGACACAAAAAATTTGAATTAGGATCAAGAACAAAAACCTTAAACTCTTTCTTTTCTGTTAGCATTGACCTCTTAATCAACATTTCCTGGTAAGTTTACTGAAGCAGTGAGGAAATGGCAATCCACTCCAGTATTCGTGCCTGGAAAATCTCATGGACAACATGATCAATGTAACAATTAACATTGTTGTATGTTATATATGAAAGTTGTTAAGAAAGCAAACCCTGAAAGTTCTCATCACAAGAAAAAAAAAAAGTTTATTCTTTTCTTTTGTATCCATGATGATAGCTGTGCATTCTATGATGTATGTTAGTCAAGTCGTTATGCTGTATGCCTTAAGCTCATACAGTACTCTATATCAACTATATCTCAGTAAAACTGGAAAATAACAAAAAAATTAACTATAAAAATACTCATAAAATAAAACAGTTACACACTGGTATATTTTTCTACTACTATACAAAAGGCATTAAAATAAAATTGACTTGTCAGCTTTTGCATGATATGTAAGCTGATACCATATTTATGCCCTTTTATTATTAGAAGCTTTTTTTTTTTTTCATAAAGCATGTCAAACCTTTGAATTAAATTGTTTGAATAGGCAGAACTTGCTTTCTTTTTATTCTTTTATGTTTTTAAAGTTGTATTCATGGAAAATTAATCTCTGAACTTTCACATTCACTCTGATAAATATTTCAAGTTATCAATTTACAAGGATTTGGTTGTTTTGTATGGTCATTTGATGTGTCTTTCTTATACAAATACTCAGAAAACACACTACAATTTGAAGTCCTTTAGACTTCATTCAACTGAGGTTGCTTTTTATGGTACCCAAGATCTTTTTCTTTTCTTTTTTTTTTTTTTAGCTTTTAGGCATTCTAAGCAAGAAAACAATTTGGAAAATGAACCAATGAACTATTGCAATTTAGAGGGTATCATAAGTCTGTGACAGTGACTCTAGGAGAGGTACAAAGTTCCCACATTAATCTCAATGGACTAATTATGGTCACTTAAGTGTCAGTGTTGATAACTTTTTTCACTGCAATGGAAAGGGCTAACTACTGTGCTTTTCTAGGCCAGCTGAACACCCACCATAGCAGGAGGTGGCATTCATTTGAAATAATGTGTTATATGGAGAGCCTTTATGAACTAGTGTGTAGAAATTGAGTATTATTTTGATTAATTGGTTAATTGAAGTGCTGCTACTACTGTCCTTAAAATTAACACTAATGGTTATAGTGTTGTCAGCTAAAAAGTGTCTGGACTCCAGCCGTGAAGTTTATAGGATTTTGTATTTTTTCTATAAAATATCATCCACCAGCAGGGAAGACAGTTTACCTTAATAAGGTAATAAATATTTTTGAAAAAAATCCCTATATCTTATAATACTATCTTATATTAAAGCCTCAAAGAAGGCTCAAATAAAGCATTGAGCAAAGGATAAATCCCCATTCCCTTTAAAAGAATATTTACAAATATCATGTTTTAAATAGTGCTCATCACCATCTTCTCTGTTGGCTAATGCTAGGCTATGGAGTACAATAATAATAATAAAATTAAAGTGCTACCAATAATTAGGACAAAAACACTGCACTGCCTTATTCTGTTGAACATTTCTTTTTCCATGCAAACACAATAAGGATCATTATTAGTTAGTTTATATGTTGCAATATGTGCTGTAGTTAAAACATGTTTGGCTTATAAAGCATATGTGTTGTACTGGTTATACGTGTATGTGTATCTATGTTATATAACTACACATGTATTATATATTATAATTAAAAGATAACAGAATGTTGACAAAGTCAATTTGTTGACATCTTGTAATTTTTATCCAGATTTAAAAAGAAAAACAAAAATTTATCTCACAAAACATATTTCGTTTTTACTTCATGTACATGCTTCATCTAGCAAAACACTGGCTACATATTTACATTAATATATAACAAAGACAACATATAAATCATACTTGGAAATGTACATTCTGCATGTACATCTGTTGTTATACTTCTACAAAAATATTATTCCATTTTTCAAAGCATACTCAATAAAGTATTTATGTTTTAATATTCTGTTAAACAGAGCACCTTATTCCCAATTATTATTTTTAAAAACAATTTTAATTAAATAAAGGAGGAATCTGGGACCACAAAACAATCTTTTCTTGTTACTCTAAATTAGTGCCTCAGAATTCTCTAATTTAAAAGTAGATTAGAAAATCTGAATTCAATAGATTGCCTTTTGAATGATTCATCATTCATGAGTATAATGAAACAAATGTCTGTAATTATAATCAGTTAGGCCATTAAAATCCTAAATTCTGATATCAAAAGAACAACACTTTAAGGAAAGTTTTTAATTTATTCAAAAAATTAAAGTGTCTTTTTGACTACCAGGCATGGTGAGGCTAATGAGTGAGTTTTTTTTTTTTTTCCAAATTTCAGTACAGAGAATAGAGAGGTTGAAAGCTTTAGAGCTGCACTCAGCAGCAAATACAGTTACCATCAAATCAATCAGTCATAACTATAAATGAAATCAAATAAATACATTCAAAATAATACAATAATTCTAAAAAATTGTATGGGTACATAATCATATATAATATGTATTGTTTATTGACATATGTAACTATATTCTAAAGTTAAGCAATAGAATTATAAACACAAAATTCAGGACTGGGGAGACAGAGAGTTAAGAGAAAGGTGTAAATAAGGTATTTCACCAGTTTTAGCAATGAGACTTAAATGAGGTTATGAGTGAAACATATAATCACTATCTTGCTATATTTTAGACCATATATTTTTTATGTATTGAATATTTTATATTTAAAAAGGTAATTATAACATCACTTAATATGTGGGCTTAATAGAAGAATGGATACTGCCTCTATTATTGTCAGTATTGTCAGTCTCAAAATATCAAAGGCTAAAAACAATTAAATTTTATTTCTCATACATGTGTCTGCTTATTTTGGACTGTTTTTCTCAAGGTGGTTGGTAAAATCACAGAGGAGCAAGTCAAAGCAAGCAAGCACAATTCAACTCTTTTCTTATTGTATACTTACACATTTCCTATGGCTAAAGAAAATCTCTATGATGAGCTGAAAGTCAATATGACTGCTGTGTACTTGGCCTATTGTTGGTCTAGGCACTGCGAAGCCACTGGACACAGGATGTAGATGCACAATTCCCTTAAAGGAAGGGAGTGAAAAGTTGGGAACAATAATTAATCCACTGTATTATGAAAGAAAAATCTACTGAGCTTGAAGAGAAAGTAACTGCTATTAAGAAAATCCCAGAAGTTATCAGGAAAGCACAAAATGGGTGATTGTATTAAGAGGAGAGTTCTGAAATAAGATTTTAGGTGTTTCTAGTAGTACTCTAACTAATAGGAAGAGTTGTTAAAATAATAAACATAGAATCTATAATTTTAGAACTATAAATTCTATATGGATTAAATTGTCATTCAAAACACAGAACCTTTATTTGTAAAGGCATAATATACAATATTATCTTGCCTGCATTTAATATAAAATAATTCAGACAGTTTGAAAGCAAGAGTAAAGTAGATGTTTGAGGCAATTTAAATCAAGAGAAATCATTGTTAGTGATGTCAATAGCTATTTAAAGTGATAGAGCAAAAAAAAAAAAAATAAAGTGATAGAGCATAATGAAGGATAAAGAACAATATATATTTGTGAAAGAAATTAACACATATATTCGTGAAAGTAATTATAATTAATTACTTAATTTCACAATTAATCCCTTGTGAAAAGATTAATAAGACATAAAATATTTTCACATAATATATAATTTATCTATATGCTGTATGATAACCACTATCAGAAAAACAGGAAGACACTTTAAAAACCCAAAATTTTAATTTCTATATTCAAAAAATATTTTTTTATTTTTTGAATACAGAAATTATCCAAAAATGGATATCAAAAAATATCCACTTTTATCTTCATAAAGTATTTAACATAGAATCTACCACGTTGACCATTTTCAGTGTACATTTCTGTGCTAAGCACATCATTGTACAACAAATATCTAGAAATTTTTCATCTTGCAAAATTGATACTCTATACCTATTGAATAACAACTCCTCTTTCTCCACTTCTTCAAACACCTGGAAATCTATTTTCTTTTTCTCTTAGAAGTGTGACTACTTTAGAGCCTCCATATGAGCGAAATCAGGGCTTCACACCTGGCACAGTGGTAAAGGATCTGCCTGTCAATGCAGAAGACACAAGAGATTTGAATTGGATCCCTGGGTCAGGAAGATTCTCTGGTGTAGGAAGTGGCAGCTCACTTCCTTATTCTTGCCCCCCAAAACTCCATGGACAGAGGAGCTTAGTGGGCTACAATCCACGGGGTCACAAAGAGTTGAACACAGCTGAACATGCACACAAGTATAAGTAGAATCATGATGTATTTGCTTTCTGTGGCTGAATTATTTCACAGGGCATACTGTAGTCAAGGTTCTCCTATGCTGTAGCATATGATAAAATATTCCATTTTGCATACATGCAGCATTTTAGTTAGCCATTTATGTGTCCATGGACACAGGTTGCTTCCATCTTTTGGCTTTTGTGAATAATCTCACAATGAACATGAGCATTCAAATATTTCTTTAAGATATTCCCCGATTTCAAAACTGTAGAAACAAATATTTCCTGTCTTCAATTCTGATATATATATATCCCTATAAGTGTAATTGCTAGATAATATTATTTTTGACTACTTGAGGAATCTTAATTATGTTTTTCATAGTGGCTGCATCATTTTACAACTGTATCAATAGTCTGTGAGAGTTCTAATATCTCCAAATGCTCCATAATGCATTGTTTTTAGTTTGACTTTGTTTTTATGAAGTGAAATGAAGTGAAAGTTGCTCAGTCGTGTCCGACTCTTTGCAACCCCATGGACTATACACTCCGTAGAATTCTCCAGGCCAGAATACTGGAGTGGGTAGCCTTTCCCTTCTCCAGGGGATCTTCCCAACCCAGGGATGGAACCCAGGTCTCCTGCTTTGCAGGGAGACATTTTACTAACTGAGCCACAAGGGATATAAATTTTGTTTTTATAGAAGCATCCAAATGAGGGTGAAGTGATATCTCACTGTGTTTTGAATTTGTACTTCAAAATTGAATGGAGAAGGGAATTGTCAACCCAGTCCAGTGTTCTTCTACTGGAGAATTACATGGACAGAGAAGCCTGGTGGGATACAATCCATAGGGTTAATAGAGTCAGACACAATTGAGCAACTAATGCAATGAATAATGATGTAGAGAATTTTTATGTGTCTGTTAGTCATTTGTATATTTTCTTTAGAAAACTATGTATTCATGTACTGTGCCTATTTTTAGTTTCTTTTGTGCTTTTTGTTGTTGTTGAGTTCTTTATATATTAAAGAGTGAGAGCTCTTTATATATTCTAGATATTAAGTCATTGTCATATGTATGATTTACAAATATATTCTGCCATTCTGTAGGTGGCCATTTCACTCTTTTCATTATTTCCTTTACTATGCAGAGATACTTGAGCTTTATGTAGTTCGATTTGTCTATTTTTGTTTTTGCCATCTGGGCTTTGGTATCGTATCCAAGAAATAACTGTCAAATCCAATGTCATGAAGTGTTTCTCCTATGTTTTCTTCTAGGAGTTTAATGATTTCTGATCTTACATTTAAGTCTTTAATTCATTTTAGATTCATTTTTTATGTGGTGTTAGGAGTCCAGTTTTATTCTTTAGCTTGCTATTGTTTACCCAATGGCATTTGTTGAAGAGATTTTACTTTTCCTATTTTGTTGTCTTCAGATTCTTGTCAAAGCCCAGTTGAAAACAAATGCAAAGGTTCATTTTTGAACTCTCTTTCTCTTCCACTGTTTGTATATCTGTCTTTTTACCAGTTCCATGCTATTTTGACTACTATAGTTTTTTAATATGTATTGAAATCAGTAAGTATGAGGCGTCTAACTTTATCTTTCTTTCTCAAGATTGTTTTGGTATCTTGGGGTTCTTGGATGTTCCACAGATTTTAGGATTTTGTCTTATTTATGTAAAATACACCATTGGGATTTTGATAAATATTGCATTAAATCTGTAGATAGCTTTGGGTAGAATAGACACTTTAACAACATTAAGTCTCCAATCCTTGAATATTGGCTATATATTCTGTTTATTAGTGTCCCCTTTAGTTTCTTTCTGTATCTTATAGTTTTCAATGTATAGGACTTTACCCTCTTTAGTTAAGCTTATTTGTAAGCATTTTATTCTTTGGATGCTATTGCAAATGAAATAGTTTTCTTAATTTCCTTTTTGGTTTGTTCTTTGCTAGTGTGTAGAAATACAACTAATTTGTATCCTGCAACACCGCTGAATTTATTTATTAGTTTGAACAGTGTATGTGTGTGTGTGTGTATAATCTTTAGGCTTTTCTACTTGTTAATTACATTATCTGCAGATAGGCATACGTTTATTTCTTCATTTCCAATTTGAATGTGCTTTATTCCCCTTTCTTTCCTAATTGCTGTTACTGAGAATTCCAGTGCTATGTTGCATAGAAGTGATGAGAGTAGGCATCTTTGTCTACATTCTGATCTTGCAGGAAAAATTTTCAGTTATTCAGCTTTAGTACAATGCTAGCTGTGGGTTGTTCATATATGTTTTTTATTATTTTGAAGTAATTTCCTCCAATTCCTAGTTTGTTGACTGTTTTTATCATGAGATAATGTTGAATTCCATGAAGTGCTTTTTCTGCATCAGTTGAGATCATCATATAGCTTTGTTATTCTTTCTGTTAGCTTGTCCTATTACATTGATTGATTTTTCTACATTGACGCATCCATGCATTCTACGACTAAATCCCACTTGGCCATGGTGTGTGATCTATCTAATGTGCTTTTGAATTGAATTTGCTAGTATTTTTTTTTCTGAGAATTTTTATATCAATATTTATCAGGGACATTGGGCTGGCTGTAATTTTCTTTTCTTGCAAGTATATTTGTCAGATCTTTTACATCGGGGAAATGCTGCCTTCATAAAATGATTTTGGAAGTGTTCCTTTTTCTTCAGTTTTCTAGAACAGTTTGGGGATTGGTATTAATTCTTTTTAAACATTTGGTAGAATTCTCCAGTGAAGCCATCTGGTCCTGGGCCCTTTCTTTTTTGGGATGTTTTTGATTACTTATTCAATCTCTTTGCTAGTTATAGGTTTGTTCAGATTTTTATGTCTTTATGATTCAGTTCTGTAAGTTGTATGTTTCTAGAAATTTAGCCATTTCTGCTAGGCCGTTCAATTATTTGGTTATGGGAGCTCTTTTGTACATAGTAAGTCATTTTTCTCTTGAATCTTTCAAGAATCTCTCTTTGACTTTTGGCAGTTTTATTGTAATGGGTATTGTTGTGGAACTTTTTAAAGTCACCTTAGTTGAAGTGTTCTGAACCTTTTGTATGTGGATAACCACAGCTAGCATTATACTGAAGTTGAATCACTGGAAACTTTTCCTACAAGATCAGAATACAGACAAGGTCACCTACTCTCATCACTTCTATGCGATATAGTATGGAATTCCCTGTCAAAGCAATTAGGATATAAAAGGAATAAAGCATATTCAGATTGGAAGTGAAGAAATAAACTTATGTCTATCTACAGATAACATAATTTTACAAGTTTTCCTTAGATTCAGAAAGTTTCAGTCATTATTTTTCCAAATAAGTTTTCTGCCCTTTTTCTTCTCTTTTTTCTTTCTAGGATTCCTATCAGTTCAGTTCAGTTCATTTCAGTCACTCAGTCGTGTCCAACTCTTTGCGATCCCATGAAATGCAGGACACCAGGCCTCCCTGTCCATCACAAACTCCTGGAGTCCACCCAAACCCATGTCCATTGAGTCGGTGATGCCATCCAACCATCTCATCCTCTGTTGTCCCCTTCTCCTCCTGCCCTCAGTCTTTCCCAGCATCAGGGTCTTTTCCAATGAGTCAGCTCTTCACATTAGGTGGCCAAAGTTTTGGAGTTTCAGCGTCAACATCAGTCCTTCCAATGAACACCCAGGACTGATCTCCTTTAGGATGGACTGATTGGATCTCCTGGCAGTACAAGGGACTCTCAAGAGTCTTCTCCAACACCACAGTTCAAAAGCATCAATTCATTGGTGCTCAGCTTTCTTTATAGTCCAACTTTCACATCCATACATGACTACTGGAAAAACCATAGCCTTGACTAGACTTACCTTTGTTGGCAAAGTAATGTCTCTGCTTTTTAATATGCTGTCTAGGTTGTTCATAACTTTCCTTCCAGGGAGTAAGCGTCTTTTAATTTCATGGCTGAAATCACCATCTGCAGTGATATTGGAGCCCAGAAAAATAAAGTCAGCCACTGTTTCCATTGTTTCCCTATCTATTTGCCATGAAGTGATGGGACCAGATGCTATGATCTTCGTTTTCTGAATGTTGAGCTTTAAGCCAACTTTTTCACTCTCCACTTTCACTTTCATCAAGAGGCTTTTTAGTTCCTCTTCACTTTCTGCCATAAGGGTGGTGGCATCTGCATATCTAAGGTTGATATTTCTCTTGGAAATCTTGATTCCAGCTTGTGCTTCTTCCAGCCCAGTTTTTCTCATGATGTACTCTGCATATATGCTAAATAAGTAGGGTGACAACATACAGCCTTGATGTACTCCTTTTCCTATTTGGAACCAGTCTGTTGTTCCATGTCCAGTTCTAACTGCTGCTTCATGATTTGCATATAGATTTCTCAAGAGGCAGGTCAGGTGGTCTGGTATTCCCATCTTTTTCAGAATTTTCCACAGTTTATTGTGATCCACACAGTCAAAGGCTTTGACATAGTCAATAAAGCAGAAATAGATGTTTTTCTGGAACTCTCTTGCTTTTTCCATGATCCAGCAGATGTTGGCAATTTGATGTCTGGTTCCTCGGCCTTTTCTAAATCCAGCTTGAACATCTGGAAGTTCACCATTGTGTATATAATCCCCTAGATTATTTATTTATTTTTAACTATGAGTTCCTTAGGTTTTCTTTCTTTCTTTTTGATCATCTTGCTTGATAGCTTTAAATTACTTATCTTTAAGTTTGTTCATTCTTTCTTCTGTTTTATCAGGTCTGATTTTGAATCCATCTAGTGAATCATTCAATTCAGGTATTGTATGGTACAATAACTGTACAATACAGTTCAGTTATTGTATTGTACAATGCAGTATTGTATTGTATCAAGAACTTCTGATTTTTTTTATTTTATAGTTCCTATCTATTGTATTCTCATTTTGTTCATACATTGTTTTCCAGATTGTTTTCAGTTGTCTATCAATATTTTGTTTTGTTCACTTAGCTCCTTTAAGATAATAGTTTTGAAATTTTGATCAAGTAATTCATAGATTCCCTTTTATTTAGGGTCAGTTTCTGGAGATTTCCTGTTTCTTTGATTGGGCTATGCTTTCCTATTTATTATGTACCCTGTTATGTTTTGCTGAGATTTTGGCATTTGTAAAAATACAGTCACCCCTCCTAGTTTTAGATACTACCTTTGCATACGGGGAAAAAAAAGTGAAAAAGTGAAAAATTGAAAGTGTTAATCACTCAGTCATGTCTGACTCTTTGCAACCCCATGGACTATAGCCCATCAGGTTCCTCTCTCCATGGAATTCTCCAACAAAACTAGTGGAGAATGTAGCCATTTCCTTCTGCAGGATCTTCATGTCCCAGGGATCAAACCTGGGTCTCCTGCACTGCAGGCAGGTTCTTTACTGTCTGAACCACCAGGAAAGACTTTCATAGGAAAAGAATTTCACAATCAGCCCAGCTAGAGATTCTTAAAGCATTTCCAAATTCTCTCTCTCTTTTTTTTTTTTTTTTAATTTATTTCAATTCGAGGATAATTGCTTTACAATATTGTGAAGGCTTTTGCCATAAATCAATATGAATCAGCCATATGTATAAAGTGTTCCCTCCACTCCAAAACCCCGCCCACCTCCCTCCCCAACTTACCCCTCTAGGTTGTCACAGAGCACTTTCTTTGGGTGCTCTGTTTTATACATCAAACTCACACTCGTTATCTATTTTACATATGGTAATATGTATGTTTATATGCTAGTCTATCAAATCATCCCACTCTCTCCTTCTCCCACAGAGTCCAAAATCTGTTCTTTATGCCTTTTTTCTCCTTTGCTGGCCTGCAAGTAGGATCATCAGTACCATCTTTCTAGATTCCATATATATGCATTAATATATGATATTTGTCTTTCTTTTTCTGACTTACTTCACTCTATAGTAGTCTCTAGGTTCATCCA
Source organism: Bison bison bison (assembly GCF_000754665.1). Lineage (NCBI taxonomy): Eukaryota > Metazoa > Chordata > Mammalia > Artiodactyla > Bovidae > Bison > Bison bison. The sequence continues at coordinate 2,499,608 of NW_011494954.1, read as the reverse complement.
CCTCATTAGAACTGACTCAAATGCATTCCTTTTTATAGCTGAGTGCAGCTCATGCAGCTTACTAGCAGAAAAATGAATAATCCAATCAAAAATGGGCAGAAGACCTAAACAAACATTTCTCAAAAGAAGACATACAGATGGCTAATAAACACATGAAAATATGCCTCATATCACTCATTATTAGAGAAATGAAAATCAAAACCACAATGAGGTATCATTTCACACTGGTCAGAATGGCTGGTCTAAAAAAAAATAATAAATGCTGAAGAGAGTATAGAGAAAAGGGAATGCTCTTATTCTACTGGTGGGAATGCAAACTGATACAACCACTATGGAGAACAGTATGGATATTCCTTAAAACTACCATACAACCCAGCAACCCCACTACTGGGCATATACCCCAAGTAAGCCAGAATTGAAAAAGACACATGAATCCCAATGTTTATTGCAGCACTATTCACAGTAGCTAGGACATGACGGCAACCTAGATGTTTGTTGACAGACGAATGGATAAGGAAGTTGCGTTACATATACACAATGGAATATTACAAATTTCTCTGCAATGTGCCTTTGATAGGTTTGTGCATGCAAATTCCCAGTTAGAGAGTTTGTTTTTTTTTTTTTTTTAAATCAGGAGATTATAATACCTTGCTCCCTGGTGTCTGTCTGTGGTACTATATGTTCTCTGATGCTGAAACAAGCTGCTTAGCTTTGTTCTTAATGGTCTCCAGGCATTCTAAGTATGCAATTCTTGGTCAGCACTCCAAGGCAGATGAGAAAAGAAACCGGTCTCTTGGGCAATCCCCCACTAAAAGCTAAAACACTGGATGCATGTTCATGCTTTCCACCCAAGTGAGAAGCTATGAGTTTAGTGCTTTCTCTTTGACTATTCTGAGCTGGACAGGCTTAAGGGGAAAGAAAAAGACTGTTACACATCAAATGCAATCATTTTCCCTACTCCTTTTGATGGAGCTGTTCTTGAATTTGAACTTGCCTTGGGTATTGTGACTTCTTAACTGGCTTCTGAGGTTTTCATAAGGACTTTTTGGACCTACATTGTTAAGCTAGTGTCTCTACTCTCATCACTCCTGAATATGCATTGTTTTAAATAATATATAGATTACTCACAGAAAATTTATTATGCATTATCAGAGAAGAAAATTTCAGCAGATGAATGGATAAGAAAGCTATGGTACATGTACACAATGGAGTATTACTCAGCCATTAAAAAGAATACATTTGAATCAGTTCTAATGAGGTGGATGAAACTGGAGCCTATTATACAGAGTGAAGTAAGCCAGAAGGAAAAACACCAATACAGTATACTAACGCATATATATGGAATTTAGAAAGATGGTAACAATAATCCTGTGTACGAGACAGCAAAAGAGACAGTGATGTATAGAACAGTCTTATGGACTCTGTGGGAGAGGGAGAGGGTGGGAAGATTTGGGAGAATGGCATTGAAACATGTAAAATATCATGTATGAAATGAGATGCCAGTCCAGGTTCGATGCACGATACTGGATGCTTGGGGCTAGTGCACTGGGATGACCCAGAGGGATGGTATGGGGAGGGAGGAGAGAGGAGGGTTCAGGATGGGGAACACATGTATACCTGTGGTGGACTCATTTTGATATTTGGCAAAACTAATACAATTATGTAAAGTTTAAAAATAAAATAAAATAAAAAAAAGAAAATTTCAATAGATTTCAAAACATCTGCAAATCGAATGAGTTCAGATATTAATACAAATATATGTGTATTTAATAAATAAAATACATATACACTATAATTATGTATGTATATAATTAAATAAAGTAAATGCATTGATAAAGTAAAAAATAGCTTACAAAACCTCAGTTTTCAAGATATTAAACGTACTACCAGGTAAACTTTGGTTTGCAGAGAAAAGTTTTAAGGAAATTTGAAAATACTCACAGCTAAATGAAAATGAAAGTGCTTCTTGTCAAAATTTGTGGGACCATCTAAAGTAGTCATTAGGAAATATTTTTAATATAAAAAAATACAAGAAAGTCTAAATGTAGGCCTGGTATATGTCAACTAAAGCAGCTAGAAAGTAATCACATGATTAAAACCAAATACAGATCTAGGAAAGAACTAGTAAAGAGAGGGCAGAACTTAATGAAATATAAAACAATTTCAAAGCATGGGAGAGAATTAATTTAATAAATCAGAGTTAATATAATAGGAAGGGAGGCAATATAATTAGAAAAGTAGAGAAATTTAGCTTAATTTTGAAACTTGTGCTGTTTTCTCCAGGGCACTAGGTTGGAATAATGTGGTAAACCTGTACTAGGAGTCAGGTACTCTTTCTCCACAGCTTGCACTTGAAACACTATGCTGTATACTTTATTTTAGTTTTGTCACTTACAAACCTGTTGGCTACACGTTAATTTCTCTGTGGCTACATTTCCTCATCTGTAAAGTATTATGTGTGTGTGTGTGTTTGTGAGAGAGAGAGAGAAAGAGAGAGAGGAGAGAGAGAGAGAAGGAGAATGAAGTTTGATTTAATATCCCCAAGCATTTGTTACTAATTATCAAACACAGGTGCACAGTAAATGTTGAGTCTTAGTTGCTTGGTCTAGTGAAACAAATGTTACTTTTCTAGTCAGACTGTGTGTGGACCTCAGATTCAGATCAGATCAGATCAGATCAGTCGCTCAGTCGTGTCCGACTCTTTGCGACCCCATGAATCGCAGCACGCCAGGCCTCCCTGTCCATCACCAACTCCCGTTAGCTACCTATAAATTGGTCAATTTAGGCAAGTCTAAGAGACTTCTTTTTAAAATCCATAAAATGTCAATAATATTACCTTCCTCATAAAGTTGAGATAACGTATGAGGAAATTCTTAATAAGAAATTACAATTTAATAATCAAATTTAATGATTTATTGTCTTTCAATTATTTTTTAAAGAAACATTCCTTACACTCAATGTATGTAACTATAATAAAATATGTTTTCTAATAAATCTTTGCTTTTTGGAGGATATATAGATATTAATATTATAGAAAGTAATGCTTGATAGAAAAATAACTGAACTAGGAAGATAAATTCTTTACTATGATTTGTTTCATTATGATTAGTGATGTTATTTCCTCCTACTTAGAAAAATTAATCCAAAATAAAAATATAATATTATAACTAAAGCAGGATTATTAAAAAGAATAAAACAAGACTAATGCAGAGTGTTGTTTGTGACATGATTTTCTGAAACGTTAACTGTAATAATAACAAATGTATTGAGTTGTGATCATAATCTAGTTATACAGGTAACAATCTATATCTTTGGAAATTGAGTTTTGCTTGCAAATAAAATAAGAGTAAGGGAATAAAAATTTGATGTTGTACAGATTAGATTGAACTTTTCATATACTTTAAAAATACAATAGGATTAGAAAAGCAATTTGTTTATATGGCACAACTTCAGAATATAAGACATATAATTCTCTGGAGATTAGACATTTCATTGATTCAGTATTAAAACTGTCACTAAAGAAATCTTAACCAAGAGATTTCAGTTTTTTAAGAATTGAAACAATAAGAGCAAAATGCTTGAGTTTGTTGCATAGGAACATATTTTAGTTTTACCTGGGAATTGAATATATTAGTTGAGAAGTGGTAAATTTTTTAGGGAAGTAGAAATTTACACCAATAAGTCTCAGTTTCTCTCTGGGGAACTCCATTTACCTGAATCAAACTGTCTCAATGCATTCAACTATTCATGCCTTTAATCATTTGAAATGCTCTAGGTGTATTAAGTAGAAACAGAATGAAGACTATTTTTCTTATATTGCACTGTATATTTTAATGATTTGAATTTATAATTATAATTTTCATTTGCATTTCTAGATAAGAGAAAGTCAGTAAATAATATACCTTAAGATTGTTAAGTATTTTATATTCCAAGTTCCATACATTTACTAAAACTCATTACACTAACCACATTGACTCAGTTTGAGTGATGAAATCTGTGGTAGAATGCACACTGCTTGTTTATATCTATGTTAGAGTTTAGCACCTTGTAACCAGAAATTTGTTTAACTCAGAAAGCAATAGCAAAAATATCTTGATTAATTTATCTTACTCCTGATGAATGATGGCTAAGTTGCTCCTGAATTATAGAAGCATATCTGCTGATTGTTCAAAAGTACAAAAAAAAAAAAAACAAAACAATTTTTAGAGACAGTTTAGTGCATAGTACTGTTAGAAATCTATTATACAATTATGGTAATTTTTATAACCTCTTAAATTTTATTTCAAAAGACTTAAGAATAAAATGCCCATATTTCTGAAAAAAAGAAAAGAAAAGAAAACAACATCACCAAAAAAACAAGTAAAACAAGCCTGGGTTTTAGCTTCAAGGTCAGTGGTTTTTCTACCTCATTATGATTTGTTTGGGTCAAACAATGTTAGTCTCCTTTAAAAGTCATCCTTCTCATTCATCCTGAAAAAAAAAGAAAAGAAAAAGAAAAATCAGAAACTATCAGCCAAACCAAAACCTCCGCTAATCTTACTTGATGAAAGTTCTTAGCCCTCATTTGCACAGTTTTCAGTGGTCGTTGCATTTGTCAACATGCCATTTTCTAAAATCCCTACTCATAAATAAACAAATTTGCAGTTCATACAATTTAAACACTTTTCTTTATTCAGCATTGTAAGTCATGGTCATGTTTTCTACTTAAGCCATTGATTTTCCTTAAAAAATATAACTGGTGAGAGCCATTAGTGAAGTCATCATTAGAATCATCTTCTCATATTACCCAGTGAGGCAGCATTGAATCCTGGATAGTCTTCACAGGCAAGAAGAACTGACCTCATAGCCAAAGAATGGCAAATACCAGCTCTGTGACTTTGGCTAGTCACTTGACCAAGGAGTCTTAACCTTAGCATTAATAATGAAGGAGAAAATTGTACCTATCCTCCAGAATTATTCCAATAATCGGAAAAGACATGTCAATTTATATGTTTGATGCTCAATGAATGGCAACACTTGTAAAATATTAACTTAGAATTTCCCCTGTTACAACTCAGGAGAATTCCTGGACTTATCGTGATTTGGACAAAAATAATAACACGGGTATGGGTGAAAGAAAAGAGATGACTTCTAAAAGTGCTCTTACAAGGGAGGAGAAGACTGACTAAGGCAGACAGGAAATATAAAACAAGCACCCAAAAAATCCTGTGTAGATTTATGCTTTATTATAGTCAGATTTGGCATAGAGATGCCTTTGTCAATTGTGCTAATTTTCTGTAGCATAGGCCTGTCTGAATTCCTTCTAAAATTCACAAAATTAAAGACTTTGCTAATCTCAATGGTAGATTCCAAATTCTGCCTGACCACAAAGCAGAAAATGAACAAGCAAACACAAACCAGAAGCAACATCAAGCTGATGAAAATGAGTGAAAATGTTTTTAGAAAATGACCTTGTTGCTTATGAGTTATACTGCAGAACATTGAGTTTCAAGATTTACAAGAAGCATCTCTTTTTCAGAATGTTTATTCTAGTAGGCTCATGTTTTCATATTGAAGAACATTAGCATTCAATTTCATTAGTATACTGCAAACCTGCTCATATAAACTTTTATAAAACTGCATAGTTTAGCAAAGTAATAAAGTGTGACTGCTCATTCAAATAAGAACACTTTGGCAGCCTATTTAAGAGATTAAATTATTTGAGAATCCATAACCAAACTTTTTTCCCACTAAGTAGAGCCCTTAAGAGAAATTATATACCTCATCTCACACTAAAAATGTAGAAAATAGTTTATTAGACTGTTCATAATATATCTCAATAATTCTGTTTAAAATGTTTTTCTACTGTAAATTAAGGTAGTCAATTTAGTGATAATTTTTAGATGTATCATAATTAACATGCACATAGCTGCAATGGAATTCTTAATTTTCTTCAGAAACGTTAAAAAAATCCTCTCCCCTTCTCCCCCTACCCTGCCACCTCCCAATCCCCCACCCTGCTGTGTTTATTCACTCATCATGTCTGACTCTTTGCAACCAAATGGACTGTAGCTGGCCATGCTACTCTGTCTATGGGGATTCTCCAGGTAAAAATAGGAAAATGGGTTGTCATGCCCTCCTCCAGGGGATCTTCACAACCCAGGGATCCAACCCAGGTCTCCTGCATTGCAAACTGATTTTTTACCATCTGAGCCACCAGGAAGTCATTCCCTGGTGCGTCAGACGGTAAAGAATATAGGAGTGGTCAGTGCCTGCAATACAGGAGACTGGGATTCGATGCCTGGGTCAGGAAGATCCCCTGGGGAAGGGCATGGCAACTCACTCCAGTATTCTTCTATGGAGAGAGAAGCTTGGCAGACTACAGTCCGTGCGGTCACAGAGAGCTGGACTCGACTCAGTGATTAGCAGTTTCACTTTCATATATCTATATCTATCTGTATATTTATATATATTCAACATATATTTACTGTTAGCAACCTAAAATTTTCTGGTTATCCACACATATTTAAACAAAGTAATATGCTCTGGATGATTATATCTTCTTCCTATTTATTCTGTCAACATTCATTAGACATTAACTGTATGCCAGTCAATTCATTAAGCAACGCATTATCATTTAACTCTCAAAGTCTATGATCTATGATTTAGATGTTATTAAAACTTTCACTTTATCAATATGGAAAGTAAACCTGAGAGAGATCAAATTAATCACGTATAATCCTATAACTATTCATCATTGGTAGGCATGTAGTTTTCTTCTACAGCCCATATTCCTCAACATTATTCTATGTCCCCTTTCTAGCGTACTTCCATGGTATCCATCATACATACCTCGTGGGCAGGAGAATGATGTAATGGTGTGTGGTCCACACAATATCCACAACTGTATTGAGAACATTTTTTTTTCATAGAAATTAATACTATTATGGAAAATTAAGCTCCTAGGTAAGCTATTTGAGCCACCAGGGAACCCCAGGTGAACTATACAAACTCAGAAGACTTGTACAACTTAATGAGCAGAAACATTCTGAGCAAACATAGGTCAATAACAAGAGATTTTTTTGGATATATTATTTAATGATACAAATAAAGGTACACAAATATGAGCTCATAAAACACCTAGTTTGAGGAGATATATAAAATAGGGAAAATAAACAGATTAATTGCTGCTAAGAAATAGTCAAAATATGACTTTATCTTTCACATTTTTATGATAATGAAAAACAATACTTTAAATAAATTAAACCATAGTTATTCTATTAGAACAAAACACATCAGGCTATAATAAAACCAAAACAGATTATTGTCAAATAATCAATGTACTTTTAAATGATGGTTATCAGATAAAATATGAACATTAATTTATATCCAGTTTTTGAAACTTATATAATCATGAATTAAGAATTACACATTTTGCAATACCTGGTTTCCACAATTATGATGACTTTTTCATAGCCAACTGCATTTTTCTTACCTACATTTAAAAAAACAATATAGAATATGGAACACAAACTTTTTATTAACACTTCTTAAAATTCCCAGAAATACTTGACTGCCCAGCAGTAAAGATTGAAAAATAAACAGATTAGATAAGTGGACACATAGAAATGTAAATTACTAAATAAAAAGTACATAGTCTTGAGCTATCTAAGAATGACCCAACATTTATACAATTGTTACTCTAAGGAAATATACACTATATTCATTTCAATGTCATTATCTATAAAGTGAGTTATTTCATAATAATTACTTTGCAGGTTTTTAGTAATACAGAAAGTCATAGACACCATTTAACCCAGTTTCACGTAATTTTGATTTCTCTAGAAATATTTATTTTTATTATTTATTTGTAAAAACCTATTTGTATAGTTGGAACACCTTTTTTACTGTGCATGAGGCATAAACCATAGAGATATTCCGTTAACCGCTTCCCTCATAGCTTAGACAGTAAAGATTCCTCCAGTAATGTGGGAGATCTGGGCTCAATCCCTGGGAAAGGAAATCCCTTCCTTTCATGTTGACCATCTTAAAATCCCATAAGCAAACCCCTTTTTGACCTCTTTATCCCCTCCAATCATCTCTTTATTTTTATTTTCTCCTTATAACTAAGCTGCATAATAATCATATTTACTGTATTGAGTCACATTGACTGTACCATGCAGTTAGTGTAAGTACAACTAAGAACGGAAAAACTCTAATTAATCTATGACCAAAGCTTTCATATCACTTCAAAATTTTATTTTATGTATATTGGAACAACTTTTAGGTTTTATTTTTATGTAGCAGTGATGAAAATTTAAACAGCTATGACAGAGATTATGAATCAGCAGGCCATGACAACTGCATCAGAATAGATGCCTAGATAGTAATAAGCATAAAATGCTATTAATTTTAATACATCTTCTGATTTCATGGATTTTAAATATGAAATAGTACATCTTAGAACTGATGAAATATAGCAGATGTCTATGCTGTCTCTGCATCCTGTCTTTCTATTCTCTCTCAACTTTCGTCTAATTAGTCGTTCATCTATCCAATTCCATTTGGAAGTCCTTTTGTCAAATTCACCAGTGATCATGTGATGATGTCGTTGTTCTATTAGCAGTATTCGACACATGATAATACTCCCTTATTGAAATGTCTTCTGTTGACTTCTGGAATGCAGATTCCCTCCATTTCTCCAATCTTTCTTTATGTCCTTAGTTTTCTTTGGTAATTCCTGTCTCTTCATCCTTAAATATCACAGCACCAGTGTTCAATTCCAGGACCTCCTCTTATATAGGGTCCTTTTTTTGGTGATCCAAAAGTATTCTGGCTTAAAGACTACTAACTCTAGCCAGTAAATTCCACATTTTTATTTTTCATTCAGGTCTCTTCTCCAGCTTCCAGGATATTCAGTTACACACTATTTACATGTCTTAATAACATTTCAAAGTTAAAATAATGGTCATTCTTCTAAAATCAACTTCTCCATATATATTCCCATGTCAGGTAAGATCTACTTCATGCTCTGTGTAGCAGAGGCCAAAATACCCTTCCCCTCACACTTGATTTCTCTTAACTAATATGTAAGAAATTCTTATCCTATCTACTTAAGAATATATTGTGTCTGATTACTTTTCAGCACCTTCACCACTACCGCACTGCCTCAAGCTACAGTCGTTTATCAACTTGTTTCAATGCACCAGCCAGCAGTTGGTATCTTTGTCGCCATTCCTGTTCCTATATAAACTTGTATTAATTCAAAATCCAGAGTCTTCTTTTGGACAGGAAGTCATATAATGCTATTCTTTTTTTTAAGTTCTCAACTTTCTATTCCATTCTGATTAAAACACTGGAGTGATTTCCAAGGCCCCTGCAATTTCACCACCACTACACCATGCAATCTGCTTATTTAACTTATATGCAGAGTACATCATGAGAAATGCTGGGCTGGAAAAAGCACAAGCTGAAATCAAGATTGCTGGGAGAAATATCAATAACCACAGATATGCAGATGACACCACCCTTATGGCAGAAAGTGAGGAAGAACTAAAGACCTCTTGATGAAAGTGAAAGAGGAAAGTGAAAAAGTTGGCTTAAAGCTCAACATTCAGAAAATGAAGATCATGGCATCTGGTGCAATCACTTCATGGGGAATAGATGGGGAAACAGTGGAAACAGTGTGAGACTTTATTTTTGGGGGTTCCAAAATCACTGCAGATGATGATTGCAGCCATGAAATTAAAAGACGCTTATTCCTTGGAAGGAAAGTTATGACCAACCTAGACAGCATATTAAAAAGCAGAGACATTACTTTGCCAACAAAGGTCCATCTAGTCAAAGCTATGGTTTTTCCAGTAGTCATGTATGCATGTGAGAGTTGGACTATAAAGAAAGCTGAGTGCCAAAGAACTGATGTTTTTGAACTGTGATGTTGGAGAAGACTCTTGAGAGTCCCTTGGACTTCAAGGAGATCCAACCAGTCCATCCTAAAGGAGATCAGTCCTGGGTGTTCATTGGAAGGACTGATGTTGAAGCTGAAACTCCAAAATTTTGGCCACCTAATGTGAAGAGCTGACTCATTGGAAAAGACCCTAATGCTGGGAGGGATTGGGGGCAGGAGGAGAAGGGAATGACAGAGGATGAGATGGATGGCATCACCGACTCGATGGACATGAGTTTGAGTGAACTCTGGGAGTTAGTAATGGACTGGAGGCCTGGTGTGCTGTGATTCATGGGGTCACAAAGAGTCGGACAAGACTGAGTGACTGAACTGAATTGAACTGAGCAAGGGAACTGAACTAAACTGCATACCGTGCATCCCGCCCACTTGATCCCATTAACCTTATCTTGATATGCTTGTGTATATCTCCTTGATTCTCATTAGTCTTATTAGATAAGATCTGCCCTCTTTTCCACTGAAGCTGTTTCTGCCTGCAACACTCCTGCCCCAGGTATCCCTATAGTTATACCTTCTACCTCCTCTAAGTCTTTATTGAAGATCCAAATTCTCAGTGAAGAGTTCTCTGACTACACTATTTTGAAATGCAAACTACCACCAAGATGGACTTTTTTAATGTTTGTAACTTGCATTATTTTTTCTCCATCAATTCAGGAAGGAGGTACGCTATTTATTTCACATGTGTTTCTTCTATTGACTATGACTTCTTCTATTCTATGACTTTATTGACAATGCCAAAGCCTTTGACTATGTATATCACAATAAACTGTAGAAAATTCTGAAAAAGATGGGAATACCAGACCACCTCACCTGTCTCTTGAGAAATCTGTATGCAAGTCAGGGTGAACTCCAGGAGTTGCTGATGGACTGGGATGCCTGGCATGCTGTAGTCCATGGGATCGCAAAGAGTCGGACACGACTGAACTGAACTGAACTTAATTTCTTCTATTGGATTAAAAAGGTCCTTTTAATTAATTTCTATCTCTTTTTATTATAGTATCTTATCACCATTGAATTCATGTGGGCCTTAGGAAGCATCACCATGAATAAAGCCAGTGGAGGTGATGGAATTCCAGTTGAGGTATTTCAAATCCTGAAAGATAATGCTGCCAAGGTGCTGCACTCAATATCCCAACAACTTTGGAAAACTCAGAAGTAGCCACAGGATCGGAAAAAGTTGTTTTCATTCCTATCCCAAAGAAAGGCAATACCAGAGAATGTTCAAACTACCACACAATTGCACTCATCTCACCTACTAGCAAAGTAATGGTCAAAATTCTCCAAGCTAGGCTTCAACAGTATGTAAATTGATAAACTTCCAGATGTTCAAGTTGGATTTAGTAAAAGCAGATGAATGAGAGGTCAAATTGTCAACATACATTGGATCATAGAGAAAGCAAAAGAATTCCAGAAAAACACCTACTTCTGCTTCATTAACTACACGAAAGCCTTTGCCTGTGTGGATTACAACAAACTGTGGAAAATTCTTCAAGAGATGTGAATACCAGACCACCTTACCTGCCTCCTGAGAAATGTGTATGCAGATCAAGAAGCAACGGTTAGAATCAGATATGGAGCAATGGACTGATTCCAAATTGGGAAAAGAGTATGTCAAGGCTGTATATTGTCACCCTGCTTATTTAACTTATATGCAGTGAACATCGTGTGAAATGCAAGGACTGATGAAGCACAAGCTTGAATTAGATTGCTGGGAGAAATATCAATAACCTTAGGTATGCGATTAGATCTAATGGATAGAGTGCTTGAAGAATGATGGACGGAAGTTTGTGACATTGTACAGGAGGCGGTGATCAAAACCAACCCTGAGAAAAAGAAATGCAAAAATAAGGCAAAATTGTGTCTGGAGAGCCCTTACAAATGGCTGAGAAAAGAAGAGAAGTAAAAGGCAAAGGAATAAAGGAAAGGTATATCCCTCTGAATGCAGAGTTCTAAAGAATAGTAAGGATAGATTAGAAAGCCTTCCTAAATAATCAGTGCAAAGAAAAAGAAGGAACAAAGTCAAATGGGAAAGATGAGAGATCACTTCAAGAAAATTAGAGATATCAAGTGGATATTTCATACAAAGATGGGCACAATAAAGGACAGAAATTTTATGGACTTAGCAGAAGCATTCAGTATCATGGTAATCCAATTCTATGCCCCGACCAGTAATGCTGAAGAAGGTGAGGTTGAATGGGTTTATGAACACATACAAGACCTTCTAGAACTAGTACCCCAAAAAGATGTTCTTTTCATCCTTGAGGACTGGAATGCAAAAGTAGAAATTCAAGAAACATCTGGAGGAACAGGCAAATTTGGCCTTGGAGTACAGAATGAAGCAGTTCAGTTCGGCTCAGTTCAGTTGCTCAGTCGTATCCGACTCTTTGCAACCCCATGAGTCACAGCACACCAGGCCTCCCTGTCTATCACCATCTCCCAGAGTTTGTTCAAACTCTCATCCATCGAGTCGGTGATGCCATTCAGCCATCTTATCCTCTGTCCTCATCTTCTCCTCCTGCCCCCAATCCCTCCCAGCATCAGAGTCTTTTCCAATGAGTCAACTCTTCGCATGAGGTGGCCAAAGTATGGGAGTTTCAGCTTTAGCATCATTCCTTCCAAAGAAATCCCAGGGCTATCTCCTTTAGAATGGACTGGTTGGATCTCCTTGCAGTCCAAGGGACTCTCAAGAATCTTCTCCAACACCACAGTTCAAAAGCATCAATTCTTCGGTGCTAGCTTTCTTCACAGTCCAACTCTCCCATCCATACGTGACCACTGGAAAAACAATAGCCTTGACTAGACAGACCTTTGTTGGCAAAGTAATGTCTCTGCTTTTCAATATGCTATCTAGGTTGGTCATAACTTTTCTTCCAAGGAGTGAGTGTCTTTTAATTTCATGGCTGCAGTCACCATCTGCAGTGATTTTGGAGCCCCAAAAAATGAAGTCTGACACTGTTTCCACTGTTTCCCCATCTATTCCCCATGAAGTGATTGCACCAGATGCCATGATCTTCATTTTCTGAATGTTGAGCTTTAAGCCAACTTTTTCACT
>NW_011494954.1:2471880-2486513 GCF_000754665.1 Bison bison bison | reverse complement strand
CAGCATCTGCATATCTGAGGTTATTGATATTTCTCCTGGCAATCTTGATTCCAGCTTGTGTTTCTTCCAGCCCAGCGTTTCTCATGATGTACTCTGCATATAAGTTGAATAAGCAGGGTGACAATATATAGCCTTGACATACTCCTTTACCTATTTGGAACCAGTCTGTTGTTCCATGTCCAGTTCTAACTGTTGCTTCCTGACCTGCATATAGATTTCTCAAGAGGCAGGTCAGGTGGTCTGCTATTCCCATCTCTTTCAGAATTTTCCACAGTTTATTGTGATCCACACAGTCAAAGGCTTTGGCATAGTCAATGAAGCAGAAATAGATGTTTTTCTGGAACTCTCTTGCTTTTTTGATGATCCAGCAGATGTTGGCAATTTGATCTCTCGTTCCTCTGCCTTTTCTAAAACCCAGCTTGAACATCTGGAAGTTCACGGCTCACATATTGCTGAAACCTGGCTTGGAGAATTTTGAGCATTACTTTACTAGCATGTGAGATGAGTGCAGTTGTGCGGTAGTTTGAGCATTCTTTCGCATTGCCTTTCTTTGGGATTGGAATGAAAACTGACCTTCTCCAGTCCTATGGCCACTGCTGAGTTTTCCAAATGTGCTGACATATTGAGTGCAACACTTCCACAGCATCATCTTTCAGGATTTGAAAGAGCTCCACTGGAATTCCATCACTTCCACTAGTTTTGTTTGTAGGGATGCTTTCTAAGGCCCACTTGACTTCACATTCCAGGATGTCTGGCTCTAGGTGAGTGATCATACCATTGTGATTATCTTGGTCATGAAGACCTTTTTTGTACAGTTCTTCTGTGTATTTTTGCTACCTCTTCTTAATATCTTCTACTTCTGTTATGCCCATACCATTTCTGTCCTTTTTCGAGCCCATCTTTGCATGAAATGTTCCCTTGGTATCTCTAATTTTCTTGAAGAGATCTCTAGTCTTTCCCATTCTGTTGTTTTCCTCTATTTCTTTGCATTGATCGCTGAGGAAGGCTTTCTTATCTCTTCTTGCTATTCTTTGGAACTCTGCATTCAGATGTTTGTATCTTTCCTTTTCTCCTTTGCAAAATGAAAGGAGAATGGATGAATGAAGTAGGGCAAAGGCTAATAGAATTTTTCCAAGAGAATGCAGTGGTCATGGGGCCTTAGGAAACTCACTATGAACAAATCTAATAGAGGTGATGGAATTCTAGTTGAGCTATTTCAAATCCTAAAAGATGATGCTGTGAAAGTGCTGCACTCAATATATCAGCAAATATGCAAAACTCAACAATGGTCACAGGACTGGAAAAAGTCAGTTTTCATCCCAATCCCAAAGAAAGGCAATACTGGGGAATGTTCAAACTACTGCACAATTGCACTCATCTTACATGCTAGTAAAGTAATGCTTAAAATTGGAGAATTTGAGTATTGTTGAAGCTAGGCTTCAACAGTACATGAACCGGGAGCTTTCAGATGTTCAGGCTGGATTTAGAAAAGGCAGAGGAACCAGAAATCAAATTCCCAACATCAGCTGGGTCATCGAAAAAGCAAGAGAGTTCCAGCGAAACATCTTCTGCTTTATTCACTATGCCAAAGCCTTTGACTGTGTGAACCACAACAAAGTGTGGAAAATTCTTCAAAAGATGGGAATACCAGACCACTTCACCTGCCTCCTTAGAAATTTGTATGCATGTCCAGAAGCAACACTTAGAACTGGACTTGGAACAATGGACTGGTTCCAAATTGGGAAATGAGTATGTCAAGGCTGTATATTGTCACCCTGTTTTTTTTAACTTATATGCAGAATACATCGTTTGAAATGTAGGGCTGGATGGAGCCAAGCTGGAATCAAAACTGGCAAGAGAACAAAGGTGACACCTTAGAAAAGACTCTGATGCTGGGAAATATTGAAAACAGGAGTAGAAGGGGACGACAAAGAATGAGTTGGTTGGATGGCATCACTGATTCAATGGACATAAGTTTGAGCAAGCTCTGGGAGATATTGAAGCACAGGCAACTTCGGCGTGCTTCAGTCCATCTGTTGGCAAAGAGTCGGATGTGACTGAGTGATGGACTACAACAACAGCAATCCTATCACCAAGAATAGTAGTTGAAATATCATAGAAACTCAACAGATATTCTTAAAAAATGAATGAAGTGTTTTAGTATAAGCTTAGAAATCTTAGAAAAAGGTAACTTTACTATTTAAAAACAATAAAGTTCTGTGATCCCAGTAAAAAGAAAATGGATAGTAAGCAGAAACTGTTTTATTACTCTGGAAGCATATATTGAACCTAAAGTTTATATTTAAACTAATTAGAGCTGGAAAGTGAAGTGGGATTGAATCTCAGAGTTGGATTAATAAACTGTATCATTTGGACACTTCATCCAGTCTCTGTAAGCCTCCATTAGTATTTCATAAGCCCAAGAATTCTTTATCTTAAGAATAAACTTTGTATTTCTTTTACATTGTTTTTACAATCAGTTTCCTGGAGGGACAGTACAAAAGCAATGATAATCAAGTTTGATCAAAGATGTTCAAACATTATTTACTTTGGATTAGAAAAGTAGTCTTTAAAGAAGACATACAGATGGCTAACAAACACATGAAAAGATGCTCAGCATCACTCATTATCAGAGAAATGCAAATCAAAACCACTATGAGGTACCATTTCACACCAATCAGAATGGCTGCGATCCAAAAGTCTACAAGCAATAAATGCTGGAGAGGGTATGGAGAAAAGGGAACCCTCTTACACTGTTGGTGGGAATGCAAACTAGTACAGCCACTATGGAGAACAGTGTGGAGATTCCTTAAAAAACTGGAAATAGAACTGCCTTGTGATCCAGCAATCCTACTGCTGGGCATACACACTGAGGAAACCAGAAGGGAAAGAGACACGTGTACCCCAATGTTCATCGCAGCACTGTTTATAATAGCCAGGACATGGAAGCAACCTAGATGCCCATCAGCAGATGAATGGATAAGAAAGATGTGGTACATATACACAATGGAGTATTACTCAGACATTAAAAAGAATACATTTGAATCAGTTCTAATGAGGTGGATGAAACTGGAACCTATTATACAGAGTGAAGTAAGCCAGAAAGAAAAACACCAATACAGCATACTAATGCATATATATGGAATTTAGAAAGATGGTAACAATAACCCTGTGTACGAGACAGCAAAAGAGACACTGATGTATAGAACAGTCTTATGGACTCTGTGGGAGAGGGAGAGGGTGGGGAGATTTGGGAGAATGGCATTGAAACATGTATAATATCATGTATGAAACGAGTCGCCAGGCCAGGTTCGATGCACGATACTGGATGCTTGGGGCTGGTGCACTGGGACGACCCAGAAGGAGGGTATGGGGAGGGAGGAGGGAGGAGGGTTCAGGATGGGGAGCACGGGTATACCTGTGGCGGATTCATTTTGATGTTTGGCAAAACTAATACAATATTGTAAAGTTTAAAAATAAAATTAAATTAAAAAAAGAAAAAAAAGTTTGGTTTCTACCCTGTCATTTTTATTTTTATTTTTTTTTCATTGCTGGCTACAGAAAATAATTCAACAATCCTGGTAGATTGTAATGGCAGTGAAAGTAAATATAATTTTCTACAAATAGGTATCTTTAGTTTTAACCATGATATTATACATGGTGAAGTGAAAGTCATTCAGTCTTGTCTGACTCTTTGCAACTCCAAGGACTATACAGTCCATCAAATTCTCCAGGCCAGAATACTGGAGTGGGTAGCCTTTCCCTTCTCCAGGGGATCTTCCCAACCCAGGGATCAAATCCAGGTCCCCCACATTGCAGGTGAATTCTTTGCCAACTGAACTATAAGGGAAGCCCTTACACATGGTAGAGAAAAGCAATTCAGATAATTTTAAAAGATATGAGAACAACATGTTACTGCTCAGACTGGAGAGGGTCTAAATTAAAAATCTTAGTGAAAACTGACCATTTTCTAAGAGATTTACTTTTGTTCACTACAAATAGAAAATTTAAATGATATTAGTAAGCACAATGGTTGGCAGGCTAGGACTAGCCAGGGAAATGTAGTTATATGACAGTTGTCCCATGCCCACTTGCTAAGTCATATATGGTTCTTTGCAACCCCTTGGACTGTAGCATACCAGGCTTCTCAGTCCATGGGATTTCCCAGACAAGAATACTGGAGTGGGGTGCCATTTCTTTCTCCATGGGATCTTCCCAACCCAGGGATTGAACTGAAATCTCCCAGATTGTCAGGTGAGTTTTTCTTACCACTGAGACACTTGGAAAAACCAAGCTAGATCTTATTCTCTATCATGTCATCAACCTCATGGCCATCTATTTTTTTTTCACATCTAGTTCACTTCCTAAAAATGAATATGACTTAAAAGTAAAACATAAAGTGCTTCTAACATATATTCTTCTGTTCATAACACCTACAAAACAAAAGATCTAAAAAATATTTAGACATTAAAACAGTATGTTAATCATGGATTACAATACCTTTGTTGTAATCATTTATTATTTCTATAAAATGCTATATTTCATCAAAAGCATGTTATTGGTTTAAAAAAAAGACCCTACCAATTTTCTTTCTTTAATCTTTTTTCTATTTACTTACTTTCTTTTGAGGTAGTTTCTAACTTCAGCTATATTTTCCTATCACCATTTTGGAGCAAAATTCCACACTGAATTATTCATTTTCCCTAGAACATCACTGAATATGTCTTGTTAAACTCAGAATGACCTTCATGTTGATGGAGCTGGTGGCTAATTTCCAATCCTCTTACATGATCAATTGATATTTTTAATTTATTAGATCATTTCCTCCTTTTCAAAAAAATTTTTTTTTCACTTGGGTTCCAGGACACTCAACTCTTCTGATATGTAAACAAAATTTTTTCATGGATTGGCTTTTGATCTGATAATTTCTCAATTTACATCTGACTAAAATTTATGCTTTCCATCTGAATAAGTACAAAGGCCAAAATCCTTACACTGGTTTATAATATGGTATTCCATTATCTTTCTTACCTCTGTCTGTCTAATTTCTCTTTTTCACTTGTTATACACTCTTCACCTATCTCCACCCCCCACCCCCCAGTATCTTTGTGACTAAATTCACTACCATCTTAAGGTTTTCTGTCAAATTTTACATTCAGAGTGAGGTCTCCCACTGACTAACCTACCTGAAAATAAACCTGTAAGCACTGCCCTAATACCTAATCTCTATCCCCCTTGACTGCTTCATTTTTATCAGTACTTTTATTACATTAACACTCATTTTGCTTTTTATTTTGGTTTTCTTTATTGAATGTTTTCCATTCTAGAATGTGAACTTATTGAGGATGGGCATTTTTTTGGTACATTTCGTCCTCTGTGGTTAAACCATGCCTCACATGTGGGTGGAATTTAATAAGTATTTGGTTGGAGAATAAAATTGGGGTAATATGATATAATTTATGCATTTTCACAGAAAAAAATACATATGCAAGCATATAAAGAAATATTAAAAAATAAAAAACAATATCTAAGTAGAATATTATATAATGTCAATGTATTTAAAAATCAAATCTATTTATCTAAGTAAAATATGTCATAATAGTTTAATAATTATAAATTATATAATAATAACTATATAAAAAATAGATTAATTTGAAAAATTTTGAGAGATCTTTTTCTTTTTTTCCCTAAACTTTAAATTTTTTATTTTGTATTGGGATATAGCCAATTAAAAATTTTGTGTTCATTTCAGATTTTGAGGATATGAAGAAATCATTACTATCTAATGTTTTAAAAGGTTATGGAGTTTTAAAGTTTTAAAAGGGCTATATATAAAATAATTTTAGAATACTTTTGATATTTTAAGACTTGCTTTTCAGTATCCATCAGGATATTCTCCATGTTCTATACTCCTGATAGAGGTAAGTAAATTTTTTTTTTCACCTGTTATGAAAATTTGAAAAAATCATCATAAATTTAACTAATAATAGAAACTCCATTTTTATAGATATTAAAGTATTGCATAAAACATCTTCAAAATGCAATTTTTTATTACATATTAGATGTGAAATATAATTTTTTGGTTTACTTTTCAAATAGAAATCACTAAAATTTTTAATTTAAAATGATCAATAAGTAATAGGACTATTATCCACCACTTTCACTTCTTAAACTGACACTCAGAATTTTTTTATTATTTGTAATAAGTATGAGAACAAAAAAGAGGATTAAACATTGATTCCCAATAAATTGAAAGGGTTAATGTTTTCTTTAGCAAAGAAACTTGTGGAGAAAGTTTCAAGATAGACTGGTATATTTTAAAATGGTAATTGATGTCTCAAAAACATACTGTTATAGGTTTAAAAATGAAGCCTTGTAGATGAAAAAAAAAGAAAAAAAGACAAAATAGCTCCTTGAGAGGAGCTGATAATATTATCTTTCAAATAGCTGCATAAGTAATGCACATTTTTAAATGAAATTGATGATGTAGTGACAATATAGTTTCTACTAAAATGAACTATTTACTTACTCTATATAAGATAGAATTTGATTCATTGAAAAACATTTGAGACTTCAGAATGAAAGACTGTGGTAGCTGTAAGATTATTATCCACATACAAATGAATAATTTAAGAAGAAAACACCTGCACAAGAGCTCTACTTTCATTTTTTGGTACTGTTATATTTTGGTAAATATGATCTTGACTTCAAATTATTTGGATGATCAAATCATAGTTCTAAGGGTGACTTAATAAATGGATTCTTATAGTGAGGCCTAGTTAATAGGTGAGTATTATGGCATGACTTTTCCTTGATAACCAGGAACTCTATAATGGCTTATCATTTAACTTCTTAACTTCTCCCTGATGACTCAGATGGTAAAGCATCTGCCAGCAATGCAGGAGACCTGGGTTTCAATCCCTGGTTCAGGAAGATCCCCTGGAGAAGGAAATGGCAACCCACTCCAGTACTCTTGCCTGGAAAATCCCATGGGCAGCAGAGCCTGGTAGGCTACAGTCCAAGGGGTTGCAAAGAGTTGGACACAACTGAGCTACTTCACTTTCTTTCTTTCTTAGGCAAAATGATAAACCATTATACAGTTCCTGGTTATCAAGGAAAAGGATTTTTTGGGACAAAAAAAGTGACTTGTTAGATTTTCAGAAGGCTAAGGGGATGTATATATTTTACAGAAGGTGAAGGTCTTGATTTGAATCCCAGCTTTGCCAATCCACATTTGCGTGATCTTGGACAAATCATTTATTATGTCTCAGTGTCAGGGTTTTCATATGAATAACAAGGATAACAAGCTGAACTCAAAGTATCTTGAGAAAATACATGTGAAAACTCAATGTAAAAAGCACAGTGTTTATAGTAATATGCAGTAGTATCATAAAGAAAGGTACTTAGAAATATTTGTGATCATTGAGTAAATTATTCATGACGTAAAGATGTAAGTAGAGATCTTATATGTGCTCCTTGTGCCCTTGATTTACATGTGATAGGTATCATTGAGAAGTTAACAGCTATTTTTAGAGATTAGGAGAGGTACGATTGGTTTTTCAGGTTTGGAGTACCAGGGCTATTTTCTAGATGATGTCAAGAACTCAGATGAAAAAAAGGATAGTTTTTTGTTTTTTTTTATAAAAAAAGAAAAAAGGATAGTTTATTGTTGTTGTTGTTGTTTTTCCTCCTAATTTGGGACATTTTAAGGATTCTACAAATTTCAGTTGCTTCTTCAACTAGTACCAGTCAACCATTTCAAGTGAATTTTTCACTCAGACTAGTTGATTTTCTGGCCCATTAAGACAGCTGATTCAATTCAACTGAGTTTATATAGCTTAATCCCCCATGCATGTTGATTGTCCTACCAAGTGGCAGCAGGCCACAGTTACAGGTAATCTTTCATGTAATTCTCTTATCTCCATTTGATATTTCTTTGGGTTTTAATATGGAGTTGAGAGTGAGATTGCTTTGGGGCCTGAAGTCCTTGGAATTGCATCATTGATTCCAATGCTGAAAAGGCTAGCTAGAAAGCCAGCAAAACTTAATTCTTTTGTTTTCAAGAAAGCATATCTCTGTTAATAGAGATCTGGCTTGAGTTCCATTGTTAGGCTCCGCTTCAAGTTAAGACATAAAGTTGCACCACTTGCCTTTGAAGTGCTTTGGATTTTGGAAAATTTATGTTTTTTAACTTTACTGACTTTAAGAAGATGATAAAAATTTTAGGTCAATTGACATATATGGAATGGATACATCTGTTTAGTGATTTATTGATTTCAATAAATATGTCCAGAAAAATCTGATAAGGGCAAAACTGTCTACAGGATTATCAATTACCTTTGTATGGTGTTATAGATTATAATAAAGAGTTTGCATTTTACACTAAGTACAACAGGAAATCAATAGCAAGAGGATGACATTGTCTTGGTTACATTTTTAAAAAGATTTCTCTGGCTACTTTGTGGAGAATGGGTTCCAAAGAAACATGAATGGAAATAGGAGATTATTTAAGATACTCTTGCACTAATATAAATAAAAGATTAGGGTGAGATTGAGAGCAGTGGAGAAGGTATAAATGTTTATATTCTACACATACTTTGCGAGTGGAAGCTGAAATGTGATGTGAGCAGATTGGTTGTAGAGTTCAGTTCAGTTGCTCAGTCATATCCAACTCTTTGTGACCCCATGAACCACAGCACACCAGGCCTCCCTGTCCATCACCAACTCCTGGAGTCTACCCAAACCCATGTCCATTAAGTCGGTGATGCCATCCAACCATCTCATCCTTTGTTGTCCCCTTCTCCTCCTGCCCTCAATCTTCCCCAGGATCAGGGCCTTTTCCAGTGAGTCAGCTCTTCACATCAGGTGGACAAAATATTGGAGTTTCAGCTTCAACATCAGTCCTTCCACTGAACACCCAGGCCTGATCTCCTTTAGGATGGACTAGTTGGATTTCTTTGCAGTCCAAGGGACTCTCAAGAGTCTTCTCCAGCACCACAGTTCAAAAGCATCAATTCTTCAGCGCTCAGCTTTCTTGTTAGTCCAATTCTCACATCCATACATGACTACTGGAAAAACCATAGCCTTGACTAGATGGACCTTTGTTGACAAAATTAATGTCTCTGCTTTTTACTATGTTGTCTAGGTTGGTCATAACTTTCCTTCCAAGGAGTAGAGGGTAAAGAGCAAAGAATTATGGTTGAGTTGTAGGCTCTTCAAGATGAAGAGTAAGAGATGGAAAAAACTGTACAACCAAAGTAGAAGTTTGTGTGTATATTTGTGCTCAGTTGTATCCAACTCTTTATGACTCCATGGATTGTAACCTGTCTGGTTCTTCTGTCCATGGGATTTTCCAGTCAAGAATCTGGAATGGGTTCCCATTTCCTACTCTAGGGGATTTTCCCTATCCAGGGATCAAACCCATGTCTCTTTTATTTCCTGAATTTGCAGGAGAATTCTTTACCACTAGCACCACCTGGGAATCCCAAAGCAGTTTTGAGGATAAATTAATTAAATGTTCTCTTTAGAATAAAATATTTGTGATGACTGAGTGGAAATATTAGGTGATTGGTTGAATATATGAATTTGGATTTCAAAGAAGGGTTTAGGCTTCTGATAGGAATTTGCAAGGTGGGTATTTTAAGCCATGAGGTAGATTAAAATTGCAGAGAAAAAGAGAGGATAAAGAGAACAAATATAAAATGGAAGCAAGCCAAGGATATGGTCCAGAAATTCTTCAGCATTTAAGGTTTGGGCAGATGAGAAGTTAATAAAGGAGATTAAGAAGATACTGGAGAGATAGTAAATTTTGTTGTTATGGAGAACAAGAAAAGAAAATACTAATATAAAGAGAGAAAGTAGCTCAAATGTGGTTAAGAAATTCTTAAGGAATGGGAAGAGAGAGGATTCTGGACTTGTCAGTATAAGTTCCTTGTGAATTTTCTTTCTTCTTTTTTTTTAATTGATTTTATTTTTAAACTTTACAATATTGTATTGGTTTTGCCAAATATCGAAATGAATCCGCCACAGGTATACATGTGTTCCCCATTCTGAACCCTCCTCCCTCCTCCCTCCCCATACCATCCTTCTGGGTCATCCCAGTGCACCAGCCCCAAGCATCCAGTATCGTGCATCGAACCTGGCCTGGCGACTCGTTTCATACATGATATTATACGTGTTTCAATGCCATTCTCCCAAATCTCCCCTCCCTCTCCCACAGAGTCCATAAGATTGATCTATACATCAGTGTCTCTTGCTGTCTCATACACAGGGTTATTGTTACCATCTTTCTAAATTCCATATATATGCATTAGTATACTGTATTGGTGTTTTTCTTTCTGGCTTACTTCACTCTGTATAATAGGCTCCAGTTTCATCCATCTCATTAGAACTGATTCAAATGAATTCTTTTTAATGTCTGAGTAATACTCCATTGTGTATATGTACCATAGCTTTCTTATCCATTCATCTGCTGATGGACATCTAGGTTGCTTCCATGTCCTGGCTATAAAATTTTCTAATGTCAATGAAATTTAAGCCACCAGGGAAGCCCAAAGCGGCAATAGCAAAATTTACTGAAATGTGATGAAGATAGAATATGAGGTAAAGAAGTAGAGACTGAAGGAGCAAACCATTTTTGTTAATTCTGATGGACTTAATGTCAACCATAGGGGCAACACGATATATGAAAAATAAAATAAAATTCTTTAGAATATATTGAAATAAGATCAATATTAAGATAATATTTGAGTGATTTTTATGAAGGGAATTATAATTTGTTTATAATTATTTACTCCATTCTTAGTATTTGGTAGAGATTTTGCTATGTATGTGGTTATTAGCATCTGAACTCTACTTGGGGTAAGGGATAAAAAGGAAAGACTCTGGGTAGAGTTATATATGAGACAAGAAACATGTCAAAGGAGTAGTGAAGTTTTAAACTATGAGGTATATAGTATAAAATCTTTGTCTCTCACAATAACAATTAGTAAACTTTAGTTTTCTCAATAATGTGGTAAAGAATGAATTTTCTTTTGGTGATCTGAGAGCCTTTGGACTGACTTGCCTTCAGGTTTATTGCTTGCCTTTCTTTTTCTCTTCATGACCTCACAGCTGATCTCTGCAGGCTCCTTTCACAGTCTTCTTTATTAACTAGCTTCTGCTTTCTTTTGCAAATGGGAAGCACCAACAGGGACAGGGGAAAAGTGGAA
Organism: Bison bison bison; assembly: GCF_000754665.1. Taxonomy (NCBI): domain Eukaryota; kingdom Metazoa; phylum Chordata; class Mammalia; order Artiodactyla; family Bovidae; genus Bison; species Bison bison. The sequence goes on along the minus strand of NW_011494954.1, from coordinate 2,475,303 downwards.
GGATATGCTGTGTATCACTGTCCAACCACCTTCTTTTGGAGGTATGTCCAGCAGTGGCTGAATCTCCCCCATGGGTTTGGCTCTGACCATGTAGATCTCACTTGGTTCTGAGTTGTTTCCTTATCTCTTTGTCCTTCTAGCCTAAGAATGGTAGCATCTACTCTCCTCAAGTTTACAATTTTGTCATCCACTCTGTAACAAATTCATTGTATTAATTCCATCTGTTTGAAGTAGTTAAAATTGGCTTCTTTTTGTTAACTTGGATCCTGACTGATAAAGAGAATATAAATAAATTAATTAAAAAAATATATATATACACTATATACACACACATGATATAATATGATATAGCTATACTTACAGCTGACAATATTAATAACAGGACATTTCATTGTCATTCCTAATGAAGAATTGTTTTAATATAATTTCTACATAACTATAGATTATCAAAAATACTTAAATCAGAACTTACAATCTTCTTTTTGTCTTCTCACTAATTTTTAATACAATTCTTTCTTTCAAAGATGAAATTTTAATGTTACTTATGATGTTTTAATGGTAACACACTTACTAGATATTTCCCCTAGTGTTTCCCTTCATTGTCTGAACTAGAGCTTCTTTGTTGGAGTTTTTATTTTTTTATTTTTTGTCTCCTCCAAATAGTTCTTTCTCTCTGAACTTATAAAACTTTATACCTTGATAATCTTTCTTTCCTAGTAACCTTTCCTCTTTTCTGGTTCACATTTATCTGGGCATTACAACTAATGTTTACTGCATACTTATGGCTAATTCAACCTTGTCTCTCTCTTCAGATTAGCACTGGAATATATTTTCAAATTTCTACACCTCAAGCATTTGCCCTTAGCTTGAGAAGCTTTGATGAGAGAATTTTAAAAAGAAATATAACCATTTATTGTTAGCAAACTTTAAGAATTTTTTAACTGTGCCTGTTGACCAAATGTTAGAGTGTTTATTTCATATAAATAGAGTAGTGAATAATCCCTCCTACTGTAGAACTATAATTTATTAATAGAAACAACAGAAAATAAATTCCAGATTGATAGTAAAACTGTACAAAGATAGAGTGAACCATCAGTAGACAGAGGTAGTGAGTTTTGCAGATCTTCAGGGTGGGGCAAGATCAGTAGGATGACTGCTTGGGATGATGAGAATTAACTCTCAGGGAAAAGAAAATAGAAAATTATGATTGAAATCATAGATTTGGCAGAGAGGGGAGTAGGAGAGAGAGATCTATTATTAAATCCAAGATAAGATACTTAGTAACCATGTGGCCAAGAGCAAGATACTTGACATCTATAAATCTTAAATTCTTCTACTGAAAAATGAGATTAATTACATTGGCGGGTATTGTGAGGATTAAACAAAATTCAGTAGGAGACTGTAAAATAACTGTCATAGTCATTAACCCTTCAGTTCAGTTCAGTTCAGTCGCTCAGTCGTGTCCGACTCTTTGCGACCCCATGAATCATAGCACGCCAGGCCTCCCTGTCCATCACCATTTCCCGGAGTACACTGAGACTCACGTCCATTGAGTCAGTGATGCCATCCAGCCATCTCATCCTCTGTCGTCCCCTTCTCTTCCTGCCCCCAATCCCTCCCAGCATCAGAGTCTTTTCCAATGAGTCAACTCTTCGCATGAGGTGGCCAAAGTACTGGAGTTTCAGCTTTAGCATCATTCCTTCCAAAGAAATCCCAGGGCTGATCTCCTTCAGAATGGACTGGTTGGATCTCCTAGACAGCTCTAACAAAACAGTAGCTGTCATTATTATTAGTGGGCCAAACTGGTTGATCTTATAGGCCTTCCTACTATAAGGGTCTGTAATTATATACTTTTACTAAAACAGAAACTTCCTTGAGACTCAAAGTTATATTTTAGGACATGTCAAAAATAAATGCAAATAATTATTTAACCATCAGAAATAGTATTGTGAGGGACATAAATGTCTCTCTCTGTAATTTACATACAGATGCAACTCTATATTTGTATGTGTATCCAGATTTAGGTCTATTTGAGTGGAGAATAAATATCCTTTAACAGTTTACAAATTAATATGTGAAATTAAGGAGGAAGAAAAAATCTTTTCATGATGTTATACATTGGATTTATTAAATAAACATTTCAAATTTGAGTTTATAGGTGAAATTCACTTTTGTATAGAATAATATCAAAAGGTAGACCATAAAAATTGGTGAAGATAAGACTAATTTACTTGTCTTAAGGTAACTAAGAACTTAAACTCTGTTATTGATCCTCTTAACCATATTAGAAATGCATATCATCTTCATTTTTACAGATGAAGAAACAGGTTTAAGAAGGTTTAACAAGTTCCCAATGTCAAGTTCCCAAAGCTTTAATAAATAAACACATTCAGATAAATTCAGGTTTTCAGCTTTTAATGTCTAGGTTTGTTCTTAATTCCTTCATAGTTGTACACAAAAGAGTTGTTCAAAATTGGTAGAGTCTACATATTTATAAATAAAAGGTCAATTCAAGGAGATGAAAATTCAAGATTTTTTTATTTGTTGTTTTTCAATTTAAAAGTTGATCTTATTTCTGAATTTTAGATTATATTTTCTAGTTAACTGTATTAGAGTTTAAAGTAAACAAAAGATGGAGTGCATGACAGTGATTTCTTGATTTCTTCCACTGGACATTTTCCCCGACATTGCTCTCTACCCCTGTCAACTTCCCTTCAACAAGCATGAAGCCCTATTTACATTCTCTCATACATGTTCTGGGCTGGCTATAGGATAAAGATGCTTGAAAAGTACAGGGATTCCAAACCAAATACAAATATCCCCATGAAAGTGAAAGTTGCTCAGTCATGTCTCTTTGCAACTCCTGCCCTCCTTCCCCTATAGAGTCCATGGAATTCTCCAGGCCAGAATACTGGAGTGGGTAGACTTTCACTTCACCAGGGGACCTTCATGACCCAGAATTCAAACCCAGGACTCCCACATTGCAGGCAATTCCTTACCAGCTGAGCCACAAAAGAAGGGGTGGATTCTTTAACAACTGAGCCATCATGGATTTTATATCAGAATATAGTTGAATATAGTTAATAACCTGACTGTGGCTCAGCTCATAAACTCCTTATAACCAAATTCAGACTGAAAGTGAAGAAAGTGGGGAAAACCACTAGACCATTCAGGTATTACCTAAGTCAAATCCATTATGATTATACAGTGGAACTGAGAAATAGATTTAAGGGATTAGATCTGATAGACAGAGTGCCTGATGAACTATGGACAGAGGTTCATGGCATTGTACAGGAGACAGGGATCAGACCATCCTTAAGAAAAGGAAATGCAAGAAAGCAAAATGGCTGTCTGAGGAGGCCTTACAAATAGCTGTGAAAAGAAGAGAAGTGAAAAGCAAAGGAGAAAAGGAAAGATATATCC
>NW_011494954.1:2471036-2471448 GCF_000754665.1 Bison bison bison | reverse complement strand
AAACCAAGTGGAAGTGATGGAATTCCAGTTGAGCTGTTTCAAATCCTAGAAGATGATGCTGTGACAATGCTGCACTCAATATGCCAGCAAATTTGGAAAACTCAGCAGTGGCTACAGGACTGGAAAAGGTCAGTTTTAATTCCAATCCCAAAGAAAGGCAATGCCAAGGAATGCTCAAACTACTGCACAGTTGAACTCATCTCCCACGCTAGTAAAGTAATGCTCAAAATTCTCCAAGCCAGACTTCACAATACGTGAACTGTGAACTTCCAGATGTTCAAGCTGGTTTTAGAAAAGGCAGAGGAAGCAGAGATCAAATTGCCAACATCCACTGGATCATCAAAAAAGCAAGAGTTCCAGTAAAACATCTATTTCTGCTTTATTGACTATGCCAAGCCTTTGACTGTGTGGA
>NW_011494954.1:2458683-2470936 GCF_000754665.1 Bison bison bison | reverse complement strand
GAACTAAAGAGCCTCTTGATGAAAGTGAAAGAGGAGAGTGAAAAAATTGGCTTAAAGCTCAACATTCAGAAAACTAAGATCATGGCATGTGGTCCCATCACTTCATGGCAAATAGATGAGGAAACAGTGGAAACAGTGGTTGACTTTATTTTTCTGGGCTCCAAAATCACTGCAGAAGGTAATTGCAGCCTTGAAATTAAAAGATGCTTACTCCTTGGAAGGAAAGTTATGACCAATCTAGACAGCACATTAAAGAGGAGAGACATTAATTTGTCAACGAAGGTCCATCTAGTCAAGGCTATGTTTTTTCCAGTAGTCAGGTATGGATGTGAGAGTTGGACTACAAAGAAAACTGAGTGCTGAATAATTGATGCTTTTGAAGTGTGGTATTGGAGAAGACTCTTGAGAGTCCCTTGGACTGCAAGGACATCCAACCAGTTCATCCTAAAGGATAGCAGTCCTGGGTGTTCGTTGTAAGGACTGATGTTGAAGCTGAGGCTCCAATACTTAGGACACATGATGTGAAGAGCTGACTCAATTGGAAAGACCCTGATGCTGGTAAAGATTGAGGGCAGAAGGAGAAGGGGACGACAGAGGATGAGATGGTTGGATGGCATCACCGACTCAATGGACATGAGTTGGGTAGACTCCAGGAGTTGGTGATGGACAGGGAGGCCTGGCATGCTGCAATTCATAGGATCACAAAGAGTCAGACACGACTGAGTGAACTGTACTGAAACTGAAATAGTTGATTAATTATGTTGTGATAGTTTTAGGTGCTCAGCAAACAACTCACTCATAAATATACATTATATTCTCCCCCAAACTCCCCTCTCATCCAGGCTGCCACAAACCACTGAGCAGAGTTCCTTGTGCTATACAATAGGTCCTTTTTTTAAATCCATTTAAATATAGTAGTGTGTATATGTCTGTATTTCAGGATAGTATAAGAGTTACAGAAATGCAGCCAAGGTAATACAAAGAATCTCCATGTGTCTCTCACCCAGTTTCTATTGTTACTAATATCTTAGTAACTCATATGGTACAGTTCTCATAGCTAACAGCTCAACAGTAAAAAATAGTACTAACTGAATTCCATATCTTACTCAGATTTATTCAGTTTTTATCTAACATCCTTGCTCTGTTCCAGAATCCCTTCCAGGATATCATATTACATTTAGTTGTCATATTGTCTTAGGCCCTTCTGGATTGTAATTGTTATTGTACTTTCTTTGTATTTCATGACCTGGATAGCTTTGAGGAATATTGGTCAAGTGTACTGTAGAATGAGTAGTAAGTTCCTCCACTGGGGTTTATCTGATGCTTTTTTCATGGTCATACTAGGTTGTGGTTTTTTAGAAGAAAGGCCACAGAGGTAAAAATACCAGTTTGATCTCATCACATTGAGTTCATGGTGCCAGTATTGCTTATCATGGTAATTGTAACCATGATCACCTGGCTGAGGTACTGTTTGCAAAGTTTCTCCACTACAAAATATTTTTTTTTTCACCCTTTCCACCCTGCTCTTGAGAAGAAAGTCACTATGAATAGCCCACTCTTAAAGGGTTCTTCTGAATAGAAGATTTATCCATTCTCTTTTATACCTTTGAATTTTAATAAAAATTTCACTGCAGATACACATCTTCCAATACAATATTTTTGGCCCATGATTATATGAAGACATGTGTGTGCATGCTCAGTTGCTTCATTCATGTCTGACTCTGCAACCCTATGGAATATAGACTGCCAGACTCCTCTGTCCATGGGATTCTCCAGGCAAGAATACTGGAGTGAGCTGCCATGCCTTCCTCCAGGGCATCTTCCTGACCCAGGGATCGAACCCATATCTCCTTCACTGCAGGTGGATTCTTTACCCACCAAGACACCTGAAAAGCCCCTTATATGGAGGTATTTACAGCGAACACTCTTAAAACAATTCAAACAAAAGGATGTTCAGGACAAGTCTCAAATTGCATTACAAAGGCAATTGTTCAGTTCAGTTCAGTTCAGTTCAGTTCAGGAGCTCAGTTGTGTCTGACTCTTTGAGACCCCATGGACTGCAGCATGCCAGGCCTCCCTATCCATTGCCAACTTCCAGAGTTCACTCAGACTCCTGTCCGTTGAGTCGGTGATGCCATCCAACCATCTCATCCTCTGTCGTCCCATTCTCCGACCTTCAATCTTTACCAGCCTCAGGGTCTTTCTAAATGAGTCAGTTTTTCCCATCATGTGGCCAAAGTATTAGAGTTTCAGCTTCAGCATCAGTCCTTCCATTGAATATTCAGTATTGATTTCCTTTAGGATTGACGGGTTGGATCTCCTTGCTGTCTAAAGGACTCTCAAGAGTCTTCTTCAACACCACAGTTTGAAAGCATCAATTCTTCAGCACTCAGCTGTCTTTATAGTCCAACTATCACATCCATACATGACTACTAGAAAAACCATAGCTTTGACTAAACAGACCTTTGTTGGCAAAGTAATGTCTTTGCTTTTTAACCTGCTGTCTAGGATGGTCATAGCTTTTCTTCCAAGGAGCAAGCGTCTTAATTTCATGGCTGCAGTCACCATCTGCAGTGATCTTAGAGCCGCCAAAAATAAAGTCTGTCATTGTTTCCAGTGTTTCACCATCTATTGGCTATGAAGTGATGGGACCAGATGCCATGATCTTAGTTTTCTGAATGTTGACTTTTAAGCCAAATTTTTCGCTCTCCTCTTTCACCTTAATCTAGAGGCTCTTTAGCTCTTTGCTTTCTGCCGTAAGGGTGGTGTCACCCGTGTGTCTGAGGTTATTGATATTTCTCCTGGCAATCTTGATTCCAGCTTGTGCTTCATCCAGTCCAGCATTTCTCATGATGTACTCTGTATATAAGTTAAATAAGCAGAGTGACAATATACAGCCTTGACATACTCCTATCCAGATTTGGAACCAGTCTGTTGTTCCATGTCCAGTTCTAATTGTTGCTTCCTGACCTGCATACAGTTATCTCAGGAGGCAAGTAAGGTGGTCTGGTATTCCCATACTTTCAGAATTTTCCACAGTTTATTGTGATCCACACAGTCAAAGGCTTTGGAATAGTCTAATAAAGCAGAAGTAGATGTTTTTCTGGAACTCTCTTGCTTTCTTAATGACCCAACAGATGTTGGCAATTTGATCTCTGCTTCCTCTGCCTTTTCTAAAATCAGCTTGAACATCTGGCAGTTCACAGTTCATGTATTGCTGAAGCCTGGCTTGGAGAATTTTGAGCATCACTTTGCTAGCATGTGAGATGAGTGCAATTGTTTGGTAGTGAGCATTCCTTGACATTGCCTTTCTTTAGGATTGGAATGAAAAGTGACCTTTTCCAGCCCTGTGGCCACTGCTGAATTTTCCAAATTTGCTGACATATTGAGTGCATCACTTTTCCAGCATCATCTTTTAGGATTTGAAATAGCTCAACTGGAATTCCATCACCTCCACTAGCTTTGTTTGTATTGATGCTTCCTAAGGCCTACTTGACTTCACATTCCAGGATGTCTGGCTCTAGGTGAGTGATCACACCATTATCTGGGTCGTGAAGATCTTTTTTTTGTACAGTTCTTCTGTGTATTTTTGCCACCTCTTCTTAATATCTTCTGATTCTGTTAGGTCCATTACATTTCTGTCCTTTATTGCAACAAATGCAACTGTAGAATGTCATAATTGTATGGCCATGTTATGAAGAGTGCCAGACTCCCCAGTGTCCTGCTTTATAAGGTTCTGTCAGTATGTGCTTTTCTAGAACACATTTCCTTAGTGTCTTTAATGTTTAGTTCTTTACTCTTCCTGGCTTTGTAATAAATAGTTCCAAATATTTGGAAAACAATTGTAGAAAGTAGTGAGGAATGTAGCAAACTGGGTAAGAAAAGTAAGTCACTGTAAAAAAAAAAAAAGGAGGGGCATAAAGGTCAGTCATTTGTTAACAACTGCACTCTTTGGTAATCAGTAAGTTATTATTGTTCTAAGTGTTTTACTGTAATCTTTGATGGTGTATTTGTATATATAGGTATCATATGGTAGATTTATGAATTTCCCTGGGGTTTTTTGATTGATGTAATCATTAGACTACTAGAAAACATAAAAAAAGGAAACTCACTTCCTTCTAGCCTATTTTCATAAAAAAAATTGATTTTTAGGATTGGATTACCCAAGTAAGTGGTATATGTTTTGAGTATGTCAATCTCTACTGGTCTTCTAGGAAAGAATATGTAGCCATGCTTAAATACTACTCTGGTAAATATTGAAGCAGTTATTTGAAAAGTTGTTCAATGAGAGGAATTATTTGACACTAGTTGTAAATATTGGTCTTTCACACAGGACACACTGATTCTTAAATTCAATCTGTATTATAGCATTCCCTAGATGAATATTGTTCATGTTTGGAAAACTTCAATAATTATCTCCTAACCGACTCCCAGGCTAATACTAGACTCTGGGCTTATGCAGGTCAAGGAGCAACAGTTAGAACCAGACATGGAACTACAGACTGGTTCCAAATTGTGAAAGGAGTATGTCAAGGCTGCGTATTGTCACCCTGATTATTTAACTTATATGCAGAGTACATCATGTGAAATGTCTGGCTGGATGAAGCACAAGCTGAAATCAAGATTGCCAAGAGAAATATCAATAACCTCAAATATGCAGATGACACCATTCATGACAGAAAGCAAAGAGGAACTAAAAAGCCTTTTGATGTAAGTGAAAGAAGAGAGTAAAAAAGCTGGCTTAAAACTTAACATTCAAAAAACAAAGATCATGGCATCCAGTCCCTTCACATCATGGCAAATAGATGGGAAAACAATGGAAATAGCAAGAAACTTTATTTTCTTGGGCTCCAAAATCACTGTAGTTGGTGACTGCAGCCATGAAATTAAACGATGCTTTCTCCTTGGAAGAAAAGCTCTGACAAACCTAGACAGCATACTAAAAGGCAGAGTCATTACTTTGCCAACAAAGGTCCATATAGTCAAAGATATGGTTTTTCCAGTAGTCATGTACAAATATGAGAGTTGGACTATATAGAAGGCTGAGCACCAAAGATTTGATGCTTTTTAACTGTGGAGTTGGAGAAGACTTTTGAGAGTCCCTTAGACTGCAATGGGATCCAACTAGTCCGTCCTAAAGGAGATCAGTCCTGAATGTTCATTGGAAGGACTGATGTTGAAGCTGAAACTTCAATACTTTGGCCACCTTATTCGAAGAGCTGACTTGTTTGAAAGACCCTGATGCTGGGAAAGATTGAAGGTAGGAGGAGAAGGGGATGACAGAGGATGTGATGGTTGGATGGCATCACTAACTCGATGGACATGAGTTTGAGCAAGCTCCAGGAAGTGGACAGGGAAGCCTCACATGCTGCATTCTATGGGGTCTCAAAGAGGTGGACCCAACTGAGTGACTGAACTGAACTCAACTGAAGGGCCTAAAAAATATACATACTCAGCCAAAGTTTTTGACACTTTTTGTGGGGTGAGGGATATAAAAATAAACTTTTAAATCATGGCATTACAATTGTTTTAATTAACATTTACTTCTTAATGGTTTCATATGACTCTAGTCCTTCCAAAATAGTTGTTTTAGAAAAAAATAACCATACTGTTAAATCTGGCATCACAAGAACCCATCTACAAATGTATGCAGTTCTCCACAACCTGCCACATATGATTTCTGTATTTTTTCTTGGATTGTTTTCCCTGAACTTAACACACTTTTTTCTCTCTTGACAAAAAGCTCTCCTATGTCTCAACTTTTTTATCATTATTTTTCCTCTGAAACTTTCCAGTGCCCTCTTTGAAAGTAAGTTTGCCTAGCCCAGTTGCTACATTCAAACTCTAGATATTGTATTGCTACCTAAGTGACTCAGTGGTAAAGAATCTGCCTGCCAATGCAGGAGACTCGAGTTTGATCTCTTAATCGGGAAGATGCCATGGGGAAAGTAATGGCAACAACACACTCCAGTATTCTTGCCTGGGAAATTCCAGGGACAGAGGAGCCTTGCAGGCTATAGTCCATGAAGTCTCACAACAGTTGAACATGATTTAGCAACAGAACAATAACAACAAAAATATGTATAACATAAGCATATACCTATTTTAAATATCCTGCTTATATTCCACTTTATGATTTGCAGCATCTGGGGTCTTATTCATTATGGGTACTTTGTAACTTCTGCATTTCCTGGAACAATGTAAATATTTAATCACATTTATTAATGAACCATAACAATAACATAAATACAATTTTAACACTTATATTTATTTACTTTTTTTAAGTTTTCCTATAATCTTTATAACTGAGTAGTACCTGCATCAACAATATTATGCCTAATACACATCACTGCATATTTTAAAAATTATTAAGTCATATAGGATGATGGTAAAATAGTTTTCCTTTAAAATAAATAATATAATGACCAATTGTTATATTGTTTTTCCAGTCACTTATAAGGTATATTACTAAACTAAAAAACACAAATCTTCCCTGAGCTGCTTAGATGATTTCTGTGCACACTGGAGCAAGGGGATTGATAAATGTGTGGCATCTGAACCTGATGTAGCTAGTATAGCTGCAAATGTTATTCATAGTCATTTAAATATCTAATCCTTGTGATTCGCTGAACTATTTGACTCAATGATTTACTTCACTAGTGAACTACGGATTGATTTTGAGTCATATTAAAGGTATTTCTGTTAAAATGTAGATTTTAGTCCCTCCAATGTCATCTTATCTTCATATTTTAGTACTTATTGAAAAGAAATGGCCAAAGAAGATTTTTGCTGAACCACTCATTATTTTTTGAGCCTATTAAATCTGTGTCTTGCTGCAATTGTACTCTTAAACAAATGCACAATCTATTTGTCCACTTTTAACTTAACAATTGAACACACTTGCCAACTATACCTCAGTGTTTTCTGATAAAGTACCTAAAATAAGTATAGCCAAATATGAGAATTCCAATGATTTATGTAATTTCATGTTAATAGTTTTCATATTATTCCACATGCTCAAATTAATAACCATAAGTGTTCTATTACCTACTCTAAATGCTCTTCCATGTTGAGCAGCTTTCTCATTGAACTATCCATAATGACTTCTAAATGCTTTCCCTAAGAGGTTCAGGCTAATTCAGAACCCATCAGTGTGCATGGAAAGTTTAAAATTATGTTTCTCAATATGCCTTACCTTGCACTTATCTGCACTAAATTTAATCTGTCATCACACTGCCCAATCACCCAATTTAATTAGATCCTTCTGGATTTCCTCATAATCCTGACTGTTTTTTCACTAACCTCAGTAATTTTTGGTGATCAGCAGAATTTAACACCTCACTATCTACTACATCCTCTAGATCACTCATACAGTTTAATAGCCCTGCTTCTGCTTTCAGAATCTTGAACATCCTGCTTGATGCTGCTTCCTCTAGAGAAATATGCACTCTTCATTTCAAATAGCTTAATCCATACTTAGCCATAAAAAACCATACACTTCTAATTTCACCAGTTTTATGTAAGCTGTCAATACATTTTTAGGGAATTTCAAATTTCAAACGTTTCCCCAAGTATGTATTGAAATTTCTATCATTTCAGAATATTATATAAGAATTGCATTGGGAGAAGATCCAGAATTAATAGAATGAGTTTTAGGATTTCATCCAAGGGTAAGGATATCATGTGTTTATTGTACTGTGGGGAGGGAAGGGGGAAATGAAGATTTACTCAGTACCTAGTAGTAGTTCCTGCTGTACATGCTTGGTGTTGCCCCATGCACTTCATGTGGCTGAGCCCAATGAGAATTTTATCACATGATGTCAAACAGGGAAATAGAATTTCAGAGATGTTGATGCCAGTACAACCAGAGTTGTAAGCCTCCCCACTAGACCATACGATTTTCCAAGTGGTTTATAATATAGTTACTAAATTCATCCCTTATTTTATTATCTGTAACTCATTTTGAGAAATTTTATAGTTTCTGAAAGTATAAACAAAATTAGTATATTCAGTCATTTTATGGTTTGTCATGTGGCATTATAGTGGATGGATTTTTCTGGAAATTTATTTCTAGAAAATGTTTAATGATGGATTTATATTTTCTATGTCCCATAAATTGTATCTCAAAACATTCATTGTTAACAGATAATATATTTTTTTTAATAAATGTCTGTTTAAACTTGTGTGTAATGAAAACATTGTATTACTAATAACTCATATTTATATATTATATTAATACTATCAGGGCTCTTTTGACTGGGTCAAGAAAACAAACTCAAATTGACTAACAATAGAAACCTTCTAATTAGCTTACTTCTAACTAGCTTACTTAAATAATAAAAAGGCTTATTGCAGAGAACGGTTTAATTCAAATGAAGCAAGACAGCCCATCACCCTCTATTTTTGGCTCAGTTCTCTGCCATATTAGTTGTACGCCAGGTGCTACATGATAGCAAAGTGGCTATAGGCAAGTTCAGTTCTGTCCTTCAAGGTTAAAGCCTGGTGGTAGAAAACAGAATATCTCTTCTATCTATAGCCTGGACAAAAGAATAATTTATTTTGTGGGGTTGAGTCATATGTCCAACATTTTCCTTTTTTCCAACTTTATTGAGATACTATTTATTACATTATGTAAATTTAAGGTTTGCAAGATGATAATTTGATATACATATTTTTATAAAATTATTTCTACAATAAGGTTAGTTAACATATCTAACACCTCATGTAGTTATCATCTGTGTGTGTATATGTATGTATGCATTGTGATAACATTAAAATCACATCTCCACTGAGTGATGCAATTGGAATTAACTGTACCAAAGAACATAGCTCAAGAGTGAAGGAACTGGGCATTAGTTTTCTCTTAACAAATGTATGGGGACAGGTTTCTTTCTACAAAATCAAAGGTCATGATACGTGTGGGCATATTGTAATAATAGGAATCATGTTTTTCCAATATTACTTGCAGAACTCTTGTATCCTACAAATTCTCCCAACCAAAAGTTTTCCCTCTGGGTCTAAATCTTCATCATAATTGTCACTTAACTAACACACTTACATAACACTGTGTTGAAGTGAACTTTCATATATAGAATTTCAGATGTTCACAGATAAAAACAAAATATTTCAGGTAAGATAGTATGCATTCCCATTATTCAGGTAGAAAATTGGATCTCAGAATTGATGAATAAGTAGATCTAGTCCCCTAGCTTGTATATCCTTGAGCCTAGACTAGATTGTAATTCTTTTTGACCTACACTCTGTGTTTTCTCCACTACAATAGTCTGCCTTATCCGTTTCATATCCATGTAAGATTTTACTCTCCCATTTTGAACAGATACTGATCTAGCATTGTTTGCTAATTACCATGTCTGTCACAGACCATATTGAATCAATTTACATAATTTAATCATGCCCCTATCACATAGCTACCACAATATTTAACCCCTTCTCTATTATTGAATATGAAGAGTGGTATCAATTTTTGTTCCTACAAGTAACATAGCCATGAAGGTTTTGTACATAAATCTTTGTTCATGTCACCTTAGGAAAAATTACTTGAGAAGGAATTGCTGGTTTAAAGAGTATGAACATTTAAAAATTTTTTGAAGTATAATGCCAAATTGCTTTCCAGAAAGGTTGTACCAATTTATGTTCCTGCCAGTAGTGAATGAACATTGCAGTTTTAATTTCCTTTGGGGTGGGGTTGGAATTAATAGTATCACATTTTTACAGTGCTCTGGGGGAATTTTACTGCCTCACCTCTGTGTTACTGTCATGACTACATGGTTTGTTTATGATAAGAAAAGTACCAAATCAGGTGCTTCTAATCCAAAAAGGCAAAAAGCTTTTCTGATTTTCTCATAGATTGGCTAAAGAAGTGAAGAATGAAAGGCAAATCATTAGATTAGATACAGAGGTGAACCTAAAGATGGGATTGTTATTTCACTGAGTGTTATTTCAAGTTTCTCCTGTTTTGCCCACAAGTCTTCCTTTTCACTAAACAAAATGCACATAAGAGTCTATCAAAGTAGACTGTGCTTTTTCTGAGACTAGGGCTGGGCCCGTAATGCTTGCTTTTTCTGACTTGGCTTTGAGTATGGGAAGTGCAGAACATCAGAAAAGCAGCCTCCACTAAAACCGTTCCCCTAGAACTGGGAGTATTGTGCATGCCATCATCCAGGATGCATTAGTTAAGTTTAAAAAGCTCAGTTCCTAGAATACCCTTCATATTTATTTAATACACCTAGGACGACCCTCCGGAGAAGGCAATGGCACCCCACTCCAGTACTCTTGCCTGGAAAAATCCCATGGATGGAGGAGCCTGGTGGGCTACAGTCCATGGGGTCGCTAAGAGTCGGACACGACTGAGAGACTTCACTTTCACTTTTCACTTTCACGCATTGGAGAAAGAAATGGCAACCCACTCCAGTGTTCTTGCCTGGAGTATCCCAGGGACGGGGAAGCCTGGTGGGCTGCCGTCTATGGGGTCGCACAGAGTCGGACACGACTGAAGTGACTTAGCAGCAGCAGCAGCAGGATGACCTTCACAATAAGTTCATCTTTTTATAAAAATGTTTCTCGGGATTTCAGTGTCCTAATCAACTAGGATAATTGTTTAGTTGCAAGTTTCTAGACACTTACTGGGGACTTGTTGAAGCAGAATCTCCAGGTAGCCTACTCAAGAATCTGAATTTTTAATAAGTGGTACTTCTCAGACATTAATGTACTAACAGATCTCCTGGATATCTTATTCAACACAGACTGTGATTCAGTTTTGCTGGGATGGGGCCAAGGATTTAGCCTAATAGGCCTCCAGATGGGGCCATGGGCTATACTTTGAGTGAATCACAGGAGTTTGAGACCCAAAGCTTAAATTCATTATCCACTTTCTACTTTAATCACTATAATGATTAGCAAATCAGAAGGAATTGGTCTAAAAATAAGTGATTTTAAAATTGTTTTTAAATTTTAATCTTGTGAATTAAACCTGAGCAGAGATGCTGCCACAAGCATACCAATAAACCATGGGATTCTGGCAATGAAGACAAGCAAAATTCATAAAAACTAGGGAAGAAGAAAAATTATTAAGATATTGTTGCCAGTGGTATAGTCCAAGTCATACAGGAGCCATAAAACTTACTTAAGGTAATTTTTCTCCTGATTCTTCCCCCTCAACAGTTAATGTCACTTGAAATCTCAGTCTTATGTATTCCTTGATGTTCTCTCCTTGATGTGGACCTTTGCCATTTATGCTTCTTTTTCTTTTGTTGGCTAAAATTTAAATTATATTATTAAGCAAATTCTAGAGCTACTTATGGATACTACCTTGATTCTCTTTTAGCAGAGGTCAGGTATCTTATTAGACCTCTCATTTTTCAAAGAAAAATAATAATTCTGCCTAAAACTGTCAGATGCAAATGGACTATATGAATCTCAGATACTTAAATGAAATATGATCTTGAACTCACTCTGACCTTAAAACACTCTAAATAAACATACTAAATAGTCTTTTGAACAGCTATATGTAGGAAATCTGTGCATACTTATATGCCATAGTTTCTCTGGAATATCTATAGGCAGATTACCACACTAAGGCATTGAGAATTTAGCAACTAATAAAATAAATAATTTTAGATACTGTAAATATTGTTTCAGACATTTAAACAATCTACTTTTGTATTAGGTCAAATCATCAGAAATCTTGGTATCTATTCACAGTCATACTAACGACTTGGCTAACTCATGTTGAATATTATGTACTAATCCCTCAGTTCAGTTAAGTTCAGTCGCTCAGTCGTGTCTGACTCTTTGCAACCCCATGAATCGCAGGACGCCAGGCCTCCCTGTCCATCATCAACTCCCGGAGTTCACTCAGACTCATGTCCATCGAGTTAGTGATGCCATCCAGCCATCTCATCCTCTGTCTTCCCTTTCTCCTCCTGCCCCCAATCCCTCCCAGCATCAGAGTCTTTTCCAATGAGTCAACTCTTCACATGAGGTGGCCAAAGTACTGGAGTTTCAGCTTTAGCATCATTCCTTCCAAAGAAATCCCAGGGCTGATCTCCTTTAGAATGGACTGGTTGCATCTCCTTGCAGTCCAAGAGACTCTAAAGAGTCTTCTCCAACACCACAGTTCAAAAGCATCAGTTCTTCGGCACTCAGCTTTCTTCACAGTCCAACTCTCACATCCATACATGACCACTGGAAAAACCATAGCCTTGACTAGATGGACCTTTGTTGGCAAAGTAAT
>NW_011494954.1:2437154-2458583 GCF_000754665.1 Bison bison bison | reverse complement strand
TTTTGGAGCCCCCCAAAATAAAGTCTGACACTGTTTCCACTGTTTCCCCATCTATTTTCCATGAAGTGATGGGACCAGATGCCATGATCTTCATTTTCTGAATGTTGAGCTTTAAGCCAACTTTTGCACTCTCCTCTTTCACTTTCATCAAGAGGCTTTTTAGTTCCTCTTCACTTTCCCTACTCTTAAGTATTTTTTGTGTGTGTTATTTATTTTTCCAAGTAAACTAGAGTGAAGGTACAATTCTTTTTTTCCATTTTAAAGGCAAAAAATGAAATTTTTAGAAATCACATGCAATCAAAAATGCATTTTTGAAATCAAATGCAATACTATAATTTGTACTCTGTTGTTTAATTGGGTGCCATCAGACTATTTTATGTTGTTATATATTTTAAACAGCCTGTGAATACTAACAAGGAACATTTATTAAATGACCCCATGTCTCTCTATCTTCCCACCTTCATAAGGCAGCACTGAATAAAATTAACTCTGATTTCAATAAGAATTTCAGTATGAATTATGCTTTTCCTAAATAACCGTTTTTTATTTTTGTCATATGAAAACTATGAGACGGGACATTAATTGTGTTTGCATTTTTTTGTTGGTTCTGGTGGCATTAGTGCTAACAGTAACTAGTACTACATCTGCTGTTCTAAGAATACTTTTGGAATCCTTAGTCCTTTTCACAATGTCACTACAATGGCAAATAGAGGAAAATAAAATATTTTGACTTGGATTAAACTAGAGTCACCAAATTGCAGATAAAGGAATGGAACATGACTGAAAGTCTTTTAGATTCATGGATTTTAGAGTTGAAGGACTCATAAAAATTTTTAGCCTGAATGCTATGTTTCCTAAAAGAAAACATGGATACTTGGTATTTTATAGAAATAAAGGACAACAAGTTCACAACAAAACCATTTCTGTTTAGATAGCTCTTGACTATTCAAATACTGTTTATTTGTTTGCTCTCAGACAAATAACACATAACATCACAAGTATTGTGCTTTATCAAGTTTATTTATCAACAGAGTGTGGCCTGCTCTGGATTTACAATAAAACTCAGATATGACAGGGTCTGGGCTCTAAAGGCATTTATAATCATTTTTTCCCTTTTTCTCTCCCAGTTTTATTGAAATACAACTGACATGCTGCTGCTCTTAAGTCACTTCAGTAGTGTCCGACTCCGTGCGACCCCATAGATGGCAGCCCACCAGGCTTCCCCGTCCCTGAGATTCTCCAGGCAAGAACACTGGAGTGGGTTGCCATTTCTTTCTCCAATGCATGAAAGTGAAAAATGAAAGTGAAGTCGCTCAGTTGTGTTCGACTCTTCAGGACCCCGTGGACTGCAGCCTACCAGGCTCCTCCGCCCATGGGATTTTCCAGGCAAGAGTACTGGAATGGGGTGTCATCGCCTTCTCCAATAACTGACATAGATCACTGTATATATGGGGAGGGAGGACGGAGGAGAACTCAGGATGGGGAACACGTGTATACCTGTGGCAGATTCATGTTGATAGATGGCAAAACCAATACAATATTGTAAAGTTAAAAAAATAAAATAAAAAAAAGACAAAAGTATATAGCATAATGATTTGACTAATACACTTCATGAAATGATTACACAGTAAGTTTAGCAAACATCTACCATTTCATATAGATATATAGAAAAAACTGTTTTCCTTGAGATGAGAACTCTTAGGATTTACTCCCTTAACAACTTTCATACATAAATCCAGTAGTGCTAATTATATTATGCTGTACATTCAGATCAGATCAGTCACTCAGTCGTGTCCGACTCTTTGCAACCCCATGCATCGAAGCACGCCAGGCCTCCCTGTCCATCATCAACTCCCGGAGTTCACTCAGACTCACGTCCATCGAGTCAGTGATGCCATCAGGCCATCTCATCCTCTGTCGTCCCCTTCTCCTCCTGCCTCCAATCCCTCCCAGCATCAGAGTCTTTTCCAATGAGTCAACTCTTCGCATAAGTACTGGAGTAACTCCAGTACTGGCCAAAGTACTGGAGTTTCAGCTTTAGCATCATTCCTTCCAAAGAAATCCCAGGGCTGATCTCCTTTAGAATGGACTGGTTGGATCTCCTTGCAGTCCAAGGGACTCTCAAGAGTCTTTTCCAACACCACAGTTCAAAAGCATCAATTCTTCAGCGCTCAGACTTCTTCACAGTCCAACTCTCACATCCATACATGACCACAGGAAAAACCATAGCCTTGACTAGATGGACCTTTGTTGGCAAAGTAATGTCTCTGGTTTTTAATATGCTATCTAGGTTGGTCATAACTTTCCTTCCAAGGAGTAAGCGTCTTTTAATTTCATGGCTGCAGTCACCATTTGCAGTGATTTTGGAGCCCAGAAAAATAAAGTCTGACACTGTTTCCACTGTTTCCTCATCTATTTCCCATGAAGTGATGGGACCAGATGCTATGATCTTCGTTTTCTGAATGCTGAGCTTTAAGCCAACTTTTTCACTCTCCACTTTCACTTTCATCAAGAGGCTTTTTAGTTCCTCTTCACTTTCTGCCATAAGGGTGGTGTCATCTACATATCTGAGGTTATTGATATTTCATTACATCCTTAGTATTTATTGTGTTATTGCTGTAAGTTTGTACCTTTTTGCTGCCTGTATCCAATTTCCCTCACCCTACCTCCTACTTCTGGTAACCACAAATCATCATTTTTTTCCTTGAGTTTTTTGTTTTGTTGTTGACTTAGAATATTATGTTATGTTCTAGCAGACAATATAGTGATTCAATCTTTGTATACATTTTAAATGATCAGCACCATAATTCTAGTTACCATCTAACACTATACAAAGATATTACATAATTATTAACTGCATTCCCCATATTGTATATTCCATGCCTGTGACTCATTTATTTTGTAACTGCTGCTGCTGCTGCCAAGTCACTTCAGTTGTGCCTGACTCTTAGCAACCCCATGGACTGCAGCCTACCAGGCTCCTCCACCCATGGGATTTTCCAGGCAAGAGTACTGGAGTGGGTTACCATTGTCTTCTCTGATTTTGTAAATAGAAGTCTGTATTTCTTAATCTTCCTCACCTATTTCTTTCATCTGCCTATCCCCTCTCCTCTCTGGCAACCATCTGTTCTCTGTATTTATGACTGTTTCTATTAGTCATGTTTGTTCATTTATTTTGCTTTTCAGATTCCACAATTCCATAATTCCAATATGGAATTCCATAATTCCACTGTATTAAATAATACAGTATTTGTCTTTCTCTGACTTATTTCACGTAGTATAATACTCTCTAGATCTATGCATGTTGTCACAAGATTTCATTCATTTTATGGCTGAGTAATATTCCAATGTTTATATATATATCTTCTTCATCCATTCATCTTCATCTATTGCTGGACACTATGGTTGTTGACATATTTTGGCTACTGTAAATAATGTTGGTCATTACAACCAAGTAAATCAGCAACCATACACAGTACAAAGCAAGATGAAAATGTATTAACTACTGTCACCAGAATTCTTTTCAGTTAAATGTTCTTGTTTAGCAAAGTAACAAAGTAAGATCTTTGAGGTGGAAGATAAGATAAAAGCAGAGCAAAAGAGACAATCAACTTTTTTTATTAGAAATAAATATGAATGGGAAAAGTAGGAAGAAAGGATAAGTGAAGTGACAAGACAGAGATGAGAGGTAAGCAACACGGCTTGACTTTATTAAATATGGAAATAATATGAGATTTTTAAGGAAAACAGCATCAAACAATGGATGGAACTTCTTTCTCTTCCTCAACTACAAATCCTTCTGTATCAGTTAAGAGTGTTTTGTGGGCAAAGGCCATAGCTAGTTTTTGCAAAAGAAAACTGACAAGACCAAGTATAGGTTAGAAATATGATCTGACATCAGGGTATAAACTATATGACTAATATTGTTTTCTTCTTTTGCAAAGCTTTCTTCCATTTGTCTGTGTTTGTTCCTCTTCTGCTGGGGTGGCAAGATGTGCTTAGTGGTATTAGCCAAAGTGTCTCTGATTCAAGTCTAGTGGAAAAGAAAAATTGACCTCTTATAGCTCCCATATAAATTCCGGTGCCAGCCCTGAAGTCATCATTCTGACTAAGGGATTTTAGTGCTCTGATGTATCAAAGAAACTAAACAAAAATAGTTGCTTTATGTTTATATTTTAAATGGAGAACATTGCTTGAAAATGTACAAAGACTAAATCCTGAGGATCCCTGGCGTAACTTTAATTCTCAAATAATTACAGTGGTGATTCAGACACATTATTATATTGAACTTTAAAGAGGAAACCTACAAAAATATTTGTATATAATCTTATTAAATAGCTTTTTAATTTTAGATTGGATTTCAGTTCAGTTCAGTTTAGTCTCTCAGTCATGTCCGACTCTTTGCGACCCCATGAGTCGCAGCAGGCCAGGCCTCCCTGTACTTCACCAACTCCCGGAGTTCACTCAGACTCATGTCCATCGAGTTGGTGATGCCATCCAGCCATCTCATCCTCTGCCGTCCCCTTCTCCTCCTGCCCCCAATCCCTCCCAGCATCAGAGTCTTTTCCAATGAGTCAACTCTTTGCATGAGGTGGCCAAAGTACTGGAGTTTCAGCTTTAGAATCATTCCTTGCAAAGAACACCCAGGGCTGATCTCCTTTTAGAATGGACTGGTTGGATCTCCTGACAGTCCAAGGGACGCTCAAGAGTCTTCTCCAACACCACAGTTCAAAAGCATCAATTCTTCGGCACTCAGCTTTCTTCACAGTCCAACTCTCACATCCATACATGACCACAGGAAAAACCATAGCCTTGATTAGATGGACCTTTGTTGGCAAAGTAATGTCTCTGCTTTTGAATATGCTATCTAGGTTGGTCATAACTTTTCTTCCAAGGAGTAAGCGTCTTTTAATTTTATGGCTGCAGTCACCATCTGCAGTGATTTTGGAGCCCAAAAAAATAGTCTGACAATATTTCCACTGTTTCCCCATCTATTTCCCATGAAGTGATGGGACCAGATGCCATGATCTTCGTTTTCTGAATGTTGAGCTTTAAGGCAACTTTTTAACTCTCCTCTTTCACTTTCATCGAGAGGCTTTTTAGTTCCTCTTCACGTTCTGCCATAAGAGTGGTGTCATCTGCATATCTGAGGTTATTGATATTTCTCCCGGCAATCTTGATTCCAGCTTGTGCTTCTTCCAGCCCAACGTTTCTCATGATGTACTCTGCATATGAGTTAAATACGTAGGGTGACAATATACAGCCTTGACGTACTACTTTTCCTATTTGGAACCGGTCTCTTGTTCCATAGACTTACAGAAAAATTGTGTTGGCAATGTATAGAGTTCCCATACACCTGAACACTGAGTTTTCATATTATTAACATCTTACATGAGCATTATATCTTTACAATTAAAGACACAATCTTATTATTAACTAAATTCCACAATTTAGTTCTTACCTTATATTCTTTTCCCCTTCCAGGAGCCTATCCAGAACATATTACATTTAGTTATCATGTCTCCTTTAAGTGTTCTTTTGTCTGTGACACCTTCTTAGACTTCTTGCTATGAACCTTGACTGTCAAAGAGTACTAGTCAGATTTTTTTTTAATAAAATGTCCTTAAATTGGGATTTATCTTATGTTTCTTATGGTTAAAAGTAAAATTATATGTTTTTGGCAATCAGAATCGAAAGGTAAAGTGTCATTTTTTCATGTGATATCAAGGGTATCTACTATCAATATGACTTTCACTGTTGATGTTAACCTTTATTTGTCAGCTTCTGAGTTTTTGTCAGAATTTCTACTCTAAAGTTCTTTCTTCCCCTATATGTTTTGGAAGAAAGTCACTAAGTGTGGCCTACATTTCAAGAGTGCAGAATTATGCTTCACCTCACAGAGCGGGCTGTACCTATACACATTAATTGGAATTTTTCTACATGGGTTATTTGTCTATTCTCCCCCTTTTATTTATGTATCAATTGTTTATTCACATCAGAGACAAACATGCATATTTATTTTATACTTTGGATTATCATCTGCTGCTACTTTATTTACTTTGTTTTTCAAATTGCTCTGTCTTTGACCATCAGGAGGTTTTTCGTTGATACCTTTGTCCATTTTACATACCTTCTCCATTGTGTGTATGTGTTAGTACGTACTTACTTCTTTCCACAACATAGATTCCGGACTCATCTTGCATGTTTACTCCTTCACATAGACATTAACCATGTCTCCCAGAAAAGCATTTCCCTTTTTATTTAAGAACAGTTTTAGAATTACTCTGACACTTTAAGCTTAATATTTAAAGCTCAGTATCTTAAATATATAAATTTTAAATATGTTGCAACAGTTCAGTTCAGTTCAGTCACTCAGCCGTGTCCAACTCCTTGCGATCCCATGAACCGCAGCATGCCAGGTTGTCCATCACCTGTCCATCACCAACTCCTGAAGTCCACCCAAACCCATGTCCATCGAGTCGGTGATGCCATCCATCAATCTCATGCTGGCACGTCCCCTTCTCCTCCTGCCCTCAATCTTTCCAACATCAGCGTCTTTTCCAATGAGTCAGCTCTTCTCATGAGGTGGCCAAAGTATTGGAGTTTCAGCTTCAACATCAGTCTTTCCAATGAACACCCAGGACTGATCTCCTTTAAGATGGACTGGTTGGATGTCCTTGCAGTCCAAGGGACTCTCAAGAATCTTCTCCAACACCAAATTTCAAAAGCATCAATTCTTCAGCGCTCAGCTTTCTTTAAAGTCCAACTCTCACATCCACACATGACCACTGGAAAAATCATAGCCGTGACTAGATGGACCTTTGTTGGTAAAGTAATGTCTCTGCTTTTGAATATGCTGTCTAGGTTGGTCATAACTTTCCTTCCAAGGAGTAAGCATCTTTTAATTTCATGGCTGCAGTCACCATCTGCAGTGATTTTGGAGCCCAGAAAAATAAAGTCAGACATTGTTTCCCCATCTATTTCCCATGAAGTTATGGGATCGGATGCCATGATCTTAGTTTTATGAATGTTGAGCTTTAAGCCAACTTTTTCACTCTCCTCTTTCACTTTCATCAAGAGGCTCTTTAGTTCTTCTTCACTTTCTGCCATAAGGGTGGTGTTATCTGCATATCTGAGGTTATTGATATTTCTCCTGGCAATCTTGAGTCCAGCTTGTCCTTGTTCCAGCCCAGCATTTCTCATGATATACCCTGCATATAAGTTAAATTATCTGGGTGACAATATACAGCCTTGACGTACTCCTTTTCCTATTTGGAACCAATCTGTTATTCCAAGTCAAGTTCTAACTGTTGCTTCCTGACTTGTGTACAGGTTTCTCAAGAAGCAGGTCGGGTGGTCTGATATTTCCATCTCTTTCAGAATTTTCCACAGTTTATTGTGATTGACACAGTTCAAGGCTTTGACATAGTCAATAAAACAGAAATATATGTTTTTCTGGAACTCTCTTGCTTTTTTGATGATCTATTGGATGTTGGCAATTTGATCTCTGGTTCCTCTGCCTTTTCTAAAACCAGCTTGAACATCTGGAAGTTCATGGTTCACGCATTGCTAAAGCCTGGCTTGGAGAATTTTAAGCCACTACTTACTAGCGTATGAGATGAGTGTAATTGTGTGGTAGTTTGAGCATTCTTTGGCATTGCCTTTCTTTGGGATTGGAATGAACTGACCTTTTCCAGTCCTGTGGCCACTGCTGAGTTTTCCAAATTTGCTGGCATATTGAATGCAGCACTTTCACAGCATCATCTTTCAGGATTCAGAATAGCTCAACTGGAATTCCATCACCTCCACTAGCTTTGTTCATAGTAATGCTTCATAAGGCCCCCTTGACTTTACATTCCAGGATGTCTAGCTCTAGGTGAGTGATCACACCACTGTGATTATCTGGGTTGTGAAGTTATTTTTTGTATTCTGTGTATTCTTGCCACCTCTTCTTAATATCTTCTGTTTCTGTTAGTTCTCTACCATTTCTATCCTTTATGGAGCCCATCTTTGCATGAAATGTTCCCTTGGTATCTCTAATTTTCTTGAAGAGATCTCTAGTCTTTCCCATTCTATTGTTATCCTCTATTTCTTTGCATTGATCACTGAGGAAGGTTTTCTGTTCTCTCCTTGCTATTCTTTGGAGCTCTGCATTCAATTGGGTATATCTTTCCTTTTCTCCTTTGCTTTTCACTTCCCTTCTTCCCACAGCTATTTGTAAGGCCTCCTCAGACAGACATTTTACTTTTTTGCATTTTTTTTTCGTGAGGATGGTTTTAGTTCCTGTCTTCTGTACAATGTCACGAACCTCTATCAATAGTTCATCAGGCACTCTATCAGATCTAGTCCCTTAAATCTATTTCTCACTTCCACTGTATAGTCAGTCATAAGTGATTTAATTTAGATCATACCTGAATGGTTTAGTGGTTTTCTCCACTTTCTTCAATTTCAGTCTGAATTTGGCAATAAGGAGTTCATGATCTGAGCCACAGTCAGCTCCTGGTCTTGTTTTGCTGACTGTATTGAGCTTGTCCATCTTGGGCTGCAAAGAATATAATTAATGTGATGTCCATGTGTAGAGTCTTCTCTTGTGTTGTGACCTTTGCAGTCTCTTGGCATAACTCTATTAGCCTTTGCCCTGCTTCATTCTGTACTCCAAGGCCAAATTTGCCTGTTACTCCAGGTGTTTCTTGACTTCTTACTTTTGCATTCCAGTCCTCTATAAAGAAAAGGACATCCTTTTTGGTGTTAGTTCTAGAAGGTCTTGTAGGTCTTTAGAGAACTATTCAGCTTCAGCTTCAGCGTTACTGGTTGGGGCATAGACTTGGATAACAGTGATATTGAATGGTTTGCCTTGGAAATGAACAGAGATCATTCTGTCGCTTTTGAGGTTACATCCAAGTGCCGGAGTCCAGCTCCAGAAGCCAGGGATTCAACCTGAAGAGATGAACGGTGTCGGCGAACGAGACAGCCTCAGTTTTTTAGACTGCCTATTTATTTCAAGTTTAAGATTCTCTTTTATACTTTTACAAAAACATTAGGTCAGCGGTTTGACATTTTCAGTTCCCCATTCCCAGATTTATTATCTCCATAAATCATTGTTGCTCTTCAAACAGAGTTCCTGCTTCAGTGATTCTCTCGGAATCAGCCTGATCATCTATTATCTTCCTCCTCTAATATGTCCTATAGTTAACTTGTGATTACATTGTAGCTCATGCTACATTCCTCAGTTTACTACTTATCTTCCTAAATCCTGTTTGCCCCTAACATCCTGAGCTCACTGTCTCTTAACAAGGCTTCTAACTATAGTGTCTCTAAAAATTCCTAACTTCTATAAGCTGTAGTGAAATATGCTAACTTTACAACATTCCTTAAATCTTTAACTTCTAACTATTTTAATTATTTCTAAGCCCTAAATTCAGTAAATTCCTTTGCCATAAACCTTTTCCTCACAAATAGGCTTCAGATAGCAATCTCTCCCATAATCTCAATCTGTGGCCTATGTGCTCATCCTGGAACACTCTTTTGTAAAAGTCCTTAAACAAATGTCAATGATTAACATTATGAATTATTCTCTGAGCACAGCTGCAGAAGGCTTTGTGCCTTCTCATGCTCCTCTCAAGAACAATAAGCACCTTAATATTCCTTTTCAGTCAACTCACCCTAGGAGAGGAAAAGACAAGTCAGAATTACAAGGCCTAACTCCTTCATCCCGGGACTGTGCCTGCAGAATAAGGAGAGGGGTCTAGGGCTATGCCTCCATTTTGTCAGTATGCCTAATGTGGCTCCCGACAATCCAAGTACATTTCAGACTCTTTTGTTGACTGTAATGGCTACTCCATTTCTTCTAAGGGATTCCTGCCCACAATAGAAAATATAATGGTCATCTGAGTTAAATTCACCCATTCCAGTCCATCTTAGTTCACTGATTCCTAGAATGTCGACATTCACTCTTGCCATCTCCTGTTTGACCACTTCCATTTTACCTTGATTCATGGACCTAACATTCCAGGTTCCTATGCAATATTGCTCTTTACAGCATCAAACCCTGCTTCCACCACCAGTTCCATCCACAATTGGGTGTTGTTTTTGCTTTGGCTCCATCCCTTCATTCTTTCTGGAGTTATTTCTCCACTGATCTCCAGTAGCATATTGGGCACCTACCAACCTGGGGAGTTCCTCTTTCAGTGTCCTATCTTTTTGCCTTTTCATACTGTTCATGGGCTTCTCAAGGCAAGAATACTGAAGTGGTTTGCCATTCTCTTCTCCAGTGGACCACATTCTGTCAGACCTCTCCACCATGACCCGCCTGTCTAGGGTGGCCCCACATGGCATGGCTTAGTTTCATTGAGTTAGACAAGGCTGTGGTCCGTGTGATCAGATTGCCTAGTTGTCTGTGATTGTGGTTTCAGTCTGTCTGCTCTCTGATCCCCTCTCTCAGTGCCTACTGTCTTTCTTGGGTTTCTCTTCCTGGACATGGGGTCTCTCTTCACTGCTGCTCTAGCAAAGCGCAGCCACTGCTCCTTAGCTCTGATGTGGGGTAGCTCCTCTGTTGCATAAATGGATACAAATTTGAAAAATAGTGTTCTTCAAAGAGAAGTTATATAATGCAAATGATGAAAATGCAATAGTCATAATCTGAATATCAATTCCAAATTATTTTTAAAAACATATGACTTGTGTAGGTTGAAGAAAAATAAATGAATTAAATGCCTTATCTTGTAAAATGAAAACCAATGACATATTTAACATTAGTTTAGATAATGTATAATTATGAGAAGAGAATGGCTTTTGAAAAATTGAAACTAAAACATTGGTGTTACAATAAAAATATGATATAAGCAATGGTGGAGATTTTTAAAAAAATGTAAAGTCACAATGTCATTTCTTTAAGTGGTGCTATGTGCTAGGAAACTATAGAGTCTCGAGAAAAGCCAATATGAAGATAGAACTAAAGCCTGGAGAAAGACCAGAGAGAATCAGGAAAACAGATTCAAGGGCCATGATAGAACACTCCTGAAATTTGATCTATTATTGTACTTTTCAGTTATATCAGCTTATGAATCCTCTATATTATAATAACCGGTTTGAACTGGGTTCTCTTTTCCTTGCAGCAGGAAAATTTTAGAATGATTTGGTTACTAACAGGTAAAATCAAGATTCTGTCTGAAACTGAAGACTCCTGCCAAAACCACATAATAAAAATCCTAAATATAGTAAAACAAAAGGAGATATAAAATCATAAAATATAAACGGATTACAAAAAGAAAAACTTCAGCTTTAACTGTATTTTACTTTCTATATTTATATATATATATATCTGTCATATATATTATCTGTGCGTAGTTGAGATTATGCAAATTATTTATGACTTTTGGAGTCAAGATGACAAGATGGAGGATTACACAGCTCTAAGTCATACTGAGTGGCTTTAGATTCTGACTCTATCTCTTTGTAGCTGGTGACCTTGAGAAAGATACTTAATGTATCTCAGTTTAGTTTCTCATATTTTGTATGAGAAATATGATCAAAGTGTTATGGCAAAGATCAACTTAGCTAATATGTGTAAAGAATTTAAAACTGTGCCTGAATACAGTCAGACTTCAAAATATTATTTACAATTTTAAATTGGTAAATTACTTTATCAAAAGCTAATATCCTCAGATTGAATTCAAGAACAATGATTAAAGTCCCTCACTGCTTATAAGAGACCAAGAGGGGAAAAAGCAAGTAGATCTGAAAGTAAAAAAGAAAAACAATATACAAAATCTTGAGAAAACCTCAGGGCCCTTATAAACAGTTGGCAGCTTGTTGTTGCTTTCTTTAGAAGAAAATGTCTGTTTTTGATCACTGTATCCACATTAAATAGCATAATACCTGACAATAAATATTTGGTGAATGAAAGAACTCTTAAATGAATGGTTAATATTGAACTCATGTGTATCAGTGTAGATGTTAGACACACAAAAATCACATCCATTGAAAGAGGCATATATAACTTAGTATTTGACTGACTACCAATCTCTGCTCAAATTTCCTTTAGGAATTTGATTTAATTTTTAATTGGGTGACATTTTTTCTTTATGTTTTTTGTTTCATGACTATAAACATCACCTTTTCAACAACTCTAGGTTTGAGAAAGATTCCCTAGTTCTCCAATGTAAATATATAATTGATATTTATTGATTTAAATTGAATGATCATGTTTGTGGTTTTGTTTACCTCATTTTTTTAAAGCAGAAATACTTCTGCATTTGACTCTCTGAGGAAGGCATACACTTTATGAAAATTTTAAGATTAATAATATTGTGCTTTCATCCTGGTTTTCATTCTCATTCTCTTCCTACCCACTATAAAACAGATAGTTCAATTAGGGAGAGTATTTTATATCTTGAGTCTCACTGCTTTTAGAATTGCAAGTTAAAATAAATGAATACATGCAAAATAAATGTTGTATATTGTACTTCAAAACCCATGTTTTGATCTGAACTTAATATTCTGTATTTTACAGGGGGCTTACTATAAGGAGTAGAGTTTTTCTGGATCTGATTCTTTTTTGCATATAAATTGGAGTTTAATATTCATTCATCTTAGCACTAAAGTATAATCAAATAAACATTATTCATTTTTACTCTAAACTTTAAATAATACAAAGGATATTCATCAGATATATTTCATAACTGTAGTGAAAGTATCTGACAGTTTTGCAAGTAAAATATAATGCTGCATATAAATTATATTACTGCTTATGTTTTATTTGAAATATTCATAATATTCATTTTGTAAATACAATATGTAGTACAAGAAAATGACAATATTGTAATTGAACATCTACAAAAAATCTTGCCTCTGAAAATTTTAGATGAAATCAATCTTGCCTGAATTTTACTGGGGGATATGAAGACTAATTTGCTCATCTTCTTTCTTATTCAGGGAAGTGGTTTATGTAAGATATTAATGTCACTTCTTGATTTCACTTTAATCAATAACTTGGTAGAAGTATAGCACAATTGAAAACAAATATATGTTACATTTTACAGACTTCACCATACTGTTAAAAAATCCACACAAATGTATACATGTCAACATTCTCTATTAGATTATTAAGAAATTGAATTAAATAAAGGAAAAGGTAGTAACATAAAATTATATGAAATATTGCAATATGTATCTAAAATGGTTTTAATTTTGAGGACTATGTCATTAATAGATAATATGCTTTCACCATTAATGTAACTATAAAATAATGAAAAGAAAATCATCAAGTCGCCTTTGTGTGAATAATAGACTGAAAGAAACTAGAGGCAAGAATTGATTCAAGGTAATATGATTAGAGTGTGCTAGGTCATTGAAAAAGAACATACATAGAATTCTCACTATTTTTTCTCCTTGACATTAGCACCTCTTCCTTGTAAAGAAGCACAGCTTCCACGTGGTAAGTCTGTAAAAATGTATATCCATATCTTGCATGCAAAGTAGCTTCAGTTGTGTTTGACTCTCTGCAACTCAATGGACTGTAGCCCTCCAGGCTCCTCAGTCCATGGGATTCCCCAGGCAAGAATACTGGAGTGGGTTGCTATGGCCTCCTTCAGAGGCTCTTCTCAATCCAGGGATCAACCCGGGTCTCTTAAGTCTCCTGCACTGGCAGGTGGGTTCTTTACCACTAGCACCACCTGGGAAACCATATCTTAGATGTTAATTTTTTCTTGATTTAATTAAGTCAGGCAATACTAGCAATACAAATGCTTTTTAATTAATTTGCAGTTTTCCAAAAGAAAATCTCTTGAAAACCACTGAACAAGGCAGATTTTTAATAATTAAAGCCAGAAATGTGCTGTGTGCTTAGTTGCTCAGTCATGCCCAAATCTTTGAGACTCCATGGACTGTCGGCCACCTCTGTCCATGTGGATTCTGCAGGCAAGAATGCTGGAGTAGGTTGCCATGCTCTCCTCCAGGGGATCTTACCAACCTAGGGATCAAACCCAGGTCTCCCACACTGCAGGCAGATTCTTTACCATCTGAGCCATCAGGGAAGCCCAAAGCCAGATATATTGTTAGATTTTCTTTCTTAGAAAGTTTTCAAAGTTATCAAAATTGGAGATATTCTAGCATTTCAAATTTTTTTCTAAAGTTTTAAAACTGAAATATCAAGGTGATCAAAATTGTTCCCCTCCTAAACAATTAAATCATCTTCCCAAAATATGTGGAAATTTGAGAATACCTATTTAGTTAGGAAGACTGTATTACATGGGAAATGAAAAACAGAGAAACAATATATTTTGCCTAGGCTTTTAAAGGACACCTTGCATGATTTCATAACATGTGAAAGGAATTATTATACTGCCAAGCCACAAAGAATTTAAATCTAGAAGTTAAGAAATAATAGGACACTAATTTGAAACATGGTTTATATTATCTACACTTTTGGAGTCAGTGAATTACCTCCATTGAGTGAAGTTTATTACCTGGCCCAATCAAATTATTCTTATAAATGAAAACAAACTAGGAGACTCCTGAAGTATAATAACAATTAAGATCACAAATCTAGATTTCTAAAACCAACCTTCATTTGTTTATTTAACATCTAAAGCTCGAGAAAGAAGGGAGTGTTCAGAAAAAATACTGGATGATGCTCTCATTTCGGATACTTAAGACAGTGAAACTATAGGCTTTCACAACAAGAGTCTGAAATGTAGTACTTGGGTGCAACCTCAAAAACAACAGAACAATCTTGGTTCATTTCCAAGAAAATCATTCGACATACAGTAATCCAGGTCTACACCCTAATCATTATGCCAAAGAAGCCTAAGTTGACTGGTTCTATGAAGACCTACAACACTTTCTAGACCTAACACCAAAAAAAAAAAAAAAAAGATGTCCTTTTTATCAAAGGGGATTGGAATGGAAAGTAGAAAGTCAAGAGCTACCCTGAATAACAGTCAAGTTTGGCCTTGGAGTACAAAATGAAGCAGGGCAAAGGTTAACAGTTTTGTCAGGAGAACATGCTGGTCATAACAAATACCCTTTTCCAGCAATCCAAAAGGCAACTCTACACATGAACCTCATCAGATGGTCAATATATCAGATTGATTATGGTCTTTGCAGCCGGAGTTGGAGAAGCTCTAGTAGTTAGTGAAAACAGGAACTTCAGCTGACTGTGGTTCAGGTTATGAGCTCCATATCGCAAAATTGAAGTCAGTAAGAAAAACTACTAGGCCATTCAGGTATAACCTAAATCAAATCCCTTATACAGTTCGGTGTGGTTCAGTTGCTCTGCCGTGTATGACATTTGCGATCCCATAGACTGCAGCACATCAGGCTTCCCTGTCCATCACCAACTCCCAGAGCTTGCTCAAACTCATGTGCATCGAGTAGGTGATGCCGTACAAACATCTCATCCTCTGTCATCCTCTTCTTCTCCTGCCTTCAATCTTTCCCAGAATTAGGGTCTTTTCAAATGAGTCAGTTCTTCACATCAGGTGACCAGAGTATTAGTGTTTCAGCTTCAGCATCAGTCCTTCCAATCAATATTCAGGACTAGTTTCCTTTAGGATTGACTGGTTTGATCTCCTTGCATTCCAAGGGACTCTCAAGAGTTTTCTCCAACACCATATTTCAAAAACATCAATTCCTCAGTACTCAGCTTTCTCTATAGTCCAACTCTCACCTCTATACATGACTACTGGAAAAACCATAGCTTTGACTATACAGACCTTTGTTTACAAAGCAATGTCTCTGCTTTTTAATATGCTGTCTAGGTTGGTCATAGCTTTTCTTCCAAGGAGCAAACATCTTTTGATTTCATGGCTGCAGTCACCATCTACAGTGATTTTGAGCTCAAGAAAATAAAGTGGGGGTGACACTTTATACAGTGTCACTTTATATTTATACTTTATACACTTTTATACAGTGGGGGTGACAAATAAATTCAAGGGATTAGATTTGGTAGACAGAGTATCTGAAGAATTATGGATGGAAGTCTGTAACATTGTATAGGAGGCAGTGACCAAAACCATCCCAAAGAAAAAGAAATGCAAGAAGGCAAAGTGGTTGTCTGAAGTGAGTTTACAGATACCTGAGGAAAGAAGAGAAGCAAACGGCAAAGGAGAAAGGGAAAGAGATATCCAACTGAAAGCAGAGTTCCAGAGAATAGCAAAGAGAGTTAACAAGGCCTTCTTCAATCAACAATACAAAGGAATAGAGGAAAATGACAGAATAGGACAGACTAGAGATCTCTTCAAGAAAATTGGAGACCGGTTCATTTCAGTTGCTCAGTCATGTCCAGCTCTTTGCGACCCCATGGAGTGCAGCATGCCAGGCTTTCCTGTCTGTCACCAGTCTTGGAATATGCTCAAACTCATGTCCATTGAGTTGGTGATGCCATCCAATTATCTCATCCTCTGTTATCCCCTTCTCCTCCTGCCTTCAGTCTTTCCCAACATCAGGGTCTTTTCTAAGGAGTTAGTTCTTCACATCAGGTGGCCCAAGTATTAGAGTTTCAGCTTCAGCATCTGTCCTTCCAATGAATATTCAGAACTATTTCCTTTAGGATTGAATGATTTGATCTCCTTGTAGTCCAAGAGGCTCTCAAGAATCTTCTCGAACACCACAGTTCAGAAGCCTCGTCGCTTAGCTGATAAAGAGTCTGCCTGCAATGTGAGAGACCAGGTTCAATACCTGGGTTCAGAAGATCTGATGAAGAAGGGAATGACTACCCACTCCAGTATTCCTGCCTGGAGAATTCCAGGGACAGAGGAGCCTAGGAAGCTATAGTCCATGGGGTCTCATAGAGTTGGACATGACTAAGCAACTAACAACAAAATTGTAAGTGCTCTCTTCGGCAGCACATATACTAAAATTTGAGATATCAAGGGATTATTCATGCAAGGGTTGGAACAATAAATGACAGAAATAGTGATGACCTAGCAGAAACAGAAGAGATTGAGAAGAGATGGTCGGAATACACAGAAGAATTATAGAAGGAAGGTCTTTATGACTTGGATAACCATGAAGGTGGGGTCACTCACTTAGAGCCAGACATCTTGGAGTCTGAAATCAAGTGGGCCTTAAGGAAGTATTACTATGAACAAAGCTAGTAAGGTGATGGAATTCCAGCTGAGCTATTTAAAATCCTAAAAAATGATCCTGTTAAAATGCTAAATTCAGTTTGTTAGCAAATTTGGAAAACTCAGCAGTGGCCACAAGAATGGAAAAGGTCAGTTTTCATTCCAATCCCAGAGAAGAGCAATGCCAGAAAATATTCAAACTGCTGAATAATTGCGCTCATTTCACATGCAGGGTTAGCATTTCACAATGTTATGCTCAAAATCCTTCAAACTAGGCTTCAGCAGTATGTAAACTGAGAACTTTCAGATGCATAAGCTGGATTTAGGAAAGGCAGAGGAACAAGAAATCAAATTGTCAATATAAGTTGGATCATAGGAAAAGAAAGTGAATTCCAGAAAAAAAAAATCTACTTCTGCTTCATTGAGTATGCTAAAGTCTTGATAGCGTGAATCACAACAAACTGTGGAAAATTCTTTAAGAGAAGGTAACACCAGACAACCTTACCTGGCTCCTGAGAAACCTATATGAAGGTCAAGAAGCAACAGTTAGAACTGGAAATGGAACAGGAGACTGATTCCAATCGGGAAAGGAGTATGTCAAGGCTGTATATTGTCACCCTGTTTCTTTAACTTATATGCAGAGTACCTCATGCAAAATGCTGGGCTGCATTAATCACAAGCTAGAATCAAGATTTATGGAAGAAATATAAATAACCTCAGATATGCAGATGATACCACTCTAATGGCAGAAAGTGAAGACAAACTAAAGAGCTTCTTGATGAAGGTGAAAGAGGAGAGTGAAAAAGCTGACCTAAAACTCAGCATTCAAAAATCTAAGATCATTGCATCTGGTACCATCACTTTGTGGCAAATAGGTTGGAAAAAGTGGAAACAGTGACAGATTTTATTTTCTTGGGCTCCAAAATCACTGCAGAAAGTGACTGCACCCATATAATTAAAAAACAGCATATTAAAAAGCAGAGACATCGCTTTGCCAACAAAGGTTCATATCATCAAAGCTATGGTTTTTCCAGTAGTCATGTACCAATGTGAAAGTTGGACCATAAAAAAGGCTGAGCACCAAAGAATTCATGCTTTCAAATTTTGGTGCTGCAGAAGACTCTTGACAGTCCCTTGAACAGCACAGAGATCAAACCAGTCAATCCTAATGGAAATCAACCCTGGATAATTATTGGAAGGACTGATGCTGAAGCTGAAGCTCCAACACTTTGCCCACCTGATACAAAGAGGCAAGTCATCGGAAAAGACCCTGATGCTGGGAAATAGTGAAGGCAAAAAGAAAAGAGGGTGACAATGGATGAGATGGTTAGCACTGCCAACTCAGTGGATATGAATTTGAGCAAATTCTAAGAGACAGTGGAGGACAGAAGAGCCTGGCATGCTGCAGTCCATGGGGTTGCAAAGAGTTGAACACAATTTAGTGACTAAACAGCAGCAAATAGGTTTCCTCATGTTTTAATATAACTCAGATCCCCCTCCAATAATTGCTTTATAGCAATTAGAGAAAGAAAGGCCTTGTAATACTTGGCTATAGGAAAGAAGACGTTGCTATATTAGGTGGGGAGGGATGATGGATAATTTAATAATAAATTAGTAAACTTTAAATACGGCAATCAAAAGAAGTAAAGAGAACCTACATTTGAAAGAAGCCAAGTTTTCCAAGTAAAATGCTAATGCTTTATTATTTAAGAATTTAGGTTCTTTTCTCTACTTCAGTTCAGTTCAGTTCAGTTGCTCAGTCATGTCTGACTCATTGCGACCCCATGAATTTCAGCAAGGCAGGCCTCCCTGTCCATCACCAACTCCTGGAGTTCACCCAAACTCATGTCCATCGAGTCAATGATGCCATCCAGCCATCTCGTCCTCTGTAATCCCCTTCTCCTTCTGCACCCAATCCCTCCCAGCATCAGAGTCTTTCCAATGAATCAACTCTTCACATGAGATGGCCAAAGTATTGGAGTTTCAGCTTCAGCATCAGTCCTTCCAAAGAACGCCCAGGGCTGATCTTCTTTAGAATGGACTGGTTGGATCTCCTTGCAATCCAAGGAACTCTCAAGAGTCTTCTCCAACACCACAGTTCAAAAGCATCAATTCTTCGGTGCTCAGCTTTCTTGACAGTCCAACACTCACATCCAAACCTGACCACTGGAAACACCATAGACTTGACTAGACAGACCTTTGTTGGCAAAGTAATGTCTCTGCTTTTGAATATGCTATCTAGGTTGGTCATAACTTTCCTTCCAAGGAGTAAGCATCTTTTAATTTCATGGCTACAGTCACCATCTGCAGTGATTTTGGAGCCCAAAAAAATAAACTCTGACACTGTTTCCAATGTTTCCCCATCTATTTCCCATGAAGTGATGGGACCAGATGCCATGATCTTCGTTTTCTGAATGTTGAGTTTTAAGCCAACTTTTTCACCCTCCTCTTTCATCTTCATCAAGAGGCTTTCTAGTTCCTGTTCACTTTCTGCCATAAGGGTGGTGTCATCTGCATATCTGAGGTTATTGATATTTCTGCCTGCAACCTTGATTCCAGCTTGTGCTTCTTCCAGCCCAGCGTTTCTCATGATATACTCGGCATATAAGTTAAACAAGCAGGTTGACAACATACAGCCTTGACGTACTCCTTTTCCTATTTGGAACCAGTCTGTTGTTCCATGTCCAGTTCTAACTGTTGCTTCCTGACCTGCATATAGGTTTCCCAAGAGGCCAGTCAGGTGGTCTGGTATTCCCATCTCTTTCAGAATTTTCCACAGTTTATTGTGATCCACACAGTCAAAGGGTTTGGCATAGTTAATAAAGCAGAAATAGATGTTTTTCTGAACTCTCTTTCTTTTTCCATGATCCAGCAGATGCTGGCAATTTGATCTCTGGTTCCTCTGCCTTTTCTACAACCAGCTTGAACATCTGGAAGTTCATGGTTCACATATTGCTGAAGCCTGGCTTGGAGAATTATGGGCATTACTTTACTAGCATGTGAGATGAGTGCAGTTGTGCAATATTTTGAGTATTCTTTGGCATTGCCTTTCTTTGGGATTGGAATGAAAACTGACCTTTTCCAGTCCTGTGGGAACTGCTGAGTTTTCCAAATTTGCCGGCATATTGAGTATAGCAGTTTCACAGCATCGTCTTCCAGGATTTGAAATAGCTCCACTGGAATCCCATCACCTCCACTAGCTTTGTTCGTAGTGGTGCTTTCTAAGGCCCACTTGACTTCACATTCCAGATGGTCTGGCTCTAGGTGAGTGATCACACCATCATGATTATCTTGGTCGTAAAGTTCTTTTTTGTACAGTTCTTCTGTGTATTCTTGCCACCTCTTCTTAATATCTTCCCTCTGTTAGGTCCATACCATTTCTGTCTTTTAACGAGCCCATATTTGCATGAAATGTTCCCTTGATATCTCTAATTCTCTTGAAGAGAGCTCTAGTCTTTCCTATTCTGTTGTTTTCCTCTATTTCTTTGCATTGATTGCTACAAAAGGCTTTCTTATCTCTCCTTGCTATTCTTTGGAACTGTGCATTAAGATGCTTATATGTTTACTTTTCTCTGTAGCTTTTCACTTGTCTTCTTTTCACAGCTATTTGTAAGCCTCCCCAGACAGCCATTTTGCTTTCGCTACTTCAGTTCAGTTCAGTTCAGTCGCTCAGTCGAGTCTGACTCTTTGGGACCCCATGAATCGCAGCACACCAGACCTCCCTGTCCGTAACCAACTCCCAGAGTTCGCTCAGACTCACGTCCATCGAGTCAGTGATGCCATCCAGCCATCTCATCCTCTGTCTTCCCCTTCTCCTCCTGTCTCCTCCTGATGAGGGTGTCATCCCTCCCAGCATCAGAGTCTTTTCCAATGAGTCAACTCTTCACATGAGGTGGCCAAAGTACTGGAGTTTCAGCTTTAGCATCATTCCTTCCAAAGAAATCCCAGGGCTGATCTCCTTCAGAATGGACTGGTTGGATCTCCTTGCAGTCCAAGGGACTCTCAAGAGTCTTCTCCAACACCACAGTTCAAAAGCATCAATTCTTCAGCGCTCAGCCTTCTTCACAGTCCAACTCTCACATCCATACATGACCACAGGAAAAACCATAGCCTTGACTAGATGGACCTTTTTGTTGGCAAAGTAATGTCTCTGCTTTTCAATATGCTATCTAGGTTGGTCATAACTTTCCTTTCAAGGAGTAAGCGTCTTAATTTCATGGCTGCAGTCACTATCTGCAGTGATTTTGAAGCCCAAAAAAATAGAGTCTGACAGTATTTCCACTGTTTTCCCATCTATTTACCATGAAGTGATGGGACCGGATGCCATGACCTTTGTTTTCTGAATGTTGAGCTTTAAGCCTGT
>NW_011494954.1:2436902-2437054 GCF_000754665.1 Bison bison bison | reverse complement strand
CATAAGGGTGGTGTCATCTGCATATCTGAGGTTATTGATATTTCTGCCTGCAACCTTGATTCCAGCTTGTGCTTCTTCCAGCCCAGCGTTTCTCATGATGTACTCTGCATATAAGTTAAATAAGCAGGGTGACAATATACAGCCTTGAGTCT
>NW_011494954.1:2429946-2436802 GCF_000754665.1 Bison bison bison | reverse complement strand
TGAAACCAATCTGTTGTTCCATGTCCAGTTCTAACTGTTGCTTCCTGACCTGCATACAGATTTCTCAAGAGGCAGATCTGGTGGTCTGGTATTCTTTCTCTACTTACTAATATATAACACGTATATAAAGGTTGATTTCTTCATCATGCATCTTTGCTTCAACAGAAAACTTTAAATAGCCAAAAAATACAATTATCTAGAGTGTTATTTTTCTCATATGATCTTTTTAGCATGTAAATGAAATATAAAATTTACTTCCTATAATTTTTAGTACCTTGGAATGGGAAAGCAGACAACAAACTACAACTCATTAACTGAAGCACCTCTTTTTTATAGATGAGAAAATACAATCTCTAACTGAAATGAATAATACTAACAGTGTTTATGAGAGCAAACTGGTTTGCCTATAATGAATTTGTGTTCAGTCATCAAAGGAAATATTAATCAGTTGCTAATAGAATGGATTTTGTAATATGAAACTAAAATTAGATAAATATCTTTATCTCTTATATAATATTATTATCTTAGACATAGAATTGAAGAATTTTTCAATCAAAATAGAAATTAGCTTAATTGGAAGAAGTGCTTTTTCTTTGCATGTATTATATATTGATAGCTAATTAAGTCAAATTTATGTTTTTCAATACACCTAAGCAACACAATCTTAAACTTTCATTTCATCGAAACAAACAGCACTAATATGCTTGCCAAATCTGTAAATCTAATTGCCAAAAAACACTAGAGTAATGTATTTATCCATTTATGGACATTTTTTTCACATTTGGAAAGGAAGAATTATTCAAATAGAGAAGATTAGGAGAAATAATTGTTACTTTTTGGCATCAATCAATAAATGAAAAGCCTCACTGTTGTTGGATGTAAAGCTGGCCAGCTTGTAAGTTTCATTCTATGCTAATGAAACTAATTATGATTTTAGTAGCTTTAGAACTTCCTTTAAACTCTCAAAACTAATCAAATTCCTTATGATTATAATTGACAAACAGATTCAGTTCCATGGGTTTGCAAAGAGTCTGACATGACTGAGTGACTGGACTGAACTGAGCTGAGAGATTCTAAACAGAGAACTCCAAGTGCAAAGTCTATAGGTTGGGAGAGATTTTTCTGCAGTGAAGAATATATGAAAACGTCATGGTAAATACTGAACTATGAAGCATCAAACATGTATTCCAATAATAGGAAACTAGCATGTAGATTTAGTCTTTCTAATCAAACAAAGTATTATTGTTCAAATAAATTTGTATTGATTTTGTACTT
The DNA here is from genome assembly GCF_000754665.1 of Bison bison bison. Lineage (NCBI taxonomy): Eukaryota > Metazoa > Chordata > Mammalia > Artiodactyla > Bovidae > Bison > Bison bison. Next base: position 2,435,527 of record NW_011494954.1, on the reverse strand, counting down.
GATTTTTGTCACATTTTCCCCCACCTTGGTTGAGTTACTTTCTATTGCTACATGCCAGGTTTGGAGTTCAGAAAATTCAGTGAATTTACATGAATATGGGTTCTGATTCCTTACATAAACATGCTTATATTGTCTGAATAGTCAAAAGTTCTTTTTATAGAGAGATTTTACTAGGAGTTTTGTTTCCTGGGAACAAAACACAGAGAAATCCAGGAGGTTTAAGGAATTGCCTGGTGTTCTAGTGGTTAGAACTCTCTGCCTTCACTCTGGAAGACTTGGTGTCAATCCCTGGTGGAGTAACCAGGGTTGTAAACCACATAGTGTGGCAAAAAAAAAAACAACACAATAGCAGCAGCAGTAACAACAGCAAGTCTGAAAAGAATGAATACATAACTTGTTTCCATCTAAATTCACAAACAACAATATTTTTGTCAGACTTAGTGCTCAGGAGAAAATAAAAATGAGGACTAGATTATTTTTATTGTACACACTGCATCATGAATGTGTGTTGTTTACTTTTCCTCGCTCTAAACCATGAACATCCAGAGAGGAAAAGTACCTTTATTAATCTGTATTCCCCAAAATCTAGGAAGGTACTTGTTAAAAATACCTATTAATGAATACCTATGGTTCATTAGATGTCTATGTCAAAGATATATTCAGAAACATCATCATGAGGTGGCTAGACAATGGGCAAATGATGAAATAACTATTATACCTAAGAGAAATAAGTAAGGGAATCAACAAACTTTCCAGTTCCAGGAAGGAAAGTGTTTGAAAATATCTCTGTAAGCAAGCAATCCAATCTCCATCTTACCCCACCAGAAATAGTATTCTCACACTTTAAAAAGCAATTGTTCCATATTTGGACAACTAAGTGTTACACAGATCTAACCTCCATGTCCTCACATCTTTTTCTAGTAGGTGCAGACTCTGGAATCCTGAATACTGCAGCCTTTCAAGGATTTGATACTCAGATCTGCCACTGCACTGAAGTAGACTCACTTAAAACTCTTTCTTCATAAGAAGCAGTTTTTATATTCATTTTCTTACCCATACTGTATACATTCTGTACTTGTTCATTGCTATCTTATAAAATGAGATCTATAGGTAAAATTGGACATTACTTCCATCACCAGTCATATTCACAACTGGGTGCTGTTTTCACTTTGGCTCCATCTCCTCATTCTTTCTGGAGTTATTTCTCTGCTCTTCTCTAGTAATGTAATGGGCAGCTACCGACTTGGGGACTTTATCTTTCAGTGTCATATATCTTTGCTTTTCATTCTGTTCATGGGGTTCTTAAGGCAGGAATATTGGAGTGGCTTGCCATTCCCTTCTCCAGTACCACATTTTCTCAGAACTCTCCACTATGACCCGTCTGTCTTGGGTGGCCCTGCATGACATGGCTCATAGTTTCTATGAGTTAGACAAGGCTGTGATCCAGGTGATCAGTTTGGTTAGTTTTCTATGATTGTTGTTTTCATTCTGTCTGCCCTATAATGGATAAGAATAAGAGGCTTATGGGAGCTTCATGATGGGAGAGACTGACTGTGGGAGAAACTAGGTCTTGTTTTGATGGGTGGGGCCATGCTCAGTGAATCTTAAATCCTAAAAGACCTACAAGAATTTCTAGAACTAACACCAAAAAAAGATGTCCTTTTCATCATGGGGGACTGGAATGCAAAAGTAGGAAGTCAGGGGATACCTGGAGTAACAGGTAAGTTGGGCCTTGGAGTACAAAATGAAGCAGGGCAAAGGCTAAAAGTATTTTGCCAAGAGAATGCACTGGTCATAGCAAACACCCTCTTCCAACAACACAAGAAAAGACTCTACACATGGACATCACCAGATGGTCAATACCGAAATCAGATTGATTATATTCTTAGCAGCTGAAGATGGAGAAGGTCTATAGAGTTAGCAAAAACAAGACCAGGAGCCAACAGCAGCTCAAATCATGAACTTCTTATTGCTAAATTCAGACTCAGATTGAAGAAAGTGGGGAAAACCACTAGACCATGAAGGTATGACCTAAATCAAAATCCTTATGATTATACAGTGGAAGTGACAAATAGATTCAAGGGATTGGATCAGTTAGGCAGAATGTCTGAAGAACTATGGATGGAGGTTTGTGACATTATACAGGAGGCAGTGATCAAGACCATCCCCAAGAAAAAGAAATGCAAAAAGGCAAAAGGGTTGTCTGAGGAGGCATTATAAATAGCTGAGAAAGGAAGAGAAGCTAAAGGCAAAGGAGAAAATGAAAGATATAAGCATCTGAACGCAGAGTTCCACAGAATAGCAAGGAGAGATAAGAAAGACTTCCTTAGTGATCAGTGTAAAGAAATAGAGGAAAACAATAGGTGGGTAAAGACTAGAGATCTCTTCAAGAAAATTAGAGATATCAAAGGAACATTTCATGCAAAGATGGGCACAACAAAGGACAGAAATGGTATGGACCTAACAGAAGCAGAAGATATTAACAAGTGGCAAGAACATACAGAACTAGGCAAAAAAGATTTTAATGACCCTAATAACCATGATGGTGTGATCACTCAACTAGAACCAGACATCCTGGATTCCAAAGTCAAGTGGGCCTTAGGAGGCATCACTATGAACAAAGTTAGTAGATGTGACGGAATTCTAGTTGAGCTATTTCAAATCCTAAAGGATGATGCTGTGAAAACTCAACACTTAATATGCCATCACATTTGGAAAATTCAGCAGTGGCCACAGGACTGAAACAGGTCAATTTTCATTCCAATCCCAAAGAAAAGTCATGCCAAAGAATGTTCAAAGTACTGCACAATTGCAGTCATCTCACACGCTAGCAAAATAATGCTCAAAATTCCCCAAGAAAGGATTCAACAGTACATGAATCGTGAACTTCCAGATGTTTAAGTACTGGATTTAGAAAGGCAGAGGAACCAGAGATCAAATTGCCAACAATTGTTGGATCATAGAAAAAGCAAGAGAATCCCAGAAAAACATCTGCTACTGCTTAATTGAATACACAAACACCTTTGACTATGTGGATCACAACAAACTATGGAAAATTCTTAAATATATCGGGATATCAGAACACCTTACCCCTCTTCTGAGAAATCTATATGCTGCTCAAGAAGCAACACTTAGAACCGGACATGGAACAATAGACTGGTTCCAAATCAGGGAAGGAGTATGTCAAGACCATATATTGCCACCCTATTTATTTAACTTATATGTGGAGTATATCACGTGAAATGCCAGGCTGGATGAAGCACAAGCTGGAATCAAGATTGCCAGGAGAAATATCAAATACCTCAGATACACAGATGACACCAGCCTTATGGCAGAAATTGAAGAGGAACAAAAAGGTCTCTTAATGAAAGTGAAAGAGGAGAGTGAAAAAGCTCATTTAAAGTTCAACATTCCAAAAAACGAAAAGCATGGCATCTGGTCCCATCACTTCATAGCAAATAGATGGGGACACAATGGAAACAGTGAGAGACTTTATTTTCTTGGGCTCCAAAATCACTGCAGATGGTGACTGCAGCCATGAAGTCAAAAGGTGCTTGCTCCTTAGAAGAAAAACTATGACCAAACTAGACAGCTTATTAAAAAGCAGAGACATTATTTTGCCAACAAAGGTCTATATAGTCAAAGCTATGGTTTTTCCAGTAATCATATATGGATGTGAGAGTTCAACCATAAAGAAAGCTGAGCACTGAAGAATTGATGCTTTTGAACTGTGGTGTTGAAGAAGACTCTTGAAAGATCCTTGGACAACAAGGAGATCAAATTAGTCAATCCTAAGAAAATCAATTGTGAATATTCACTGGAAGGACTGATGCTGAAGTGGAAGCTCCAATACTTTGTATGCAAAGAACTGACTCATTGGAAAAGACCCCGATGCTGGGAAAGACTGTAAGCAGGAGGAGAAAGGGACAATGGAAGATGAAATGGTTAGATGGCATCAGCGACTTAATCAGTATGAGTTTGAGCAAGCTCCGGGAGTTGGTGATGGACAGGGAGGCCTGGCATGTTACAGTCCATGGATCACAAAAAGTTGAACACATCTGAGCACTGAACTGAACTGATAGGTAAAATCCTCAGAAGTGCAAATCTGAATAAAAATAGTGAATTATAGAAAAAAATAGCCTTAGAAAAGAACAAAACAGAAACTGGACAACATGGGAATCACAGCCATGTTAGTTTATTACACATTTTTACCAAGCATTTTTATATCAGGTTAAAGATTTTAAAGAATGGATAAGGCACATTATTTTTATTGAAGAACTAGGAATCTCTTAAGAAAGAAAGAACCATTAGTAACTACAATGCAATGTAGTATTCATTATAACAGAATTATTTACTCTGAGATTGTTACTTTACTATTAATTAATGTAGCAAACACCCTCTTCCAACAACACAAGAGAAGACTCTACACATGGACATCACCAGATGGTCAACACTGAAATCAGATTGATTATATCTTTACAGCCAAAGATGGAGAAGCTCTATACAGTCAACAAAAACAAGACCAGGAGCTGACTGTGGCTCAGATCATGAACCCCTTATTGCCAAATTCAGACTTAAATTGAAGAAAGTAGGGAAAACCACTAGACCATTCAGGTATGACCTAAATCAAATCCTTATAAATTATACAGTGGAAGTGAGAAATAGATTTAAGGGACTAGATCTGATAGATAGAGTGCCTGATGAACTATGGACTGAGGTTCGTGACATTGTACAGGAGACAGGGATCAAGACCATTCCCATGGAAAAGAAATGCAAAAAAGCAAAATGGCTGTCTGGGGAGGCCTTACAAATAGCTGTGAAAAGAAGAGAAGTGAAAAGCAAAGGAGAAAAGGAAAGACATAAGCATCTGAATGTAGAGTTCCAAAGAATAGCAAGAAGAGATAAGAAAGCCTTCCTTAGCGATCAGTGCAAAGAAATAGAGGAAAAAAACAGAATGGGAAAGACTAGAGATTGCTTCAAGAAAATTAGAGATACCAAGGGAACATTTCATGCAAAGATGGGCTCGATAAAGGACAGAAATGATATGGACCTAACAGAAGCAGAACTATTAAGATGAGGTGGCAAGAATACACAGAAGAACTGTACAAAAAAGATCTTCACGACCAAATAAATAACGATGGTGTGACCACTCACCTAGAGCCAGACATCCTGGAATGTGAAGTCCAGTGGGCCTTAGAAAGCATCACTATAAACAAAGCTAGTGCAGGTAATGGAATTCCAGTTGAGCTATTTCAAATCCTGAAAGATGATTCTGTGAAAGTGCTGCACTCAATATGCCAGCAAATCTGGAAAACTCAGCAGTGGACACAGGACTGGAAAAGGTCAGTTTTCATTCCAATCCCAAAGAAAGGCAATGCCAAAGAATGCTCAAACTACCACACGATTGCACTCATCTCACACGGTAGTAAAGTAATACTCAAAATTCTCCAAGCCAGGCTTCAGCAATACTTGAACCATGAACTTCCAGATGTTCAAGCTGGTTTTAGAAAAGGCAGAGGAAGCAGAGATCAAATTGCCAACATCCGCTGGATCATGGAAAAAGCAAGAGAGTTCCAGAAAA
>NW_011494954.1:2419879-2429846 GCF_000754665.1 Bison bison bison | reverse complement strand
ATGCAGAGTACATCATGAGAAACGCTGGACTGGAAGAAACACAAGCTGGAATCAAGATTGCTGGGAAAAATATCAATAACCTCAAATATGCAGATGACACCACCCTTAAGGCAGAAAGTGAAGAGGAACTAAAAAGTCTTTTGATGAAAGTGAAAGAGGAGAGTGAAAATGTTGGCTTAAAGTTCAACATTCAGAAAACGAAGATCATGGCATCTGGTCCCATCACTTCATGGGAAATAGATGGGGACACAGTGGAAACGGTGGCAGACTTTATTTTTGGGGGCTCCAAAATCACTGCAGATGGTGATTGCAGCCATGAAATTAAAAGACGCTTACTCCTTGGAAGGAAAGTTATGACCAACCTAGATAGCATATTCAAAAGCAGAGACATTACTTTGCCAACAAAGTCCGTCTAGTCAAGGCTATGGTTTTTCCTGTGGTCATGTATGGATGTGAGAGTTGGACTGTGAAGAAGGCCAAGCGCCGAAGAATTGATGCTTTTGAACTGTGGTGTTGGAAAAGACTCTTGAGAGTCCCTTGGACTGCAAGGAGATTCAACCAGTCCATTTTGAAGGAGATCAGCCCTGGGATTTCTTTGGAAGGAATGATGCTAAAGCTGAAACTCCAGTACTTTGGCCAACTCATGTGAAGAGTTGACTCATTGGAAAAGGCCCTGACGCTGGGAGGGATTGGGGGCAGGAAGAGAAGGGGACGACAGAGGATGAGATGGTTGGATGGCATCACTGACTCGATGGATGTGAGTCTGAGTGAACTCCAGGGGATGACGTGCTGTGATTCATGGGGTCACAAAGAGTCGGACACGACTGAGCGACTGAACTGAACCTGGTTTCTTTCAGGCTTCAAAAATAATGTAAAAAAATCGTTCTCTTGAGTCGTTCACTTTTGCTTTGTACTTGTACTTTTTTCTTTGTACTTGCCAAGTTAAAACGTCACTGCCTAAAAACTAACCATAATTCCCTCTACCACTTTGTAATATAGACCAAATACCATAGACGGGGTTCCAGCAAAAGTATCTGGGTTGTTTCCCTTCACCTCCTCTTGTTATTTCAAAAGAGTTAAGATTCCAGTCTCTTTCATGCCTTCTTCCTCTAGATCGGTTCCTCCAAATTTAGTCTAAATGAACATTCAGTAGGTATATGATGCATTATTCTTGATTACATGTTTTATTTGGAACCTAAGAAAGCCAGATATTTACTCCCATCTTCTTTAATGAATGGATATGGTTTTATTTTTATTAGATTTGCTGGAATTTGAGACAGAAATATGTAGAATGATTTTAATTTCATTGAATTCAAAAGAAAAACACACTAAGAGATCAGCGGACCCCCCACCTCACCATATGTTCATTGAATTTAAGTGTGAGTGAGTAAATGAAAGGAAAACATAAAAACAAATGATATTGCTTGGAGTTTTGTAACTAGAATTTCATTCTTCTTTGTTTTTCTTTCACCCCTTTCACATAATTACTCTGTTCCTATGTTGATTTTTTTTTAATTTTGTTTTGTTTTTAATGGTTAACTTAAATCAGACAAATAAGGCATACTGGTAATAACTTCATTTGTAAATGAAGAAAGTGATTTATTCACTCAGGTACCTTTTAAAACTGAACAGATCTTTATCAGGTGCTTTTGGCCTATCATGAATGAAATATGTATTTATTTAAATAATGTGCTCACTTTATTTGGAATAGATTATGTAAAGATCACACTTCTATTAATACCTGCAGAAGAATAGTACACATTACTGTAAATCAGATTCTTATTTTGTATACAATCAGGAAGTGATCAGAAAACATGCAAATTGAGAAAGTATTATTTAATAACTGTATCTTTAACCTCATTTAAAAATTAATCCAATAGGCATATAGTCAACTATCTTTTTAGTTTTCTCACCCAACTTCCAAAAGTATTTTGTGTTGATATTTTAGGAGTAGATACACAGTTAGACAAACCAATTACTTCTTCCTTGTCTGCTACAGATAAAGCATAAGTTATTAGGTTTATTCTGTATGTGACTTACACAGCAGTTTAAGGAAAAAAAATAACTTTTAATAAAGTTTTGAGCCCATGCTTGTTTTCCCAAGGTACAATATAGCTGTTATTTATAGTTTTACTGAAAAAGCTGGTTGTGAATTTTCAGCAGTTCATGTAACTAGCTTTCTGCTTGGGAAGGCAACATTACTTTCCAAAACCAGCTAAGAATTTGTCTCTGACAGCAAGATTTTCAAGAAAATATCTTTTTCCCCAGAAATCCATAATTAAACAATAACAGTGCCTGTATAAATCCAGTTATAGTTTTGTAAAATATGTCTTTACTATGAATACTAAGAGAGTTTATTTCTTTAAATTGTGCAATATCCAGGTAATCTAAGTGAAGTAAAATATTCAGTAAAGTTTCTTAATGGACATATGAGTTCCCTTCAGACTAGGTATAGAAATTCTTACCCAGAAGAGCCAGTGATATTCAGAAACATGTTACATATTTCATTTTCTTAGAGAGCTCTTAACTCAGCTCTTGTATCTGTATTTCAAACATTAGCCACTAACCACCTGGACTATTTTACTTCCCTTTAACTCTCACTTATTTCAATTATGACTAATGCTGCTGCTAAATTGAGAAGGTCTTGACTATCTGATAAAACCTACCAAATTATCACCCTCCTCCTTTCGGTGTGCTTTATTCTGTACATAATGTTCTTTTAAAATCACCTCTCTGAGGTATAAATGTGATGCATCACTTCCCCAGCAATATCATCTCTACTATCTCCACAGTTTTGTTTTCATCATTCTGCTGAAAATAATACTCTCAAGACACAAAACTATTTTACAAAACTCAATGTGCTTTTTTTTTTTTAACTAAGCCTGCAAGATATTTCTCAATAAATTCTCCCTCTTTTCATACCAAGAATATTTCTAATTTTTAGATACATTCTTCATTATCCCTTTAGTTGGTAGTAGATTTCCCAATGGACATAGTCATTGGTCAGAAATATCTTGAAATATTTCTAAAATATTTCTTTCAAAGGAGAAATGATACTCTGCCTCATCCCTTCCTTCTTGCTATTGGCTGTAATATACACATGATATTTGGATTTCTGGCAGCCACACTGGAGCATGATTTGGAATCAACATGAAACAGTTTAAAGGAAGGAAACTAAATCATTACGATTTCATATAATCACCCTATACTGGAAGTCTAATCTACAAGCTTCTTTTATGTGAAATAGAAGATAATTATTTTGTGTATAAGCTAAATTTTCTTAAGTTTAGTAGGCATTTGATCTTACCCAAAATATCCATAATTTATTTGGTCCACACAAAATGGTCCTTGATTTGGTCCATTTAGTCCAATTGGCTGGACCAAGTATGCTCAAAGACATTTTCAATAGGACCAAATTTCAAGGTCCTTTTGCTGTAGACCAAGTGTTTTATGACATTCTGGGCAGGACCAAGTGTCTTGCAAGTCTTCTTAATAGAGCACACCACGGCACTAAGCCTCTCTAAACCAATCTTTTGAGTCTGGCAGTACTACATATTTTGTTTCTCCTACATAAATTCTTTGCTCCAGAAGACAATTAAATTCAATATAATGAAATAACAAATCTGACACACTGCCCAACAAATATTTGATAATTACCCATTTCTTCCCCTCTATTCAGATAGAACCAATATTCTAATCATTGCACAAACTTGCCTTCTGTTTTTCCTTCTTTAAAGTTTTATATATGTGGTTTTTGACTGATTGAAATATGTTCTTTTCAACTTAATAACAATTAGAATTCATCATAGGATTGAAGAACCATGTGAAAAGATACTTTTTATATGACAATTTTGTCTTGAAGTAATCTTGGTTTTTTTTTAAGAGTCATGTCTCTTACTGAGTGGACCTTAATTTGATATTTCACATTTAATATTTCATCTTACTATTTGCTGAGTTCCAGTAAAAAATTAATACTTTGATTCCCTCATTCTCTAGAAAAGAAAACACAATTTAGTATAGGTAATAATTTCACAAAGAGAAAAAAACATGGCTACAAGAAAAGTGAAATTAGAGATACTAGAGATTAGATTATAGAAAAGTTGATTTATATACTTACATTTATATAATATGTAAATAAAATGTATATACTTATACTATTCATCTAATAAAATATATCATTATATATAAAAATTCTGTATTTGTAGAGTAAAATAAATATACTCTTTATATAATCTGACCTCTAATACCACTTTTTATTTTTCTTGTAGCCATGCTTTCTCTTTTTTTATGAAAAGAGACTTCAAAATCTTGGTATTTGAAGAGACTTGTAAGATTGACTATGGCTTTTGCAATAAGTTGTATACATACTGAGGACGGCATGACAATCCACTCGAGTATTCTTACCTGGAGAATGCCATGGACAGAAGAACCTGGTAGGTTACAGTCCATGAGGTCACAAAGAGTTTGACACAAATGGAATGATTTATCTAACACACACATAGAGAGAGATACAAGGCATATATTAAAAAGGGAGCCTAGCAAAGAGCTGAAACTTTACTGTGAATTTTGAAAAAATAAGAAATTCCTAGTTTCCCTATATTATAGCTATATATGAGAAGAAAGATAAGTTACATAGAAAACATGCTGGATCATATTGCTGAAGGTTCTAATTCCTACTAAAGATACTTATAGTTAATTAGATTTAGATTCAATATAAACCTTGAAGATCTTTGATCAGAAAATTGTTGTGACTGGAGCTTTGTTTTAAGAAAAATAATTTGTTACCAATGAGTAAGATATTCAGAGAGACTGAGGTAAGAGGTAAGGAAATATCTGAGGAAGTTACATTTTTGCATAGGTAGTCTTGTATATAGGTTGTATATAGGTTGTCTAAAGGTTGTCTAATAATATATCCTTGTGATGTATCTTCATGTCTTTGTATGTAGTACAAAATAAATTTAGTTCAGTTCAGTTCAGTCATTCAGCCATGTATGACTCTTTGTGACCCCATGGGCTGCAGCACACCAGTCTCACTGTACATCACCATTTCACAGAGCTTGTTCAAATTTATGTCCATCAAGTTGGTGATGCTATCTAACCATCTCATCCTCTGTTGTCCCCTTCTCCTCCTGCCTGCAATATTTCTCAGCATCAGGATCTTTTCCAATGAGTCAATTCTTCACATCAGGTGGCCAAGGTATTGGAGCTTCAGCATCAGGCCTTCCAATGAATACTCAGGACTGATTTCCTTCAGGATTGATTGGTTTGATCTCCTTATAGTCCAAGGGACTCTCAAGACACTCTTCTCCAAAACCACAGATCAAAAGCATCAATTCTTTGGTGCTCAGCCTTCTTCACAGTCCAACTCTCACATCCATATGTGAGTACTGGAAAAACCATAGCTTTGGCTATATGGACCTTTGTTGGCAAAGTAATGTCTCCAACTTTTTAATATGCTGTCTAGGTTGCTTATGGCTTTTCTTCCAAGGAACAATAGTCTTTTAATTTCATGGCTGCAGTCATGATCTGCAGTGGTTTTGGAGCCCAAGAAAATAAAATCTCTCACTATGTCCATTCTTTCTCCATCTATTTGCCATGAAGTGATGGGAACTGAAGTCATGATCTTCAGTTTTTTAATGTTGAGTTTTAAACCAGCTTTTTCACCCTCCTTTTTCACTTTCATTAAGAGGCTCTTTAGCTCCTCTTCACTTTCTGCCATAAGGGTGGTGTCATCTGAATAACTGAGGTTATTGATATTTCTCCTGGCAATCTTGATTCCAGCTTTCACTTCATCCAGCCCAGCACTTGCATGATGTATTCTGCATATAAGCTAAATAAGCAGGGTGACAATATGCAGCCTTGATGTACTCCTTTCCCAATTTGGAACCAGTCAGTTGTTCCATGCCCAGTTCTAACTGTTGCTTCTTGACCTACATACAGATTTCTCAGGAGGCAGGTGAGGTAATCTGGTATTCACATCTCTTTAAGAATTCTCCACAATTTGTTGTGATCCACCCAATAATAGGCTTTGGCATAATCAATGAAGTAGATGTTTTTCTGAGATTCCCTTGCTTTTTCTATGATCCAACGGATGTTGACAATTGATGTCTAGTTTCTCTGCCTTTTCTAAATCCCGCTTGAACATCTGGAAGTTCTTGGTTCGTGTACTGTTGAAGCTTCTTGGAGAACACACAAAAAAACCTTGTGTGCACCAGGAGCCAGTAGAAAGAAACAGTGAACCCACAGGAAACTAAGCCAGACTTGCCTGTGAGTGTTCAGGAGTCTCTAGTGGAGGTGTGGGTTGGCAGTGGCCTGCAGTAGGGTCAGGGGCACTGAATACAAAAGTACTGGGAGGTGCCTCAGGGCAAACTACAGTGAGGGAACACAGCCCTGCCCATCAACAGAAAATTGGATTAAAGATTTACTGAGCATGGCCCCACCCATCAGAGCTAGACCCAGATTCCCCCATAGCCAGTCCCTCCCATCAGGAAGCTTCCATAAGCCTCTTCTCCTTATCCATTAGAGAGCAGACAGAATGAAAACCACAATCTCGGAGAACTAACCAAATCAATCACATGGATCACAGCCTTATCTAACAATGAAGTTATGAGCCATGCCACGTAGGGCCACCCAAGATGGACGGGTCATGGTGAACAAAACGTGGTCCACTGGAGAAGGGAATGGCAAACCACTTCAGTATTATTGCCTTGAGAACCCCATGAACAGTATGAAAAGGCAAAAAAAAAAAAAAAAAAAGACACTGAAAGATGAACTCCCCAGGTTGGTAGAAGCCCAATATACTACTGGAGAAGAGTGGAGAAATAACTCCAGAAAGAATGAAGAGGTGGTGCCAAACTGAAAACAATGCCCAATTGTGGATGTGGCTGTAAAGTCCGATGCTGTGAAGAGTAATATTGCATAGGAACCTGGAATGTTAGGTCCATAAATCAAGGTAAAGGAAGTGGTCAAACAGGAGGTGGCAAGAGTGAGCACCAACATTTTAGGAATCAGTGAACTAAAATGGACCAGAATGGGTGAATTTAATTCAGATGACCATTATATCTGCTACTGTGGGTAAGAATCCCTTAGAAGAAATGGAGTAGCCCTCATAGTCAACAAAAGAGTCTGAAATGCAGTACTTGGGTGCAGTCTCAAAAATGACAGAATGATCTCTGCTCATTTCCAGACCAAACCATTTGATGTCCATGGCAAACCATTTGATATCACAGGAATCTAAGTCCAACCACAAATGTCAAAAAGCTGAGGTTGAATGATGACCTACAGGACAAGACACATATAGAATATTTAAACAAATTCTTATTAGCTTAAATTAGAGCTCCAGAAGAGAAGCTACTGGGGGGGGGGGTGGAATGTGGGTTGCTGAATCCAAAATTGGGCTTCCTTGGTGATCAGTAGTAAAGAATCTACCTGTAATACAGGAGACGTAGGTTTGTTCCCTGGCTTGGGTAGACCTCCTGGAGGAGGGCATGACAACCCACTTCATTATTCTGCCCTGGGAAATCCCATGGAGAGAGGAGCCTGGAGGGCTACAGTCCATAGCGTCACAAAGAGTTGGACATGACTTAAGTGACTGGGCATGCACACATGTTTGACAGCAAGATTTGAACCATTGAGAATTTACTTTCCTCTTCTTTCTAAAATCCAACTTTTGGTATTTACAATCAAAATGTACTTCATGTGTGCTCATTTAAACAAATAGTTCATGCATCTGGGAAATGCAACATAAGATAAAAAATTCATATACCTAGGATTTTTCCATGGCTCAAGGGAAAGCATTAAAAGGATACAGTGCTGAACTGCAAATGGGAATAATTTATAGTGCAATTACATAGTTTAGTCAAGGAAATAGAGACATAAGAAAAACATGTTACAACATAAGGAATAATATTGCAAAGGGAAATAATTAAGAAGTTTTAAATTATAAACAGATGAGTCTTTTTGTTTATGTATCAGTTTCATCATCATTTAGCCAATAGCATTGATTTGGTTGCTTCAGTTACCAGCCATTTGATTCATACACATTCTATGTCTTCAAGAATATCCCTTGATTCAACTTTAATAGTTTTCTAGGCTCAAAAAACAAAGAAACAAGCAAAAAAATGCCTCTACTTTCCACCCTCACCCAAACACTGCTGATAAACCATTATGTTTATCTTGCTGATAAACCATTACATTAAATGTAAAAGTAAAACCATATTCTACAGTTTACCTGACTATCCCTCCCAAAACATAGTCATAAAGATTACCTTACCTACAAAAGCAATTTCTATTTAAGTAAAAGTTATAATGCTAAAATTTTTAAACAAAACATTCTCTTCAGTAGCTCAGTCATGTGCAACTCTTTGTGACCCCATGAATTGCAGCATGCCAGGCCTCCCTGTCCATCACCAATGCCTGGAGTTCACCCAAACTCATGTCCATCGAGACAGTGATGCCATCCAGCCATCCTATCCTCTGTCGTCCCCTCTCCTCCTGCCCCCAATCCCTCCCAGCATCAGAGTCTTTTCCAATGAGTCAACTCTTTGCATGAGGTGGCCAAAGTACTGGAGTTTCAGCTTTAGCATCAGTCTTTCCAAAGAACACCCAGGGCTGATTTCTTTTAGAATGGACTGGTTGGATCTCCTTGCAGTCCAAGGGACTCTCAAGAGTCTTCTCCAACACCACAGTTCAAAACATCAATTCTTTGGCACTCAGCTTTCTTCACAGTCCAACTTTCACATCCATACATGACCACTGGAAAAACCATGGCCTTGACTAGACGTTAGAATATGTTTAAAGGAGAATGTATGTTAGTCACTAAGTTGATATGTCATATGTTAAAAGAAAATTATATCGAATAATATAAGACAATGCATTATTTAACAACATTTTAGGAGAAAAAGCACCTAAAAAAGAGAATTCATTGCCTTTAAAAATACATTTGAGCCTTGAACAACTTAGGAGTTAGGGATGCTGAATCTCTGTGCAGAAAATCCAAGTGTAGTTAATAGTTGGTCCTCTATATCCATAGCTCCACATCAGCAGATTCAACCAACCATGGATTGTTTAGTAACCTAAAATTCACTGTTGAAAGGAATCCAGGTATAAATGGACCCATGCTGTTCAAATTCATATTGCTGAAGGGTCAACTATATATGTTAAATGTAACACTACCACCAACTGTAGTATGTCTTAGTACACATTAATATTTACAGTAGAGGACTCACATTGCATGTGCAGGTTATTGGAATTTCAATGGAAGACTGTACATAACCACCACTTCTTCCACCTTAACTTGAAATTGGCCGCTCACCTTTCTCCAGACTAAATCAAGCCCCTTTGCCTCTCTATCTCCGAAATGGCTCAATCCGGTTTACCCGTGCTGTGCTTAGCTGTGTCTGTCTCTTTGTAACCCCATGGACTGTATCTTGACAGGCTTCTCTGTCCAAGGCAAGAATACTGGAGTGGGTACCCTATGCCTTCTCCAGAGCATCTTCCCAACCCAGAAATCAAACTGGTGTCTCCTGCATTGCAGGCAGGCATTTTACCAGCTGAGCTACCTGGGAAGCCCCCTGTTTACCTACTGTTCTCTATTTCCTTAACTGTCATGTAACTACAGAGTGTTTTACTTTTGTACTTGCTCAAGACAATTGATTGGCAAGCGTAAATAAATCCATCTTCAGTGAAAGTATTCCTTTGGTGTATCTGAAAATTAGCATATAAAATTGCATAAAGATAAAAGCCTTTTTTACCCTTTCACAACTTTTATCCTAAATTTATACTATCCCTCATAGTTTGTGTATGGATCGAAATACTCAGGAAAGTATGTGTTCAGATTTTACCCAATGGTTGTCTTTCATTTGGTTTTCTATTTCTAAAGATGAAAAAGAAATCTCAGGGAGGAGTAAAGCAAATTTTAATAATGAGTACGTAATCATCCTCTTTCTCTCTTTGCTGCTGCTGCTGC
>NW_011494954.1:2414609-2419779 GCF_000754665.1 Bison bison bison | reverse complement strand
TCGTGTCCGACTCTGTGCGACCCCAGAGACAGCAGCCCACCAGGCTCCCCTGTCCCTGGGATTCTCCAGGCAAGAATATTGGAGTGGGTTGCCATTTCCTTCTCCTTTCTCTCTTTAGACATAGATAATTCAATCTAAACAACAGATATGCAAAAATTTTGAAATGTATGTGAGACCCACAGATTATTAAATGAGTATCAATTCTTAATATTTTGGAAAGGGGATTCTCAGGTAGCACTAGTGGTAAAGAACCCCCCTACTAAAGCAGGTGACATAAGAGATGTGGGTTCAATCCCTGGGTAGGAAATATACCCTGGAGGAGGGCACAGCAACCTTCTCCAGAATTCTTGCTTGCAGAATCCCATGAATAGAGGAGCCTGTTAGGCTACAGTCCATACGGTTGCAAAAAGTTGGACACAACTGAAGCAATTTAGCACATACACTCTCATACACTGTCATATGATATAATTTTTTATTATTTAAGCTCATCTCTTTAATCCATGTACTAGAAGCTTTTAGCTTGTTAATATCATTCATGCTGATAGAATAAAATTACTGATAGCTGTTCTGTTCAAAATCACTAACTGGGGAGGGAGCAAATATCATGAACACATACACAAATGAAAGAAATTACAAACAGTAGTGGTATTCTTTTGGAGTTTTATTTTCCTTTGAGGGGCTCACATAAGCCACAAATTTATTTCTATTGGAGATTTCAGAATAAAGGAGGAGAAAAGTTCTGCATTGTTTCAAGAACTGGCCTTAATATATGTCAGTAAATTGATGATAGTTTAAAATGATTCTCTAGGCACATATTAAAGATCTCATGGTACATAAAGAAATACAGTGAATAATAGCAGTGTCATGTCACACATTTAATAAAGTAGCTCCTGATAGCATTATTAATGATTTCCACACTCTTAGAGTGCTTCAAACACATTTTTTATAATGCCAAATGCTTTCTGTCTTGTGACTAAGCAGATAATCATGGCTATTTTTATTCAGCAAGTCACTTCTTGAATTGTTTGGTGTTGCCATGTGTATAAAAAACATCATGTAAAACACAATTCTATTCAATAAACATTTGCTTTCTTTTTCTCCCCTTAGAGAAACTGAATTGTAGAAAAATATCATAAACTAAGGAGACTTTCAGTGGAGTTAGACTTTCTAAAGCATTGTTGACCTGTCGCCATATACCTCTCATATTCTAGAATAAAATACTAGTTCAATTAGCAAATTTATTGTTGTTTCTTGTGAAGTTTCCTCTAAAAGTGACATAATTACTTCAAGATACTTTAGTTGGAAGTCTCCTAGAATGAATTTATCATCTTTAAATATTCATATAATTTTTCAGCTTTGAAATCAACATCTTTGTTGATGTGGGTTATCTGTATATTTAGAAGTACCATTATGACCAAAAGAAAAAAAGGATTGCTACATAAACAATACTCTATACACTGGTTATACTACTCAGTATCTTTAGGTTAACATTTAAATCTACATACCTGGCTTAGAAATGCAGCCTTAGCAAGATCCGGCTTTTTCAGTTACTAGTTATGTAAACTGTCAAACTTGAGATTCAGTTCAGTTCAGTTCAGTCGCTCATTCGTGTCCGACTCTGCGACCCCATGAATTGCAGCACGCCAGGCCTCCCTGTCCATCACCAGCTCCTGGAGTTCACTCAGACTCACGTCCATCGAGTCAGTGATGCCATCCAGCCATCTCATCCTCTGTCGTCCCCTTCTCCTCCTGCCCCCAATCCCTCCCAGCATCAGAGTCTTTTCCAGTGAGTCAACTCTTCGCATAAGGTGGCCAAAGTTATGGAGTTTCAGCTTTAACATCATTCCTTCCAAAGAAATACCAGGGCTAATTTCCTCCAGAATGGACTGATTGGATCTCCTTGCAGTCCAAGGGATGCTCAAGAGTCTTCTCCAACACCACAGTTCAAAAGCATCCAATTCTTCTGCGCTCAGCTTTCTTCACAGTCCAACTCTCACATCCATACATGACCAGTGGAAAAACCATAGCCTTGCCTAGACAAACCTTTGGTGACAAAGTAATGTCTCTGCTTTTCAATATGCTGTCTAGGTTGGTCATAACTTTCCTTCCAAGGAGTAAGCGTCTTTTAATTTCATGGCTGCAGTCACCAAATGATTAGGTCATTATTATTTTTAAAATCTAGACACATATTCTCACATCAACTGAGAAGTCAATATTTAGATTTAATTCTTACTATGTTAACAAATAATTTTTGTGTGCCTATGTCATGTCTGGAATTGTGCTAAGCCAAATTAAAAAAAAAAAATAGACCCATCCTCTTCCTTTGTAAAACTTAATCACAATTCTATGGAGGCATAATTACAAATTTTGCTAGTTTTTACAATTAAAAAGTTTGCAGTATCAACTAGATATATTGCTGGTTGGAATGTAAAATAATGCAGCTTTGCAAAAGACTTTGGCAGTTTCTTTCAATATGAAAGATACTCATAAGACTTATCAGCTCTCATTGTCCCCAGATAAATGGAAACCTATGTCCACACAAAGGCTTTTGCATGAATATTCCCAGCACCTTTATTAGTAGTATACAAAAATTAGAAACAATATAAATGTTCCTCTGTTCATACATGAATGCATAAATTGCAGCATATGAATAAAAGGGATTCTTCTCAGCATTAGTAAGAAACAGATGGCTGATACATACAGCAACACCAATACATTACAAAATATATTGAAGAAGCCAGACACAAAATATATTGAAGAAACCAGACACAAAATATGAAATTTTTCATTAAATTCTAGAAAAGAAGATTCTAATGTGTGGTAAATTTTAATAATTCTAGCTTACCATAAAGCAAACATATTTTCAGTGGCACTGGCTGAAAAAAAACCCAATAAAAATTTCTGGGGTGATGGAAATGTTCTATACATAGATTCATTAGTGATTATACAGATGTATAGATCTGTCAGAATTCATAGAATTATACCCTTAAACTAAGCAAACATCACTGAAGTTGTTATATTTCAGAAAGTTTATTTTTTAATGTGTATGGTAGTATAAAAGGGAATAATAGGGGATATAGCTTATCTTGGGAAGTCAGGAATGTCTTTTTTTTTTTTTTTTTATAGTTGCCTTACAATGTTATTAGTTTCTGCTGGACCATGAAGTGAATCAGCCGTATGTATACAAGTGTTCCCTTCCTCTTGACCTCCCTCCCACCTCCACCTTCTCCCATCCATCTAGGTCACCAGAGAACACTTGGTTGAGCTCCCTGTGCTGCACAGCAGGTTCCCATTAGCTATCTATTTTAAACACAGTAGTGTATATATGTCAATCCCAATCTCCCAGTTTATCCCTCTTCTTTTCCCCTGCTCCCCACACTGTTCACAATCCCACTACTGGGCATGTACCCTGAGAAAAGCATAATTTGAAAAGACATATGTATCCCAATGTTCATTGTAGAACTATTTAAAATAGCCAAGACATGGAGACAACCTAAATGTCCAAGACAGATGAATGGATAAAGAAGATGTAACATGTATGATATATACAATGGAGTATTACCCCCCATGAAAAGGAACAAAATAATTTAAAGATATGGATGAACCTAGAGTCTGTCATAGACAGTGAAGTAAGTCAGAAAGAGAAAAGCAGATATACTATATTAATGCATAAGTATGCAATCTAGAAAAATAATGCAGATGAACATTTGCAGTGCAGAGATAGAGGTGCAGGCATAAGAGAGCGGAGAGTACTAATTAAAATTGAATCTGGTGAATTAGTGAGTCAAATAGTATTGAGGGAAGGGGAGGCAGAAAAGGGCCTTCTATGGGAGAGGAACAGGTCATATGCCAGTAGTAGGTAGACACTGAAGGAACTGGTAGAAAATTGCAGTTAGAACTCAATGACTGATGGAGACAGAGAGGTGTGAAAATTTTGGAGAAGCAAGTGTATGACTAAGGATCTGTGTGCCATATTAAGAATTGTGCTATGTCTGTAAGGAAGCTTAGCTAGAAAGAGTAGAATAAACTGTAGCCCACCAGGCTCCCCTGTCCATGGGATACTCCAGGCAAGAATACTGGAGTGGGCTGCCATTTCCTTCTCTAGGGTATTGTCTCAAGCCAGGGACTGAAACTGTGTCTCCTGCATTGAAGGTTTTTATTTACCAACTGAATCACCAGGGAAGCCCAGATAAACTCAGACACTTCCTATGTTGACTGACTATCTTGTGACAAGTAGGTACCTTCTGCATATTTTTTGCAAAAATCTGATTAAGTTCTTTATTATCAGAACTTCAGTGGTTTGCAGATTTATGCCCTGTATTTGGTGTAGCTTTGTTTTATTTTTAAGATGTGTAAGTATAAGCTCCTTGATGTTCATCTTGGCAATGGCTTTTTGGAATTGATAATAAAATTAGAGACTAAATAAATAAATAAATAAGTGAGTGGGACTACCTTAAACTAAAAAGCTTCTGCACAGCCAAGAAAACCTTCAACAACATGAAAGCAATCTATAGAATGGGAGAAAATATTTGCAAATCATATATGTGATAAGGGGTTCATATCCAAAATAGATAAATAACTCATACAACTTAATGGAACAAAACTAATAACCCAATTAAAAATAGGTTGAGGATCAGAATAGACATTTTTCCAAAGAAAACTTAGACATACAAATGGCCCAAAAGGTACAGGAAAATGTATTCAGCATCACTAATCATCAGGAAAATGCAAGTCAAAAATCACATGATATCACCTCATATTTGTTAGAATGGCTATTTCAAAAAGAGACAAGAGATGATAAATGCTGATGAGGATTTGGAGATAAAGGAATCCTTGTACACTCTTGATGAGATGTTCCTTGAAATACAAAAAATAAAACTACTATATGATACAGCAATCCCACTTCTGGGTGTATATTCAAAGGAACTGAAAATATGATATTTAAAAGAGTCCCTTGGACTGCAAGGAGATCCAACCAGTGCATTCTAAATGAGATCAGCCCTGGGTGTTGTTTGGAAGGAATGATGCTAAAGCTGAAACTCCAGCACTTTGGCCACCTCATGTGAAGAGTTGACTCATTGGAAAAGACTCTGATGCTGGGAGGGATTGGGGGCAGGAGGAGAAGGGAATGACAGAGGATGAGATGGCTGGATGGCATCACCGACTCAAT
>NW_011494954.1:2379772-2414509 GCF_000754665.1 Bison bison bison | reverse complement strand
CTGGGAGGGATTGGGGGCAGGAGGAGAAGGGAATGACAGAGGATGAGATGGCTGGATGGCATCACCGACTCAATGGACGTGAGTCTGAGTGAACTCCAGGAGTTGGTGATGGACAGGAAGGCCTGGCATGCTGCGATTCATGGGATTGCAGACAGTCAGACACAACTGAGCGACAGAACTGAACTGAACTGAACTGGAACTCTCATGTCATTGTAGCATTTTTCAGTACAGCCAAAATATGGAAATACCCTATGTGTCTATGTTAGTCAATGGAAAAAAAAAATAGGGTGTATTGGATGTGTATGTATGTATATAATATTACTAAGCCATGAGAGAGAAGGAAATCTTACTGTTTACAACAACATAGAGGAAAAGTGAGGGTGTTATCCTAAATGAAATAAGCCAGATAGGGAAAGACATACTGTATGGTATAACCTCTATATAGAATATAAAACTCAAATTCATAGGAATAGAGAGTAAAGTGGTTAAGAGGCTGAGGGTGGGGAAAATAGAGAGATGTTGGTGAAAGGGTACCCATTTTCAGCTACAAGATGAGTTACAAGATGACTAAGATTTGAGGACCTTCATATATGTGGATCAATGTAAACTTTAAATACCTTACAATTTTTTGTGAATTATACTTCAGCAATTTGAAAATTACTTTCTACATTTTCATAGAAATTGCTGTGGAACAAAAAGCCTATGCTATATACCACAGAGTTCGTATTCTCTTTAAGCTTCTGGGGGTTCTCAATTGATATTGTTAATTTGAATATAGTTTGAAATGAGGAAAAAATAAGTAAATGAGAGGAAAAAAAAAAAAAAGAATCCTCTTGTGTTCATTCTATAACAAGCCTTTAGCACATAGAGTATGTTGAATAGCCCCTCATCTGAATTAAGAATAGCCCCTCATCTGAATCCCAACCATTCCATAATTTAGTATCTTGGAATAAGTTATATATTTTCAAATTTCCCAAAACTGTAGTGAGAGTACTGTCCTCATGAGTTAAATCAAAATCCAAATTGCTTACCAAATCCAGAAATCATGCTTATGAAGTTATTGAAATATGTCAGGGTGGGATACTATGGTAGGCAGAAATTTAATGACTCCTTGAAAGAGATCTACACTCTAATCCCTGAATCTGAATATATTACCTTACATAGTGAAAGGGATGCTACAGATGTGATTAAGGTTAAGGAAATTGATATAGAGGGAATATACTGGAATGTTTGGAGTACATACAAGGTAATCACATGATTCTCTTAAAGTAGAAAAAGAGTAAATCAGTGAGATTCAAAAAAAGAGAGAGACTCAAGCTGGACCATGAGCCAAGGAATGTGAGTGGTCTCTATAAATTGGAAATATATCTCAGCCAACAAAATATAAGAATCCCAATCCTACAATTGATAAGGATAGAGTGCTGCTGCTGCTGCTGCTACATTGCTTCAGTCATGTCTGACTCTGTGCGACCCCATGGACTGCAGCCCACCAGGCTCCCCCATCCCTGGGATTCTCCAGGCAAGAATACTGGAGTGGGTTGCCATTTCCTTCTCCGAAGGATAGAGTAGGATAATTAAATAGTTTAGAAAACCCACTAGGAGATTAAGGGCAGAAGGGAATTTTAAGGGAGTTTGGGAGACTGTTGTGAGCTAATAACCACCCAAGAATATAATAAACTAGCAACAGTCTAGCAATAATCTACTTCTTTATTTTTTAATTTTTAAAAATTTATTTATTTTAATTTGAGGCTAATTACTTTACAATATTGTAGTGGTTTCTGCCATACATTGACATGAATCAGCCATAGGTTTACATGAGTTCCCCATCCTGAACCCCCCTCCCACTTCCCTCCTCATCCCATCCCTCTGGGTCATCCAAGCGCACCAGCCCTGAGCACCCTGTCTCATGCATCAAACCTGGACTGGCAATCTGTTTCACATATGATAATATACATGTTTCAATGCTATTCTCTCAGATCATCCCACCCTTGCCCTCCTCCACAGAGTCCAAAATACTGTTTATAGATCTGTGTCTCTTTTTCTGTCTCGCATATAGGGTTATCATTATCATCTTTCTAAATTCCATATATATGTGTTAGTATACTGTATTGGTGTTTTTCTTTATGGCTTACTTCACTCTGTATAATAGGCTCCAGTTTCATCCACCTCATTAGAACTGATTCAAATGTATTCTTTTTAATGGCTGTCTACTTCTTGATGGAAGACTAAGTGCATCCAAGCACCAGGCACAAGCAAGACATAAACCCTGATAGTCAAAGTGTTAGTTGCTCAATCATGTCTGACTTTTTGCCACCCCATGGACTGTGGCCAGCCAGGCTCCTCCGTCCATGGAATTCTCTAGGCAAGAATACTGGAGTGGGTAGCCATTCCCTTTTCCAGGGGATCTTCCAGACCCAGGAATCAAATCCAGGTCTCCTGCATTGCAGACAGATTCCTTACCATCTGAGACACCAGGGAAGCCCCAAACACAGGATGGCAGATAATGGGATTAGAATCCTGCATGAAGTCAGAATTAATGGTCCTTGAAGAGTAGCATATGCATGTAGCCAAGACAGAAATATAGGTAAAATGGGAAAAACTAGATGAAAGGTGTCCTTATATGGAAACCTGAGATAAGTTACCATATTTTACTATATGTTTCCACCCTTTCGGAGAAAGTAATGATAACCCACTCAGTTTTCTTGCCTGGAGAATTCCAGGGACAGAGGAATCTGGTGAGTTACAGTCCATGGAGTCCCAAAAAGTCTGACATCACTGAGTGAGTAACACACACACACACCAACATATTAGGGGATGACAGAGGATGAGATGGTTGGATGGCACCACCAACTCAATGGACATGAGTTTGAGCAAACTCCAGGAGATGGTGAAGGACAGAGGAGCCTGGTGTGCTGCAGTCCATGGAGTCACACAGAGACTGACATGACTGAGCAACTGAACTATGACCACCCTTTTGCTATTATGCATGTGAATAGGGTCATGACTGTCCTGGTTAAATCATAAAGGGCCAAAGGAGGAACTAATGATGTAGGCCTTGATGTCTATTCAAAAGTGAGGAAGAAGGTGGCCTTCTTCCCTCCCTGCTTTTTCTTTGACTATAAAAATGTAGCCCTCTTTATTCTCAGGACTGCTGCATTCCTTTGTTAGCCTGCTTGTCTCTCTCACAAGTGTTCTATGCTAGTAAATTCATTATTTGTCTGATGCTTTGCCTCAGACTGAATTCTTTCTAAGATAAAAAAAGCTCCTGAGCTTCTAAGTCCTAACACCAGGTAAGCAGTTTTAATCAAATGATAGTGGGTTGGATTACCCTCCTCATCAGGGATTGTGGGGTCAAGTCCAAACCTGATTTTAGGGAGAGTTTGAGTCCCACCCCAAGTGTGTGGTTTTATAACCATAAGAAACTGAGTTCTGCCCATAACTTGAATGAGGAAGAAAACACATTTTCCCTTAGAATCACCAGAAAGAAACT
Organism: Bison bison bison; assembly: GCF_000754665.1. NCBI lineage: Eukaryota > Metazoa > Chordata > Mammalia > Artiodactyla > Bovidae > Bison > Bison bison. The sequence continues at coordinate 2,411,019 of NW_011494954.1, read as the reverse complement.
CAGCTCCACTGACACTAATTTTATCCTTGTGAGACCCATACTAGACTTCAAGCCTGGGCTTCCCTGGTGGCCCAGACAGTAAAGAATCTGCCTGCAATATGGGAGATCTGAGGTTGATTCCTGGGTCTGCAAGATCCCCTGGAGAAGGGAATGGCTATGTAAAATTGTAAAATAATATATCTGTGGATTTTTAAATCAGTGTTTTTTAACTTTGCCAAATTATAATACTTTCTAGATTTGATTTTCACAAAAAATAACTAATGTATGATGACTGTTTTATTCTAGTATTGTTTTTTTTTCTAGTGTTTCTCCTAGTCTTTTTTATAATAGAACTATCTATGTATATTAAAATTAATATTTTTTAATCTTGATTAAACTGCATGACATTTAACCCAAAAGTCTTGATACACTTCTCTTTACAATCAGGAAAAGACTACAACCTGGCATTCAGAGATATCCATGTTAAGGTATCAATCTACTTTTTTTTTCATATTATTTCTCATTATTCTATACAGAAAACCTGGGTTTTCCATTTGTATCTGAACATATTCTGTAATTTCTTTCATCTCTATCTCTTGGAATTCTATACTAATGCTTGCCTTTCCTAACATATCTCTTTTCCTATTCCTTCCTACTTTAATTTGTATCCTGAACTATGTCAATTTTAAGGAGCCTTCCAAAGCCATCCATTCCTTCAATGATTCTACAATGTATAACAAAGCTGTATTTTGTTTTTTAAGTTAAATATTCCCAATCATGTTAGAAGTTACTTATGTCAGCATAATAAAGATAGCAACACCTGACAGGCAGTAAACACACACAACAATTACATTCATTTACAAACATACAAGTATAATAGTAGCAAATTAATTTTCAAATGTTTTAGAGAAATGAAAAAATAACAGTGAAGTGTATTCTGGTAACAAATATAAATGTACAGCATAAAATCTTGGAAAATAAGTTCCATAAATATGAAGCCATAACATTTCTATATATTAAAATGTATTTTGAATCTACTATATTTCATATCACTAAAATGAAATTGAGTAAGGAGTTGTAAAAAATCAAAATACATTTATGACAAAAAGCATAATTTTAATTAATGGAAAAAATTCAGTAGAGTTTTTTTTTGAAAGACAGACTACCAAACTAGAGAAAAGACTAAACTGAATTTCCCATGTCATGCCCGATATCGACACACACATTTGTTAATATTATGAATATTTTTCTACAAGGGCAGTCACCTTTGTTTGTTCAGTGATGTAGTCCTAGCCCCTTGAAAAGTACCTGCCATGTAAAGAAGCCAATAATTTTTACATTTTATAAGAATAAAATCTAGAGGAGAAATAATAGAACATATATAAAGCCGATGTATAGAACAGTCTTATGGACTCTGTGGGAGAGGGAGAGGGTGGGAAGATTTGGGAGAATGGCATTGAAACATGTAAAATATCATGTATGAAACGAGATGCCAGTCCAGGTTCAATGCACGATACTGGATGCTTGGGGCTGGTGCACTGGGACGACCCAGAGGGATGGTATGGGGAGGGAGGAGGGAGGAGGGTTCAGGATGGGGAACACATGTATACCTGTGGTGGATTAAAAAAAAAAAAAAAGAAAATGAAAAAAAAAAACATATATAATAAAATGTTTGTAGAGGATAAAGCTTACAAATATTTAAGTGAATAGCACAGAAAAAACACAACTCACCAAGAATAAGATTGACAATAAGCTAATTTCTTTAATTTACAATGAATTCATATGAAGTAATAGGAAAATCAGGCTGCCAGAGCAACAGATAAGTTGAATAAAAAACAATTACAAATACTCAGTAAGCATTAAAAAATATTTCCATCTCACTTGTAAGGAATGCAAATAAAAATAAGATGCTTTATTTTCTTTTTTAACCAATTAAATACAGAAACATGCAAATGTTTGGTAATATTCAGAGCTTACAAAAGAGTGAAGAAATATGCAGATTCAAACACTATAGTTGCCAACTATTTGCAATTTTGGCAAAATCTATTAAAATTACAAATGCATATATCAACTGACATAGATCACATTGCTGGAAATTTACTCTGCTGGAATTCACACAAATTATATAAATGTATTTACCATCAAGTGATATTTCTTGAACTCCTCATGAAATAGTAATATTCATGGAGCTGGTATGAAAGAGGTTAATAAGGAAAATAACAGCATTTGACACAATATATGTAACCAGCCAAGGGGTTCACAGTCTAGTCAGAAGGTAATATGGTATCTGTATAAGTATGGTCAGCTAACAAAGTAAGCGTGAACCACATAAATTATCCATTTGTATATTATCTATTATTAATTTTCACATACCCATCCAACAGAATATTATGTAACCAGTATAAAGAATTTGTGCTACTATAAGAAGATAGAAATCATATACACTTAAGTGAAAAAAAAAAAGTAAGATGTGGAATAGTGCATCTGATAGTATTTCTTTTATGTACATACAAAAATTGCAAAAAAAATACAATAAAATGAACACAGCTATTTTGGTAAGAGTAGTGCCTTTCTTGGTGGAAAAGGCAATGGCACCCCACTCCAGTACTCTTGCCTGGAAAATCCCATGGACGGAGGAGCCTGGTGGGCTGAAGTCCATGGGGTCACTAGCAGTCAGACACGACTGAGCGACTTCACTTTCACTTTTCACTTTCATGCATTGGAGAAGCAAATGGCAACCCACTTCAGTGTTCTTGCCTGGAGAATCCCAGGGACGGGGGAGCCTGGTGGGCTGCCGTCTATGGGGTCGTACAGAGTCGGACACGACTGAAGTGACTTAGCAGTAGCAGCCTTTCTTGGAAGATATGGGCTAAGAGGGTAAACTTCTTTTTAAATTTGTTTTTTTGAAGTATAGTTGATTTACAATGTTGTGCCAGTTTCTTCTATATAGCATAGTGATTATGCTTCATATTTTATTTTTCTTATATCTGCCTGTAATGCCTGGATTTTTAAACCATGTCTAAACAAAGCCAGCTTCCTTGGCTTTAGTAAAGCTTCCCTGTTAAAGAATCCACTGGCCAATGCAGCAGACACAGGTTCAATCCCTGGGTCAGGAAGATATCCTGGAGAAGGAAATGACAACCTACTCAAGTAGTCTTGCCTGGGAAATCCCTGGACAGGGGAGCCTGGTAATCTATAGTCCATGGAGTCACAGAAGAGTTGGACATGGTTTAGCAACTAAACAACAATAACAAAACAATATCAAGAGAGACTTTTGACAGCAGCTTTATCTCCCAATTTGATTTTTTCTTTATGCACATAAAATTGTTTCTAAACATTAATATATTTTGCAAAATAATTAAAATAAAACTGTAGAGAAAAATAAGCTTGCATTCTTGAGGCCACAGTTTGGAAGAGGGAGAGAAACTGTTTCTTTTTTGGTCTCAAGAATGATGCTTTCTCAAATTTATTGTAAGTAGAGATTACTTCATGTTTTCAATTTCCCAAAAAGCAGGCCACAAAAGTATACTTCATTTGTTTAAGTCTGAGTTGTAATCTGAAATGAAAGCTATAATTCCATTCGTGCAATCAACAGAAGCAGGAGTTGTGGAAGTGCTGACACCATACAAACTAGTCTTGTGCTGAGAACGATGCTATAATGAGTTGGGCTCATTGTGTCTTTCTCAGACATATGCTTTTTTTTATTTATATTTTCAATCATTATGTTGATGACCTGCATCATTTGCACTATGTAAAACCTTATGATAAAATATTTTATCAGTTATTTGGAAAGAGGATCATTTTCTTCAATTAGCTTTTAGTTTGCCAAAGGTTTTAAAAATGTGCAAATTTATTTTTACAAATAATTGAGAAAAGAAAAAAAAATCTTTCAGCATTCTCCATCAAGGTGCTAGATGTTCATTTCATCTTTTTCCTAATGAGATACTTTAGATAGCTCCTTTCTCTGCTCTGTAGCTCATGGAAGGTAGATGTTATCTGCATTATTCATTATTGCGATGGTGGTATATCTTGGTTAGATTCTAAACTTAAAGTAGTTCTTATGACTAACCCTATGTCTCCCATAAAAATCATGAATTATGTAATGTGCAAATCTTCTCACTATAACATTACTGTTTCTGGCAAGATAGTCAGTTATTTTTATTAAATGTTGTTCATTTACCATATGGACCCCCATTTTCAAGGTAATTATGCAACAGAGATGAGGGTATATTAAATGTACCAAGTATCTTTCCAGCTAAAAATATTTTAGACCACACATATAAAATCACTTCTGCACAACTCCAAACATCAAGATCAAGTGTTTTTCCCCAATTATGTCTAAAGTGACACAAAATGCTAAAAATGTTTTCTTCAGGTGGAAGCCATAAACTATGAAAAAATATACTATCACTTCAAACTAAAAAAAAAAAAAGTTGCATTCTGCACTGTACAGATGTATAGAGTCCACAGCACTTTTAATTGTCTGTGGTCTTTATAATGATCATTTAATTTGTTGTTAAATATTTATAAGCTTGAAAATTTGTCATATTGATTAAGACAGCATTGACGTGAACTACAGTCATTTTAATGTGTTAATAAATCATGATTAGTTCTCCTTGAAATTTCAAACATTGTATTTCTTTCTTCATCTCATAACTATAGTCTTTAGCTGCATACATCCTCTGAACTAAGTATCTGTATTTTAAATAACCTATTTTCCAATTTGTATCTAGAATGCATTTCCTGAATTAAAACTCGTTTTACCCTATGGATCTTGTTTGAAAGAAGGCTGTTGATCTTTCTAGCCATGTTACTTCCTGAAAATCACCTTCTCTAAATTATCTGACTTTTCTGTGTATGTTTAATTATTCAATTACTTATTATATTGGTGGCTAGGATTATCATACTATTTTTCCTAAGATAAGGGTTAAATCCTGGATCTTTTTCTTCCTTACTCAGTTTACAGAAGTGTTAGAGAGTGAACAAACTTTATATTCACTCATTCATTTATTCCCCAATTGCTATCCATAAAGAAGGATGAATTAAGCCCCCCCAAAAGGAAAAAAACTGAAGTCAAGTAAGGGTTTCTCAGATCAGTTATGAGTTCTTAAGTTGGTAGTTAACTAGAATGGCTACTATTAGAATCTAAAATTACTAATAACTTTTCTTTCCAGGAACTGACATATTTATATTTAAGAAGAAGGAAATGGATATGTGGGCTTCCCTGGTGGATCTGACAGTAGGGGACCTACAATGCAGGGGACCTAGGTTTGATCCCTGTGTCGGCAGATCCTCTGTAGAGGAAAATGGCTACCTACTCCAGTATTCTTTCCTGGAGAATATCATGGACAGAGAAGTCTGGTGGGTTACAATCCATGGGGTCACAAAGAGTCAGACACGACTGAGCAACTAACAGTTTCACTTTCAAATGAATATATGTTGAGCACTAATAGGTTCTAATTATGTCCAATTAGATATTATAATCTTATTAAATCACAGAAAAAGCCCAAATAACTTCTTCATGTCACACAATAATCGACCAAATAAATACATCTGATTCCAAAATCTCCTGTGCAACCCTTCTGAAATATTGTTTCAAAAGCTGTAATTATCAATATGACTGTTATTTTGTTCTTTCCAGTGTAAAAATTATCTTAAGAACCAGTATGTAATCTATTATTTATAGGAATTCAGTGAAGTATGAGACAGGGGCTGTTATCTCCACTTTACTGACAAGAAAGTTAAAGAGGTAAGGGTTTAAGGAACATGCTAGATTATCATATTATATAAGTGAATATAACTTTATTTGCTATAGTATGACCCTTAAATATTAGTTATTTAACCCACAAAAGAGGTATTGCTTAGCCAAGCAAGTCCAAATTTCATTTGTTCTGGTATTTGGGAGCTGCTTTATGTAGTCCTTCAATTCTTCACCATGTCGTTTCCAGGATCATCCTGGACATCAACTCCCAGGAAACAAGAGAAAGGGTGGTGGATTACACAGACATTCTTTTTTCTGGGCCAAGTCAGAGAGCAGTTTTTACCATCTTGAACACACATTCCATTGGCCAAAACACAATCATATAGCTAGGAGATTAAATGGAGTTGTTTTATCTATTCTTGCACAACAAACTACTCCAAATCTTAATGCCTTCAAAGGATTAGTGGTTCTGACATTTGACCGGACTCATATGGATGGTTTTCATACAGGGTCTCTTAGGATTGTATTTTGATGTTGGATGAGTCAGTAAACATAAGAAGATAGCTTGCTTTCAAGATAGTTCACTCACACAATTGACAACTGATATTGCCTATGGACTGGTAGCTTAACTGAGGCTGTAAACCAGAATACCCACAGGTAGACGGTTCACGTGATGTGGGATTCTTAGAACATGATACTTAGGTTCCTAGAGGAAGCATCCTAAGAGCAAGCATTCAAGAAAGCAGGAAAAGGAAACACTGTATAATTTAGAACTATGCTGGAATTGGCACAGTGCTGTCTCTGCCATATTCCATCAGGTAGAGGCCCCACCCTGTTTCAAAAGAGGAGAGAAATAAATGTCACTACTTAAGTGGGAGAGTGGCAAAATCACATTGAATGAGCATGGAAGGTGGGAGAAATTATTGCCAACATCCTTATAAAATACAATCTGCCACAGAAATCTAGTTATGTGCCCAGGAAAAAAACAAATTTGTTTAGAAATAGCTAGCCTCTTTCTGTCACACTGAGTTAATAAGATGTACTGCTGCTGCTGCTAAGTTGCTTCAGTCGTGTCCGACTCTGTGCGACCCCATAGATGGCAGCCCACCAGGGTCCCCCATCCCTGGAATTCTCCAGGCAAGAACAATGGAGTGGGTTGCCATTTCCTTCTCCAATGCATGAAAGTGAAAAGTGAAGGTGAAGTCGCTCAGTCGTGTCTGACTCTTAGCGACCCCATGGACTGCAGCCCACCAGGCTCCTCCATCCATGGGATTTTCCAGGCAAGAGTACTGGAGTGGGGTGCCATCACCTTCTCCAATAAGATGTACACCCAGGACATAAAATCAAGTATTTGAATATTCAAGTTAAATACTATATAATTAGGGTGGAATAAACTTTTATGATTATTTTGTTAACTATTAATATTACCAACCTTGACAGCATATTAAAAAGCAGAGACATTATTTTGTCAACAAAGGTCCATCTAGTCAAGGCTATGGTTTTTCTTGTAGTTATGTATGGATGTAAGAGTTGGACTATAAAGAAAGCTGATCATCAAATAATTGATGCTTTTGAACTGTGGTGTTGGAGAAGACTTTTGAGAATCCCTTGGACTGCAAGGAGATCCAACCAGTCCATCCTAAAAGAGATCAGTCCTGGGTGTTCATTGGAAGGACTGACGTTGAAGCTGAAACTCCAATATTCTGGCCACCTGATGTGAAGAGCTGACTCATTTGAAAAGACCCTGATCCTGGGAAAGATTAAGGGCAGGAGAAGAAGGGGACGACAGAGGATGAGAGGGTTGGATGGCATCACCAACTCAATGTACATGAGTTTGGGTAAACTCTGGGAGTTGTTGATGGACAGGGAGGGCCTGGCATGCTGCGGTTCGCAAAGAGTCAGACATGACTGAGCAACTGAACTGAACTGAATCTCTACTAAAGTTTGATGAGTAATAACTCATCAAAGTGGCTAATCACCACTTTCAATGGATTAGCTGCAACCTTCTTACTAAATACTAGAATTGTACCAACAAATGGTAGGCAGGTTAATTTAATTTGACCCCTTCCATCATAGAGGGAATTCTTATTCCTCACTAAAAAGAAAAAAATTACTCTGAATGTATATTTGCCTTTTTTTCCTGCAGAACTACCCTAAGCACTTCATTGTACATCTTACAAGAAAAATTCTGCTTCTACTCTAGGAACTAATTTTACAGCAAAAGAAATTAAGCAATTATCTCACCCCATACAATGTATGGTTCTTAATGTTTACTCCATTACCCAGATATAACCGGCCCTAGAGAATATTGAAATAAGCTTGTTGAAGACTCAGTTACTCTCTTAATTGGGAGAAAAACACTGAATCATTATAAACCATATGCCATTATAAACATGTTTGAATGAGTAACCACCATATGGTGCTCTTTCTCTTATAGCTACACTGTATTTGTATGATAGTCAAAGAATGAAAATCAGTTTAGCTATAGACCATAACTCATAATGTTTTATATACTGCCCCCAAAATTTTGGACTTCACTGGATTTGAGTTTGTCATAATGACGGTAATTAATTTTAGTCATTCAGTAAGTGATCTCCAATATGTCATTGGTTTAATTTTACAAAGCTTTATTTCTCATTCATGTAAAGTTTGGTAGAGTCACTCTTCTATCCTTGGAGATGGAAATGGAAAACCACTCCAGTATTCTTGCCTGGAAAATCCTATGGAGAGAGAAAAGGAGCCTTCAGGGCTACAGTCCACACGGTTGCAAAGAATCAGTCAAGTCTGAGCAACGGAGCACACACATACGCTCTTCTATCCTGTGATTCAGGAAGACTGATTCCAACTATTTTGTCGTTCTTCATTCTCAATGCACTGTTTCCAAAATCTGGCTGATGAGTGAAAAGAATGATGAAGAAAGCATGCTAACTCTAACATGCCACAGACTACACAGGATACAACTCCACTTACATTTCCATTGGCCAGAACTCAACCACATGGCCTTAAATCAACTTTGAGAAATCTCTCTCTCTCTCCCCCTAGTCGCTCAGTAGTGTCCGAGGGACTATAGCCTGCCAGGTTCCTCTGTACAAGGGATTCTCCAGGCAAGAATACTGGAGTGGGCTGCCATTTCCTTCTCCAATGAGAAATATTGGGAGTGTGTTAATATTTGTTGGCCCTAAGTTTTTCTGCCACAAAGATCACAGTGACCAAGAGACAAATGATTCCACTAGAAGACACAGCAATACTTCTACTGAAATTAAGTAAATTGAAACTGTCACCTTCCAGGATCCTCATGCTACTGAATCAACAGGCAAAGAAAAATGATTACTGTTGAGGTGATCAATCCTCATTCAGTTAGTTCAGTCAATCGGTTGTGTCTGACTCTTTAAGACCCCATGTGCTGCAGCACAGAAGCCTCCCTGTCCATCAACAACTACTGGAGCTTGCTCAAATCATGTCCATTGAGTCAGTGATGTCATCCAAACATCTCATCCTTTGTCGTCCCCTTCTCCTCCTGCCTTCAATCTTTCCTAGCATCAGGGTCTTTATTTTCAAGAGAAAATAATATTGCTACCATACAATGGCACTAGAAAAATCTCAGCCAGATATCTAAGGACTTCTCTAAGGATAGATCCTAGTTTTGCCATTCCCAAAGGAAGAACAAGAATAAAGATAGTTACAGACTACTGTAGCCTGGCAATCAAGAAAAACTATATTAGCCTTTGCTACATAACAGTAAAACAACAACAATAAAACCACAGAATTTCAGTAGCTAATAAAACAAACATTGTCACATATACATGTTTCCTGGCATGTAAATTAGCAGAGACATTACTTTGCCAACAAAGGTGTGTCTAGTCAAAGCTTTGATTTTTCCAGTAGTCATGTGTGGATGTAAGAGTTGGACTATAAAGAAAGCTGAGTGCCAAAGAATTGATGCTTTTGAACTGTGGTGTTGGAACATACTCTTGAGAGTCCCTTGGCCTGCAAGGACATCCAACCAGTCCATCCTAAAAGAAATCAGGCCTGAATATTCACTGGAAGAACTGATGCTGAAGCTGAAACTCCAAAATGTTGGCCACCTTATGCAAAGAACTGACTCATTTGAAAAGACCCTGATACTGGGAATTATTGAAGGTGGGAGAAGAAGGGGATGACAGAGGATGAGATGGTAGGATGGCATCACTGACTCAATGGACATGACTTTGAGTAAGCTCCAGGAGTTGGTGATGGACAGAGAAGCCTGGCGTACTACAGTCCATGGGGTTGCAATGAGTCAGACACAACTGAGTGACTGAACTGAACTGATTGAAATCAGCTAAAGTTAAGTTTACCTGGGCTAAATTCAGCTGAACAAGTCTGGATCTCATTTGGGGGCTGGTTCAGGTCTTCTCCATTACTTTTCTGAAACTAGGCTTTAGGGATAACATGATCCTTACCTGGAAGATGCCCTTCTTCTGCAGAACACAGAGAGTAAATCATACTGAAAACTCATACTCACATCACGTCTGCCAAGTTACGGGTCAAAACAAATAATATAGCCAAGTTCAGTATCTAAAGAGCGAGAAATTATACTTTGACTAGTGGGACTTAAAAAATTACATGACAAAGAGGTACATGTGTAGTTCTGTAGCAGGATGGAAGTGAAGATTTGGAAATAATACACTTAAGTAATATTACTTGAATAATGACGCTACATTCATTAATGAAAACTTCAATCAGTTACTGCACCAATAATGAGATTTTGGCTGAGGGTAAAAGGAATGCAGAATTGGAAGCAGAAGAGAACAGTAAAGGTTAACTTGTCCACAACATGAAAAGTGTTGATTTCATGGAAACTAGCTGCCCTCTCATAATTAAAGCAGTCAATCCTGTTCTGTTGAAATACCTGGACTCCAGCTCACTTAGTTATATCAGAAAGGGCTCTAGTACTCACCCAGTCATGATAAGAATTGAACAATACCATTCATTCAACAATTTTTGTAATTGTAATCACAAAGTGTGTGCACATCCCCCTGAACCAGAGACATGTTAGTGTTTCCGATCTCATGTATGCTGAATTAAAAGGATGAGACTATAGAGCTAAGACTGCAACCCATCATATTGCTATTGTATCCTTGTCCCTCATTCTGCAACTACTTTCCTAATCAAAGCCTCTAATAAATTCCCCAGAATTCAAGTTTCAGAGTCTAATCTTTAAAATCTAGTGTTTGCCCCTGCTTGATCTCTGAATACTCTGCCTAGAATTTCAAGGCAAGAAGGGCCTTGACTATCTGCTGCTGCTTTGTCTTTGTGAGGTTTTACTAACAGGCTGCTTGTGTATGTGGTCAACCACTGCCTTTGTTTGCTTAACTGTCCCCACCTGCAATTTTATGTAAGATTGTTGATATGGTTTAGGTTCTGTTAAATAGGAAATATATTCATGAGACACTTAATAGACATAAAAATGGGGTAGAAACATTCTTTTACTTTCAAAATAGGTGGGAGTTATCTGGACAGATGAGAATTTTTAGTTTCTGATTTCCCTGAAAGTGATGCATGATTGAGGTGTTATGATGTCAGCACAATTTTCTGTAGGTTTTTGTTAGGGGAAAATTGCAACCTTCTATTTCCTTGAGACTCAGCTGCACCCCCACTCAGAGACTACCTAGATTTTCAGTTCTCCCCAAAATGTTTAAGCACTGCTACTGCTAAGTCACTTCAGTCGCGTGCAACTCTGTGCGACCCCAGAGACGGTAGCCCACCAGGCTCCCCCGTCCCTGGGATTCTCCAGGCAAGGACACTGGAGTGGGTTGCCATTTCCTTCTCCAATGCATGAAAGTGAAAAGTGAAAGTGAAGTCACTCAGTCATGTCCGACCCTTAGAGATCCCATGGACTGTAGCCAACCAGGCTCCTCCATCCATGGGATTTTCCAGGCAAGAGTACTGGAGTGGGGTGCCATTGCCTTCTCTGATGTTTAAGCACACTATTTCCTATATTACATCCCTTTTCTACCTGTGATATATTTTTTTTCCCTTCTGATTAACTCTTGCATGATGCTACATCCCTCTCTTAATATTTTACATTCAATACCAACTTTTTCCTAAACAGGTGCTCCTGTTTTCAAGGGTCAGAATTAAAGACTCTTCTGAATTTAAAGCATTTGGGATGCTTTAAATAATCCTCTCAATAACCCACCTTCTAATATTTAGGGTTGGATGCCAGGCGAGTACACCCTGCTGTGCACACAGTTGTCTGTAGAGCTTAAGAGCCTGACTTGGCTTGGCTCTCAACGCAAATCAGTCATATCAATCAACTTAACCAAGAGTTACAGATTCCACCTAGAAATACACACTTGTAAAGCAAACATATAATACAAATTCAGAATGTGTTTGATTACTTAAACTATTCTGTCATCTCTCAGTTCGTGTCAAAATATTGTATAATGGGAATATTCAATTGTTTTGTTAATAAGCTAATTGTATGCAGGCACTTTCATAGTTACTAATTTCTCTATTCCATTTTGGGGCTCAATATAATTAGATAATACTTGCAAAATCACTTTTTACTTGAAACCAGGGAAATAGATGTCAGATCTATTAGAGGCAGATAGAAAAGACAGATAAATGTACCATGCACAAAGAGTAGCAGTGAGAGGAGAATCAGATGCTGTTGAAAATAAAGGAATTAAAGTAAGACTAATGAGGCAGTACGTTAGAAAGTCTTGAATTATAGTAGTGAAGAGGCTAAGAGTATGTTTACATATAAAACTTAAAAAATATTAATAGACCATACATTTACAGGTGCTTGAAAGAGAAACAATGGAAATGACATAGAATTGAAATCCTAATTCTAATGTTTTACATTTCTGTCTTATCAATCATAACTTTCTGATATATGTAAATGACTATCCATTATTCAGTTTTCTCTTTTCTTGCCCTTTAAATTTAATTCAATAAACATTTATTAAGGGCTTATGTGGAAATCACCATGTTAGTACTATAAGGAATACAAAATTGAGTTACGCAATGTGTTTTAAGTTCTAAAGAACTTGCAATCTAATGTAGAAGACAAGTACACCTGCAACTTTATTAAAAGCTAGATCTTCAAGTAATGAGTGGAAAAGAAAGTTCCATTATATTACCCATGAATTTCAGTAAGGCAAAGATTCTGATTGTAGATATAGAGAAGTGTACATAGAGGATATGAAGTCTTAATTAGGTAGAATTTGGAAGGTGAAAATAAAAACATAATAAATTGTTTTACATAACACTTTAATATCAGGCAATTTATTCCTCATAATTTCATAATAAATTGAAAGCTATTTAAAAGTGATTTAGTAGGGGAAAACATACTTTGTTCATGTAAATGTGAATACATTATTCTTTTCAAACTACTGTGGCGATCCATTAATGGACTGTGAAATCATCAAGTAGGTACTATCTACATTAAAAATATTAACAAGAAGAGCAAAGATCAGAGTGCAAACCTGTATTTAGCATAAAAGCAAACATGAACTACTTGTTTATTATTGTGGGTGTGTGTGTGCACATTTATGTGCCTATATAATGAGTAACTGTGTAAACTCTCCTTACTATTGGATATGTTCAAAATGTTTGATCTATATGTATATTCTATGTACATATATATATATATATGCACATTATCTGTATATCTATATTGCAATCCCTCTGTATACTGTAAGCAGTAGGTAAATCATAAATTTTGGATAATATACGATACTCCCAGTAAGACATCTCAATAGTGAAGCTAATTATCTTTGCTTTGTAGTTTTGTGTTGCTATGTCCCGTATATGGACTACGGGATAAGATTATTATTTTGGAGCTTTGATGTTATTTCAGGGGCTGAATTTGAGCATAGGGTGAGGTGGCTGATTGAGTCATTCCATCTCAAGAGCTATCTTTAGCTATTTTTCCTTCTTATTCATCTGTCTTCTCTCAGTTTTTTCTATTGTTTTTGTTTAAGTATTTGTTGATGTATTATTTATTCATGAGTAAGATGGATAAAACAGAAAACATGAGAAAGAACAAAGACTGAATACTCCTCAAACTTAGTAAGTGAGAACTGGCATTGATTTTGAAATTTATGGTCCCTAGGCTGACTTATTTTTCTCTCCTGTTGTCACAATTTACTTGATTCACTTATTATAATTTTTGTAGTCAACAGAAAACATAAGGCCTTGTTAAGAAAACATTATTTTATTGAAGGTCTGAAAGGAAGGAAGAGGTTTCCACTTGCCAAATCTGCCTGGTATCAACCTAGCAGTTTTCAAGGAGGTCATAACAATTTTGTAATATATGATTGTGATAACAGAAACCAAAGAATCCAAGTTCTTCTCCCAGAGAATATACACATTTTCATTAGTTTGTGCTTCTTCAGAGTGTTCCCCTATGAATTTTCTAAAGAATCGAGATAAAAACATAGAAACTCTGGAAAGTAGAAGCGTTTGTCACTCAGTTCTGTCTGATTCTGTGACCCCATGGACTAGCCCACCAGGCTCCTCTGTCCATAGAATTCTCCAGGCAAGAATTCTGGAGTGGGTAGCCATTCCCTTCTCAAGGGGATCTTTCCAACCCAGGGATTAAACCTGAGGCTCACACATTTGCAGGGAGACTCTTTACTGTCTGAGCCACCAGGGAAGCCAAGAGAAACCCTTCAGTTCAGTTCAGTCACTCAGTCGTGTCCGACTCTTTGTGACCCCATGATTCGCAGCATGCCAGGCCACCCTGTCCATCATCAACTCCGCGAGTTCACTCAAACTCATATCCATCGAGTCAGTGATGCCATCCATCCATCTCATCCTCTATCGTCCCCTTCTCCTCCTGCCCCCAATCCCTCCCAGCATCAGAGTCTTTTCCAATGAGTCAACTCTTCACATGAGGTGGCCAAAGTATTGGAGTTTCAGCTTTAGCATCATTCCTTCCAAAGAAATCCCAGGGCTGATCTCCTTCAGAATGGACTGGATGGATCTCCTTGCAGTCCAAGGGACTCTCAAGAGTCTTCTCCAACACCACAGTTCAAAAGCATCAATTCTTCGGCGCTCAGCTTTCTTCACAGTCCAACTCTCACATCCATACATGACCACAGGAAAAACCATAGCCTTGACTAAAAGGACCTTTGTTGGCAAAGTAATGTCTCTGCTTTTGAATATGCTATCTAGGTTGGTCATAACTTTCCTACCAAGGAGTAAGCGTCTTTTAATTTCATGGCTGCAGTCACCATCTGCAGTGATTTTGGAGCCCCCAAAAATAAAGTCTGCCACTGTTTCCCCACCTATTTCCCATCTATCTGATAGATAGAGTTCCTGATGAACTATGGACAGAGGTTCGTGACATTGTACAGGACAGGGATCAAGACCATCCCCATGGAAAAGAAATGCAAAAAAGAAAAATGGCTGTTTGAGGAGGCCTTACAAATAGCTGTGAAAAGAAGAGAAAAGAAAAGCAAAGGAGAAAAGGAAAGATATAAACATCTGAATGCAGAGTTCCAAAGAATAGCAAAGAGAGATAAGAAAGCCCTCCTCAGGGATCAATGCAAAGAAATAGAGGAAAACAACAGAATGGGAAAGACTAGAGATCTCTTCAAGAAAATAGAGATACCAAGGGAACATTTCATGCAAAGATGGGCTTGATAAAGGACAGAAATGGTATGGACCTAACAGAAGCAGAAGATATTAAGAAGAGGTGGCAAGAATACACAGAAGAACTGTACAAAAAAGATCTTCAAGATCAAGATAATCATGATGGTGTGATCACTCACCTAGAGCCAGACATCCTGTAATGTGAAGTCAAGTGGGCCTTAGAAAGCATCACTATAAACAAAGCTAGTGGAGGTGATAGAATTCCAGTGGAGCTATTTCAAATCCTGAAAGATGATTCTGTGAAAGTGCTGCACTCAATATGCCAGGAAATTTGGAAAACTCAGCAGTGGCCACAGGACTGGAAAAGGTCAGTTTTCATTCCAATCCCAAAGAAAGGCAATGCCAAAGAATGCTCAAACTATCGCAGAATTGCACTCATCTCACATGCTGGTAAAGTAATGCTCAAAATTCTCCAAGCCAGGCTTTAGCAATACGTGAACTTTGAACTTCCAGATGTTCAAGCTGGTTTTAGAAAAGGCAGAGGAAACAGAGATCAAATTGCCAACATTGCTGGATCATGGAAAAAGCAAGAGAGTTCCAGAAAAACATCTATTTCTGCTTTACTAACTATGCCAAAGCCTTTGACTGTATGGATCACAATAAACTGTGGAAAATTCTGAAACAGATGGGAATACCAGACCACCTGACCTGCCTTTTGCGAAACCTATATGCAGATTAGGAAGCAACAGTTAGAACTGGACATGGAACAACAGACTTGTTCCAAATAGGAAAAGGAGTACATCAAGGCTCTATATTGTCACCCTGCTTGTTTAACTTCTATGCAGAGTACATCATGAGAAATGCTGGGCTGGAAGAAGCACAAGCTGGAATCAAGATTGCCGGGAGAAATATCAATAACCTCAGATATGCAGATGACACCACCCATATGACAGAAAGTGAAGAGGAACTAAAAAGCCTCTTGATGAAACTGAAAGAGGAGAGTGAAAAATTTGGCTTAAAGCTCAACATTCAGAAAACGAAGATCATGGCATCTGGTCCCATCATTTTATGGGAAATAGATGGGGAAACAGTGGAGAAACCCTTGGAGTACACTGAATTAAAACTGAATTCTCCATCTCCTAATTCATAGTCAAAGGCCTCATTATAGGGGTAGATCTGAGGTCAGAAACATCTACAGTATAGTAGGACAGACTGGGGCTCAATCATAGAGAAGATGGCTGGGCCATTTCCATTATATATTCACATGACAATGTATATTTCACTTACACTTATTTGCACTCTAGATAATTCTCTAACTAGCTTTCTTTGTACAGATTTTTAATGAAGAAAAACAACATAGAATCCATTTAAAAAAAGTAAGAGTATCAAAATGTATAATCTATAGGATATGCTTTTTTGTAAGGTGGTAATATTGAAATAAACAACAATTTCCCATTTTTTCCTCCTGTCATGCCCTGGCAACCACCATTCTACTTTTCAATCCTATGAGTTTAACTCTTTTAAATATCTCACATAAGTGGAATTATACAGTATTTGTCTTTTTGTGTTGGGCTTATTTCATTTAGAGTAATGTTCTCAATTTTCATCCATACTGCAGCATATGTCAGAATTTCCCTCCATTTTTAATACTGAAAAGTATTCAATTTTTTATGTATGTTTTATTTTGTTTATCCATTCATCTGTCAGTGGACACTTATGCTTTGGCTTTTGCTGCTATTGAATATGTGTGTGCAAATAGTCCTTTGAGTTTCTGCTTTCATTTCTGTTGAGAATATACCCAGAAGTAGAATTGTTGGAACATATGTTAATTATATTTTTAATGTTTTAGGAATTGTCATACTATTTTCCGTACTGGCTCTTAAAAGGTATGACAGCATATCTTTTAAAAATGAATTATCCTCTGTTTATTCATCCTTTCACCTTCCCAACTAGATTATGATATCAGTGGTTCAGGTAGGGATTGGTAATGAAACTCTGTTACTATTACAACTATATTGACATAAATAAGCATAGTACCGGAGAAGGCAATGGCACCCCACTCCAGAACTCTTGCTTGGAAAATCCCACGGACGGAGGAGCCTGGTAGGCTGCAGTCCATGGGGTCGCTAAGAGTCGGACACGATTGAGCGACTTCACTTTCACTTTTCACTTTCATGCGTTGGAGAAGGAAATGGCAGCCAACTCCAGTGTTCTTGCCTGGAGAATCCCAGGGACGGGGGAGCCTGGTGGGCTGCTGTCTATGGGGTCGCACAGAGTCGGACACGACTGAAGTGACTTAGCATAAGCATAGTACACAATGAATAAATACTGATTTGATCACTTATCTCTCAGTAAACATTTATTGAACATTACTTATGTTTTAGAAATATTTTTAGAGGTTAAACATATTGAAATAAGCCAGCCAGAAAATCTTTGCCTTCCTTTAGTGTGGGAGATGAATATTAAACAAATAAATATAAAATATATTATCAGCTAAATTATACTGATATTTTAATAAACCACAATAAAGGAATGAAGAGTGAGTGAAGAGTTTTGATGGGATAGGCAGGCAAAGTCGCTATGACTATGTGATGTTTGAGTAGAGAATGAATAAAGTTGATTAGTTGGAAGGGTCACAGATCTCTAGAGATGGGATAAGAAATGGATATCTGAGTAGCTTATTCTTTCTCAATGATATATTTGTTTTTATGACCAGTTCTGCTATATATTAAATTCATTCTAAATACTGTGCAAGAATTGGAATTGGATTAGCAATATAAGCCTTTAAAATTTGGATTTTATGTTTTTCTTTCATTTTCTATTATGTTGAACATGTAGATATGCAGTAACAATTTGCTCTGAAGAATATTGTGAATTTCATGGTTATGTATATCTATGATAATGTCAGACATCTCATTAAATTTCCTAATTTCTTCTTTGACATGTAACTAAACAATGTTTTACTAACTTTAGTCACTAGGCCAGAAAACGTGGAAAATTCAGCAGTGGCCATAAGAACGGGAAAGATCAGTTTTCATTCTAATCTCAAAGAAGGCAATGCCTCAAAGAAGGCAATGCATCAAGTTACATATAATTGCACTCATTTCACATGCTAGCAAGTTTATGCTCAAAATCCTTCAAACTAGGCTTCAGTAGTACGTGAACCAAGAACTTCCAGATGTACAAGCTGGATTTTAAAAAGACAGAGGAACCAGAGATCAAGCCAACATTCACTGAATCATGGAGAAAGCAAGGAAGTTCCAGAAAAACATCTACTTCTGCTTTATTGACTATGCCAAAGCCTTTGACTGTGTGGATCACAACAAACTGTAGAAAATTCTTAAAGAGACGGAAATACCAGATGAACTTACTTGCCTCCTGAGAAATCTGTATGCAGATCAAGAAGCAACAGTTAGAACCAGACGTGGAACAACCGACTGGTTCAAAATTGGGAAAGGACTAGGTCAAGGTTGTGTATTGTCACCCTGCTTATTTAACTTATATGCATAGTACATCATGTGAAATCCCAGCTGGATGGCTCACAAGTGGGAATCAAGATTACTGGGACAAATATCAAGAACCTCAGACATGCAGATGATACCACCCTAATAGCAGAAAGTAAAGACGAAGTAAAAAGCCACTTGATGAAGGTGAAAGAGGAGAGTGGAAAGGCTGACTTAAAATTGCACATTCAAAAAATGAAGATCATGGCATCTGGCCCCATTACTTCATGACAAATAGATCAGGGAAAAGTGGAAAGAGTGTCAGACTTATTTACTTGGGTTTCAAAATCACTGTGGATGGTGACTGCAGCTATGAAATGAAAAGATGCTGTCTCCGTGGAAGAAAAGCTGTGACCAACCTAAACAGTGTATTATAAAGCAGAGACATCATTTTGCTGACAAAGGTCCTTCTAGTCAAAGCTGTGGTTTTTCCAGTGCTCATGTACAAATATGAGAGTTGGACTATATAGAAAGCTGAGTGCTGAAGAATTGATGTTTTTGAATTATGGTGCTGGAGAAGACTCTTGAGAGTCCCCTGGACAGCAAGGAGATAAAATCAGTCTATCCTAAAGGAAATCAATCCTGATATTCATTGGAAGAACTAATACTTAAACTAATGCTCCAATACTTTGGTTATCTGATTGGAAGAGCCAACTCACTGGAAAAGTCCCCAATGCTGGGAAAGATTGAGAGCAACAGGAGAAGGGGACGACAGAGGATGAGATGGTTGAATGGCATCACTAACTAGATCATCATAGTCTGAGTAAACTCCAGGAGATAGTGAAAGACAGGGAAGCCTGGCATGCTGCAATTCATAGGGTCACAAAGAACTTGACATGACTTAGTGACTGAACAACAACAAATAAATTTTAATATAACTTTCAAATATTTAATATTCAAAATATACTACAAAAATGAACTGTCTTTCAGTTACTAAATTTTTATTATATTTAGCACTACTTTCTTTCTTAAATAGATTCTCTGTTGCTATTTCTTGTGCATATGTGGGTGTATGTGTATAATGTATTAATATACAATATTACTAGTAGTTTGCTAGAGCAGCCATAGAAAAATACCACAGACTGAGTGACTTAAGAGAAATTTCTTTGTGGATAAATCTGGTGGCTGGAGTCCAAGATTATGGCTTAGTTTCTTCTAAGACCTCTTTACTTCATTTGTAGATGTAGATTTCTTGTTGTGTCCTTATTTTCTGTGTGTTCATCTCTGGTGTGTCTTTGTGTGACTGTCTCCTCTTCTCCTAAGGATAGTAGTCAGATTGAAATAGGGTCCACCCTAACAACTTTATTGTAACTTAATCACATCTTTGAAGGCCTGATATCCCAAAACACTCACATTTTGATGTACTAGGGGTTTGAACTCAATGCTTGAATTCAGAGGGTAGACAATTCATATATATGTATATGTGTGTATAAATATATCTCTCTATATATAGTTATATATATAATGTCTTATTACCTTATTGTGAATAATTTTCTTATTCTCAAAACCACCTAAGACAAGATGAATACTTATAAAACATTGAATTACTTATCCTAAAAATAATAGGTAAAAAACAAAGTCCTTGGACAGAAAATAGTGAAGTGAATATGTGTATTAATATATTCCTCCTGAAATAGCTCCTAAAATGTTTAGATGTGAATTATATATTTTATTACTAATACAGACTTCCAATATATAATATGAAGTGATATAAAAATAAAACATTTGCAAAAAGAAGATGAAAATTAAAGAGAAAATAATTATCTTAGCAAACTGCATTTTTTTAAATATGAAAGCAAAATTCACTACACTTCTGTAGGACAACTCTTAAATGTTAAAAAAAAAACTTTGTAGTTCTAAAATATAACCTTTAATATTGTTGGTTAAAATTGTATTAGTTTCATCAATTTATGTTCTGTGGTTTTACGTATGGCTGGTTATGATTACTTACGTGTGGGTCATAAAAACTCAGTGTGTTTTCCAAGCAGTCAAATTGCCTGTCAGCTGCTAAAGGGGCAGAATTAATGAAAAACTTACTTTATAGTCTAAAGAATAGCAGCTGGGGTCTGTTTTAACAAGTCCCGGGAAACATACATGGAGGGAAATTCTTTGTGGCTAGACTTATATCCTGCCTGTCTCTACAAAATTCTACTGGTTGAGTTGAACAGTCAGACAAAAATCAAGGACATTGTAATAGTTTTGCGCATCACTGATTACTAGTAAAAGAGGACAATTTTCCATTCATCTTCCACTATGGAAAAGTGTAATATGTTCCACCAAAGTCCTTTTCCCCCTAGTATATAGCTGGATCACATTGCTGAGCCTCCCTTGCATTTAGATGCAGCCATGTAAATTAATTCTTGCCACTGCATTATGGAAACTAGTCAAATGCGCTACTTCCAGGCCTGAACCTTCTCCATTATGAATGTCTTTTTTTCTTTCCTAATACATCCACGGAGAGTACTCAGAGCAGTTCAGAAGACCTGGAAGAAGACTGAATAATAAGACAAAAGGAGCCTGAATCTTGTAATTATCATATAGCCCATCAGTCAATCAGGCTTCCCTGGTGGCTCAGACAGTAAAAAATCCTCCTGCAATGCAGGAGGCCTGGGTTTGATTCCTGGGTTGGGAAGATGCCCTGGAGGACAACCCACTCCAGTATTCTTGCCTAGAGAATCCCCATGGACAGAGGAGCCTGGCAGTCTACCTCCATGGGGTCACAAAAAATCAGACACAATTGAGAGACTAAGCACAGTGAGCACAGCCCATCAGCCAATCACTAGTATTACTATGTAAATTAGAAAAAAATTGTAGTAAATGTCAGATATTTTTAGATTTACTATTAATTATAGTTAGCTGCTTTAGAAAAATGTATCCACTTAAGATTGAATTAACTTATTAGGAAAGCTACCTGATAATCTAACATAGTGGTCTCCATAGGGATGAAGAAGAATCAATTGAGGAGGTATGAAATTTAAAAAATTTTTCTAAATGTTTTTTAATTTGAAAGGAAGAACTCTTTCCTGTCATTTTACATATACCTTATAGTATGTAACTGTTAAATAGACATATATTTTTTGTGATAAAAGTCAAAAAATTTGTTAGTTAATGCGACATAATTAAAAAGATGTAGGTATCTCTGATCAGAGATCCGACTCAATTGTAAAGTTTCAAAATTTTTTACTTTTGAAAATTTGAGTAGTGTAGCATATCAAAAATATTATGCCATTTCAAGAAGCTTGAAGAGTATAAAACATAAGGACATTTGATAGACTTAGTGTATCAAAATCAGCTAGTTTATATCACTATTGTTTTAATTAATATTAATACAAGAAAGCATCATTGTTTATTATCCACTTATTGAATCTAAAATGGCCTTATAACTTTCTTTGACCAATAAAAATATAGTGGAAGTATCACTGTGTGAATTCTGATCCGAGGTCTCAGGGTGACTTGAATTTTTCTGCACTTATCCTTTTGGTAACTGGCTGCCTAGATCACAAGTCTAGCTTTGACTCCTGAGAATGAGAGACTATAACAGAGAACAATCCTGACTCCATATTGTATCTGTTTCTTTAGTTTTAACCTTTGTGTTCTATTGTCTATGCCTAGTCATGCTGACTCTGCACCTTTGTGAAGGAATGGTGCCTGAATTCTGAAATATACATAGTAGCTCTTTCTCAAGTCTTTGCCCTCTATTTGATCTTTCATTTATATAGAGATAAAAAGGTGCATAAGGGAAAATATTTGTCTTATTGAAGGTTTATAGAACATCGTGACCAGACCTACCTGAATAGGGTGCAAGAACAAAGGATTTTCATTTCCCCTCTGGGATCTGGCTGGCACCAAGAAGTTTGCCAACAGCCAGCCACATGCCTTCTTTTTAACATAAAAAGTCCCTAATTCTAACCCAAGTAAGACGGTTCTTCAGGACACTAGTATGCCATCAATCTGCTGACTTCCTGAATAAAGTCACTATTCCCAGGAAGGAATGATGCTAAAGCTGAAACTCCAGTACTTTGGCCACCTGATGCAAAGAGTTGACTCATTGGAAAAGACTCTGATACTGGGAGGGATTGGGGGCAAGAGGAGAAGGGGACGACAGAGGATGAGATGTCTGGATGGCATCACTGACTCAATGAACGTGAGTCTCAGTGGGGAGTTGGTGATGGACAGGGAGGCCTGGCGTGCTGCGATTCATGGGGTCACAAAGAGTCGGACACAACTGAGCGACTGATCTAATCTGATCTGATCTGATCTGATTCCCTGCCCCAACACCTTGTTTCGATTTACTGGTCTCCCATGATGCAAGCAGTGCAAACTCGGTAACAAGACCATATACAGAAAATGATCCAGCTTTCCTAAACTTCTCAGCCATCCCAGTGACCCTAAGGGGCAAAATATTCTAACTAATCACAGCCCAAACTGTTGACTTGAAAATAGTAAGCAAATAAAAAACTGTTTTTTAAGCCACTAATTTTGGGATGATTTGCTACACTGCAAAAATTAACTGATACATATGTTATTATAGAAGGCATGTATTACAAAGGTAAAAGATGCATTGTGATAAGAACCTCAAAGTTGATTTTAGTTAAAATTAATATTTTTAATAACTAATTATAACAATTATACATAATGTTAATAAATAATTGAAATAAATATGCTATATCTTATAATACCCAAATACAATACCTTTAAAAAGTAATTTTACTAACTAAAAAGTTGATCATTGGAGTTAATGATCTCACCAGTTTTACACTCCCTAGGAGAGTGGTATATACATCCCCACCTTTGCATTGCATTACTATAGTTGAAGTGAATGTCCCAACTCCATGACTTTGGGCTTGGATGTGTTACTTACATTGGACACTAGGATGTTAGCAGAACCGAAGGGAACAAATACTTATAATGCATTTGTGTGGATGATTTATCCTTTTACACTTTAATGCTTTATCTTTCTTATGTTTCATGAGTGGAACATACCTGTGCTTCCAGACTAAATCCTAAACTGAGAGATGTGAAGATTTATCCTAGTTTATACACCTATCACCATCCTGAAGTAGACATTCCCAGGTTAAGACCATCCTAAGTCACTTGCAACCCATAAACATTAAAATATATTGCATTTTGAGATTTTTTTAATTCAGTATTATGATGATAGTTGCTGGTAATAGTCTAATAGACATATCTATATTCAAAAATAAATGTAAGTGCATAAAAGCACAAAAAAGATTCTGAAAAATAGAAAAAATCTATTTCCCTTGTTTATTAGTATTCTGTGCTCATTTTATATATATATATGTTTGTGTGTCAAGCTTAGTCATGTCTGACTCAGGCACAGCACAACACACACACACACACACACACACACATATGTATAATGAGAACAGCACACAATAAACAATGGAACAGATTTTTTCTATTTTTCAGAATCTTTTTTGTGTTTTTATGCACTTACATTTATTTTTGAATATAGATATGACTATTCGATTTTCTATTACCAGCAACTATCATTATAATATTGAATAAAATAATCTCAAAATACAATATATTCTTATGTTTATGGGTTGCAAGTGATTTTTTTGTTCATTATATATATATATATAAATATATAACAAGTCTACTGCTACTGAACAATCTGATCTAGAAAATAATCATAAGAAATAAATTAACCCTCTCAACCACTATAATTTTTATTTATTTTTTAAAAATCAGTACCTGATTATTTATCAAACAATCGTATTTTTATGACACCACTCAATAAAACTGAATGCTCTCCTGGACAGACAAAAGGAAAGTGAAGTCGTTCAGTTGCATCAAACTCTGCGACCCCATGGACTGTAGCCTACCAGGCTCCTCCTTCCATGGGATTTTCCAGGCAAGAACACTGGAGTGGTTGCCATTTCCTTCTCCAGGAGATCTTCCTGACCCAGGGATTGAACCCAGGTATCCCACATTGCCAGCAGATGCTTTACGATCTGAGCCACCAGGGAAGTCAGGGAAAATCAAAACCATCTTAAATTCATAAAAACAAAAATGTTTCTACTATGAAGATGCAATCTTTTAGTTTGTTCTCATGCAGAAAGTAGAAATGATATTCTATTTATTTACTGATATAAAATATGGTTAAATTTTCAATCTCCTTCAATGTAATTTTCAGTTAATACTAAACTCTTTGATGGTGTGTGCCCAGTCACTCAGTCATGTCTGACTCAGAGAAGCCTGGCAGGCTATAGTCCATGGGATTTTTCCAGGCAAGAATACTGGACTGAGTTGCTATTTCCTACTCCAGGGGATCTTCCAGACCCAAAGATCAAAACCTGCATCTCGAATGTCTCCTGCCTTAGCAGGTAGATTCTTTACCACTAGCACTATCTGTGAAGCCCAGGCATTGATGATAGTAATCATATCTATATATTTCTATATGTTAAAGGACATTTAATGCATTGTTCTGCAATGAGTTCTCTACAAATCAATGATTTTCAAATTTATATGTTAACTGATACCATCAAGATCATCTAAGATGATGCCAGAGCCTCATTCCAGGTCTACTGAATCAGGACCTGTAGGGCTGTATCCTGCATCTGTGTATTTAACAAGATCTTCATGTAATTTGTAAGCAACATTTCAGAGTCAACGCCCTCAATATTTCTCAGTGATTCACTTGATACATTTTGCCTCTTTGTCATAAAAACCGTCTCTTCCTCCTCTTCCAGAACACAAGTATTTTGCATATCAATTCTTCAAAATCCATTTTCCATTTTCATACCAGCTCAAGCCTTAAAAATGGATATATGAATATGGCCTCTATTGTTAAACACTGATATTCTTGCAGGGAGAATACAAACAGATTTATAATTATTTGATGGTTTCAATTATTCAATATTATATAAAGTAGACGACACTTACTTTATCATTTTTACTTGAAATTTTTATTGAGGTAACTGTGAATTCACATGCAGCTGTAAAAATAACACATAGAATACAAATTCTATGAAAACTTTACTCAGATTCCCCTAAGAGTAACATTTCAAACTATGGTGCAATATCACAACCAAGAATTGGTGTACATACAAGTCATCAATAGGAGAAGGCAGTGGCACCCCACTCCAGTACTCTTGCCTGGAAAATCCCGTGGATGGAGGAGCCTGGTAGGCTGCAGTCCATGGGGTCGCTAAGAGTCGGACACGACTGAGCGACTTCACTTTCTCTTTTCACTTTCATGCATTGGAGAAGGAAATGGCAACCCACTCCAGTGTTCTTGCCTGGAGAATCCCAGGGACAGGGGAGCCTGGTGGGCTGCCGTCTATGGGGTCGCACAGAGTCGGACACGACTGAAGTGACTTAGCATAGCATAGCATAAGTCATCAATATTATTTGCATTTTCTCAGTTTTACGCATCCTCATGTATGTTTCTGAGTAGTCTATGTTTCCACCATCCCAGTCCAGATACTGACCAGTTCGATCACCATGAATCTCTCATGTTGCTTTTTTGTAACAGCTTTCTCCCTCCCACCCTGTCCATCTCCCCAAGCCCTGGAGAACACCCATTTCTCAAATTTTGGAATGTTGTCACTTGAAAATGTTATATAATTAATCGTGTGACTGACTTATAGGATTGGCTGTTTTTACTCAGCATAAGTCTCTGTTACACATATCAGTACTCATTTCTTTGTATCGTTGAGTAGTAGTCCACAGTGTTTAGGTTCCACAGTTCGTTTAATGATTCATCAGTTGAAAGATGTCTGAACTGTTTTCAATTCCTGGCTATCATTTTAAAAAGCTGCTATAAACATTTGCATTCAGATTTTTGTGTGAACATAGGTTTTCATTTCTCTGGGATAAATGTTCAAGAGTGCAACTTCAGGGTCAATAAATGTTTACCTTTTAAGCCAACTGCCAAATTAGTTTTCCAAAGGCTTGTAACATTTTCATTACCAACAGCTAATAATGAGTGATTCAGTTTCTCTACATCTTCACTGACATTTGGTATTATCTCTGTATGATATTGTGGCCATTCTAGTGTGTATGATATTTCATTATAGTTTTAATTTGCATTTCCCTGATGAATAAACTTGTTGAATACATTTTCATGTGTTTACTTAATATCTACTTAACATTCTTCAGTGAAGTGTCTGTTCATTTCTTTTGCCCATGCTTTTCACTGTTGAGAGGATGAGATGTTTGGATGGCATCACCAATTCAATGGACATGAGTTTGGGCAAGCTCCAGGAGTTGGTGATAGACAGGGAAGCCTGGCATGCTCCAGTCCATGGGGTTGCAAAGAGTTGGACACAACTGAGTGACTGAAGGCTTTCCTGATAGCTCAGTTGGTAAAGAATCTGCCTGCAATGCAGGAGTCCCTGGTTCAATTCCTGGGTTGGGAAGATCTGCTGGAGAAGGGATAGGCTACCCACTCCACTATTCTTGGACTTCCCTTGTACTCAACTGGTAAAGAATCCACCTGCAATGCAGGAGACCTGGGTTTGATCCCTGGGTTGGGAAGAAAACTGAACTGAGAGTCTTTACACATTCTAGTATGCAATTTGCAAATATTTTCTAATTTATCATTTTTAAGATGGATATAAAGCATTGAAAATATTTGTCATGTATGCATTTTGCAAATATTTTCTCCTAATTTATCATTTTTAAGAAGATGGATATAAAGTATTTTATTTGATTCTCTAAGATTATAATGGAGACAAAATAAAAAATTTGAATGTCAATTTGAAACTAAACTTATGTAATAGAGAAAAGACAGATCAAGTAAAATTCAAGTAAATATTATTTACATAAAATTGAAAAGAGAATTAGACAAATTTGATAAGCCCCTTCATCTAGTTCTTTCACAATGTTCTATTCCATATTTAATGACAGTGAAGGATGTTAAATACCCAGAGTTAGGAAAAAATAAGAGGATTTTGAATTTGATATACAAGATAATTCATGAATAATACACAGAATTTGGCAAGGATTTTTTTTTATCTTAAAGACCCCTACAAATGTCAAAAGAACCCATAGAAAATTAGAAAATTTCATCCTAATCACTGCCTTTCTCTTTTTCTAAGACACTATTTTATTGGCAAATACTCTTAAAATTGAAAAATGTACATTTCATTATCACAGTGTTCTTAGAATGCTCCAGGATTTTTTAAAAAATATTATTAAATGTATGATTAATTTTAAAATCTATGGTATCTAAGAAACAAGAAAACTTAGTAAATTTGTGGTGCTTTATAAGATGTCCCAAATACTCTTATTTATTTTTATTTTAGACTTATCACTAGTTCAAAATTACTGTAATCCAACTAAGACAAGAGATGCATTTACATTTTATTCCATCACTCTGTGTTTATGTCTCAAAAAATGAAAAGAAACACAAAATATATGAAGCAGTTCATAAATGGGTAAGTATTACTAAAGAAAATAAGGGATTTTTTACATGATAAAAACAACATACTAATAAAGGTGAAATGAAGGAATACCATTTAGGAAGTCAGAAAACTTACTGTAATTTTGAGCAAGGGTTTTATTGAGAGAAAAAAAATGAAATAAAATAAAACTGATATGAATCTCAGCTCTGCTAATTTGGTCAATCTTAACTCCCTATGTATATCAACTTCTCATTTATAAAGTGGCATAACGCTTTAGGTTGAATAAACGGGAGACTTTATTATTATAGGTAATAATACGGGTTATAGACAATGATAAAGAGGGGTAGTCAGAGTTGTTTTTAATTAATTAGGACAACGTGAGCAAGGCCTTGAGAAATAAAATTAAGAAAAGATACAAAAAGTAACTATGGAAGTCTTATAGAAAAACTGGAATGACATGTATCCTAAAAAACTGGGTAAGAATTTTAGAAAAGAAGGGAATCAATGGAAGTGTTTAGACAAAGAAAACACTAAAGCCAAGTCACAAAGAAATATTGATAGCTAGGAACAGAAGACAGAGGCCCTCTAGTACCAGGCAGTGGGCTTCGATGTGTTTGGGTAGGCATAGCATTCAGGACATGATACGCTAAAACTGATTCTGTGGCATATTGAATATATTAAGCCCAAGGACTTTGAGCAAATGGCAGAAGCAGGAAGGTCATTCAAACCTTCCCACTCTATGCCCTTTTCCCCAGAAAGGAGTCATAAAACTCTCATGTGAGAGCTATCCTCCCTTTATCTAAAGGGAAAAAAAAAAAAATCCTTATCTCCAGAGACAGAAAGATGCCAGAAGAATCTAAAGGAACAAACAGGCTTTGTGACTTTTCCCTCGTTTACTACATTTACCTCATATTCTTTGACCTCACACCATTTTTTTACTTTATGCTCTCCATATTACATCATATTTCTCCATGGCAGTGTACTTGTCATCAAAACTAGCAATAAAATACTCCAATTTAACCATTTTATCTGAAGAATATATATAGATATATTCTAATATATTTATAACTGATATTATAAATATATATATATATATACACATGTATACATATCTGTATAACTGAATCACTGTGCTGTAAACCTGAAACTGAAACAATATTGTAAATCAAGTATACTTTAATAAAAGAAAAACAGAACAAAGCAAAACAGAAGTCAGCTTTACAATTTTTCAGGCCTTGATTTCCTTATGAGGGGTCCCATGCTATGAAAAATTTATATAAAATAAATTCATGTTTTTCTTTTTTTTTTTTAATTTGTGTTAGTCTATTTGTTTTTCTCCTGCTAATTTAATTTGTCTCTATCAGCTTAGTTTTCAGATAGCCAGGATCTCTAAGAGGGTTGAGGATAACTCCTCCAGCTACACCCACAGTAGAAAACCCTCTGAAAGTTTTTGTATGGGTTGGCAAAAGGATAAATACATTGGTTTGGCAGTAGTGCCCAAAAAGTGGATGAATAAATGAGCCATTTTAAGAAATCATCAGAAAATCCAAAAACGTATGCTTAAATTCCAGGTCAAGTAAAAGAACTTGACTTAACATATTCAATATGCCGCAGAATCAGTTTTAGCATCTCATGTCCTGAAGGCGATGTCTACCCAAGCACATCGAAGCCCACTGCCTGGCACTAGAGGGCCTCTGTCTTATGTCCTTAGCTATCAGGTTTCCCTTTGCTAAGGGAAAGTGATAAAGTACCTTCAGTTCAGTTCGGTCGCTCACTGGTGTCCGACTCTGCGACCCCATGAATCGCAGCACGCCAGGCCTTCCTGTCCATCACCATCTCCTGGAGTTCACTCAAACTCATGTCCATCGAGTCAGTGATGCCATCCAGCCATCTCATCCTCTGTTGTCCCCTTCTCCTCCTGCCCCCAATCCCTCCCAGCATCAGAGTCTTTTCCAATGAGTCAACTCTTCGCATGAGGTGGCCAAAGTACTGGAGTTTCAGCTTTAGCATCATTCCTTCCAAAGAACACCCAGGGCTGATCTCCTTTAGAATGGACTGGTTGGATCTGCTTGCAGTCCAAGAGACCTTAGTGATCTTAAACAGTCAACATCCATGAGCTCAAAAAGGTGACTGCTTAATTATATGTACTTTTATCTCAATATTTAGCACTTGATTTAGTTGGCAGGGTCCAGGTCTTAATAAATAGTAAAACTAGTTCTGCAAGGTGAACTGTATTTCCAGAAAATAGAGTTTTCTTGAAAAAAAGAAAGAGGTTGCCATTCAGAGAAGCCTCTGCAAGGACATCCCATTATACTCTGAGAATTTCAATGGAAAATGGAAAGGAAATCCTCTGAAATATGTTTATCAGCAAATGACCTGATCGGCTATGATTCATCACAGGCAGATCACGGCTGTGTAAATCAGAACATCCCAGGAAGTAAGTTTAAATGGATTTGAGATTATTGACACTTTTTATTAAAGTTCTCTCATAACTCAGGGAAGGAAAATATAATGCCCCAAATGTTGCACTTTTAAAACTTCATAGGTTATCTTATTTAAAACAGAAAACTTTCTTATTTTAGGCTTCTTTATAAACAGCTTAAGCCAGTACGGTTTAAAAGTAGAGCTGACAATTTTTAAAGACTCTTTCTGAGATTGTATGCCATTTTTTGGAGCACTGAATGCTTCCTATCGCAGACTTGATCAGTCCAAGGCAGCTCTCTTGGTAGCTTCCTCAGTTATGAGACAGAATGATATAATACACCATCTGAGGACAAGAAGCAATGAGAACAGCAGCCCCAAGTACACTAAAAGTACTTAGGGTCCTCTTACTTTAACACTGAAGAAAATAGACATTTGTTTTTACAGAGTAATCAGCTTGGAAGCCTTTGTCTTTAGGCAAAACATTTTGAAAATGATCCCTGCTTTGGGAGAAATACCCTGGTGGAGTCAGATTTCCTAATTTGCAAACCTTGGTTGACCCCAGTTCTTTGAATGACCTTAAATGTGAATCTTGAATACGTCGTTTGAGTTGTACTAATTAGCTTTACATACTTAAGCACCATATGCAAATTTATGTAAATAATATTCTTTTTTTTTTTTCTA
>NW_011494954.1:2365837-2379672 GCF_000754665.1 Bison bison bison | reverse complement strand
TAATGTAAAGTCAAATAAATATGCATGCCCTAGATTCTTTCAAAGGAAGTTTCAAATTTGTTTATGTTAGAGGCCTTTTCACTTTGGTCTTCTAATGATCCCAATAAGTGGAAAATAATTACTTTTGATATTTTAATGTAACCCTGTAACAATAAATTCTAAGTCTTCTGATTAACTTTCATAGGAGGCATGCTTCAGTCTTTATTTCCTCAATTTTCAGATAGAATCTGATAGCTCTGTTTTCATTAACTGGCTTTGATAGTCTTCCTTGCTAGATTTCCAACAGATAGAATAAAGATATCAGAAAGTTCAACTAAGATCATGAAATGTTAAGACACTAATATTTCCTTATTATCAGGGACCTCCAGGGTTCTTTTTATCTCTTTCCACAGAGTCAGTCAACCTTTATTTGTGTTATAGGCCATTAAACCAAGTCTATTTGAGCAATTAAGACAAAATGAATTCAATAAAAATGTACAATAAAGTACCTCACTAGGCTAATTCTAATTTAAATATAGTATTTGAAAATAGCGGTTTGTCCAAATTATGGAAAAATTTTTATTAACAAATGTGTTACACTTATACTATACGTGGCACACCAAGAATAGCATAAGTTTATTATTTTGTTTATTTGGAATTCACAGTGGTCACCTAAATCTTATTTGTAATTGGGAATTAGAGTTTATGCAGCCTTATCTATAACTGGAGAGATTTATAATGTTATGATTACAGCAGAAAAGTGTAAAGAGCATGCACACAGGCACACACAGCACAGAATATCCTATAGGAATTTCCTATACATTCAGTTCCAACATGAAAATATATAAACTAAAATAATATATGGGATAAGTTTTAACAGCACAACAATCCTTATTATGAATCAGTACATATAGCTAAAGGCAATCTCTCTTCTGGTCTTCTTGAAAACTTACATTACTTGTTAGCATTTGAATGAATATTTTTGAGTTACAAGGGCTGATATACCAACTGCAAAGAATTTTGATTCTTTTTTCTGTAATTAATATTTTTCATATTGTTACGTCTTCACTATTTTAGATAGTTCTATTTCAGTTATTGCAGAAATTACTCACATATCCCCAATATATGATTTAAAACATCTATTTCTACTACTATTGTTAACAGTGAGATATGATCTTTTGCTCTTTTACTTCACTTCATAAAGTTATATGACACTTGAAAATAAGCAAAAAGGATATGGCATGTACTTTTAATGTTATAATGGTTTATTGTTTTGCAAGTATACCCAAGGATTGTTTAATTTTCCAGGAGAATATCCCTGGGCTTGGTATTGCTATTTAACTAGAGTTATGTGTTAATTTGTAGATTTCTAATCAGTAGAAAACATAAGTTGTGGTTTTAATGCCTTGTGGCTTGTTAATCAGTTTTGTATGCAATTTAAGAACCTTATTTTTATATCCATATGTAAAAGCATATCCTTTCTGATGGCTATATAATCTTCTATCCTCAAAGTCTTTTGAAATTATCTTATTACTCTACTGGTTTTCTCATTAATTAATGAGTTCAATAAAATATCTGACATGAGTCCATTCTCTATTTGTATGAGAGTCATGAAACTACAGTTTGACAACTCAAGATTCTATTTCCTTCCAAGCTGTGAATGCCTCATTTATATACAAACAAATTCTCCTTTTAAAGAAATTGAAATATTCTAGATAAACCTAAAGTTTAAACCCTTTCTCCCCTCTTCTCTAAACCTGCCTTATGCTACCAAATTAGGTGACTCCCCAGACATAACCACTGTTATCAGTTTGGTGTTTATCCACTGTGACATTTTCCATGCATTTACACATATCCATATGTGCTTATGTAATTTAAATAGTAGCAAACTTGTGGTTCCCAGATGTCTCAGTTGTAAAAAATTTGCCAGCTACTATAAGAGATGCAGGAGACATGGGTTTGATCCCTGGGTTGGGAAGATCCCGTGGAGGAGGAAAAGGCAACCTACTCCAGAATTCGTGCCTGGAAAATCCCACGGATAGAGAACTCTGGCAGGTCACAAATTAGCGACTGAGCACAAACTTGTGACAGACTTACACACCAGACTGGTTAGACAGGTAACCTCATCATTAAATACTGAAAACAGAGTATTTTGCCAAACTATTCAATGGGGTAGTTCAATGGAGAAACACAGTTTTCAAGAGTTAAATTCTAGTCATCAAGGTTGAGGGAAATAGCGTATAGAAAAAAATTTACCCCTGAAAATATGTTTGGTTTACATGTACAACACCGTAGAAATTTTTAGCAGTTTCTCTATGTTACATTTAATATAGTTCTTTGAAATATCATTTAACTCTCTCATTTAATTCTTTTTTTTTAGTTTTCTGTTTTTTTTTTAAATTTTATTTTATTTTTAAACTTTACAATATTGTATTAGTTTTGCCAAATATCGAAATGAATCTGCCACAGGTATACATTTTTTTCATAGTTTCATTTTTCTTTCTTAGAATAAAATTTGAAATACTGTCTCTCTTGCCCAAGGCACAAAGCTCATAGAGCTAAGTGGTAGATGTTAAATTTTGCAGTCTTCTATTTTATATAAACAATTCTGAGAAAATTTTGTGGAGTTTTTATAAGTTAAAATTGTGCTTTATGATACTCTCTACTGCAGCATATTGATCTTTTTGAAATGTAAATCAGATCACATTTCTCCAATCTTTTTACTGTGGCATTTTTCATCTCTCATTACATTTAGGATCCCTAAGGAGAGAAAAGTTTTTGGCACATAGAACACACTTGGTAAATACCTGTCAAGTGAATGGATTGTTGTTTACTGAAGGGAATCAACATATGGTTAGTCTATCAATGTTGTATTAATGCATTTTGGAAATTGTGAAATATCTATTGGTTTTGAAAAGACACATATACACTTATTAATATAGACAATTGAATTGTTTCACTGAAATATTTGATATGTTTAATTAGTTTTTGGTCTATTTGCCCTATTGCTTTCTGAAAAAAGTAATAAAATAACTCACTAGAGTTGTGGATTTGTCACCATAGCAGTTGTCACTTCTTGAAACTTAAAGCAATTTAAAACAAAATTTAGGTGCAAGAAGATTTGTATCTGTTACATTACTTTGATATGTTGCTATTTGTAGGGCTTTCCCAGTGGCTCAGCTGGTAAAGAATCTGCCTGCAATGTGGGAGACCTGGGTTTGATCCCCGGGTTGGGAATATCCCCTGGAGAAGGGAACAGCTACCCACTCCAATATTCTGGCCTGGAGACTTCCATAGACTGTATAGTCCATGGGGTCACAAAAAGTTGACTTTTACTCACTCACTTATTATTGTTATGGGCTATGTCTCTTTATAGCATTTAAGGAATTTTGCCCTGAATTTGATTTTGGAATTTTTGTTTTGTTCTGTTTTTATTTGAGCTTTTGTTTTAAATCATTGAGAACATTAATGAGAACTAATATGTATCTTTATTCCAACTGGTACCTACTTTGTGTTTTCTATTTGCCATATCTTATTGTATGTATGTGTTCAGTCACTCATCCGTTTCTGATGCTCTGCAACCCCAGGTACTGTAGCTTGCCAGACTCCTCTGTCCGTGGGATTCTCCAGGCAAGAATACTGCAGTATCCTCCTAGGGATCTCCCAAACTCAGGGACTGAATCCATGTCTCCAGTGTCTCCTGCATTGGCAGGTGGATTATTTACCACTGAGTCACATGGGAAACCCATATCTTATCATTACTATTGTACTTTCCTTCCTATTTTTGGACAAGGGTTGAGTGATCTCTGATTTCCCATTCTATTCATTTGAAGGGTATAATCTCTGACTATGTATCCCTAAACGCATGGCATGCTTACCTATTATTGCATTTTTCAAATATTAAGTGTTAAGGAGTGTCCATAGCTATCTCCTACCAAGACAAGATTTGGAATGCTTTTACTTCATCTCTTTTCCCTATTCAACCCACAAACCACAATGGTTATTATTGAATAATTTTATTTTATATTGTTAGAATTTATTTTTGTTTGTTTACAATCAACAATGTTTTACCTCACATCTCTGGGACTTAAATTTCTTATGTCACTTTGTCAAGCCTATAATGTCCATAGCTTATGGCATAAATTCACTGAGATAAATCATAGACGTTTATGTCTTATCTTCTCTACTGATTTTACATAAATGTATTCCTGTAGATTTGTTTAAAGTTAACTTTGGACTTGATGGGTCCTCACCTTTTCAAACCTAGAGAAAATAAATGACTTAAGTGACCAAAGCACTTATCTAAAACAAACAGCTAGAGATACAGGACATAAAACTACTGAATTGCAAGCTCAATTTGCAATTTGAGCATCACAGTCTCTATTTAATACAGTTTGAAATTGCATTTTTGGTCCAATTGCTAGGAAAGCTAGAATGTGTTTTCTCCAACATATGTCCCAACTTGCCTACATACATGTTTTTGTTTGTTTTTCTATTTATCATTAACGGTTTTAAGTACTGAGAGAGAAATCTGTTTATTCCAAGCAAAAAGAGAATTGTTGGAAGGAAGAAAAAGGTGGAGTGGCGGTACTCAGATCAGGACGAGTAGGAAGCCAGTAGTACTAGTGCCTACTCTGCATTCCTCTGGGGCTGCCCTTCCAGGAGCCTACA
The DNA here is from genome assembly GCF_000754665.1 of Bison bison bison. Taxonomy (NCBI): domain Eukaryota; kingdom Metazoa; phylum Chordata; class Mammalia; order Artiodactyla; family Bovidae; genus Bison; species Bison bison. The sequence continues at coordinate 2,375,022 of NW_011494954.1, read as the reverse complement.
TTTGGCAGCTACAGGAACCTACATTTGTCTGCTGTTAACGGCCATAAGAGTCCAAACTGTTTTTGGCCACCGTAGCCACTATTATGGATACAAAGTAAATAAATAAATAAAAGTACTTTCTTCCTGTTACTTGCATGTGAGGGGCTCCCATTGATAGAATCTAAACCAGAACTTGGGCTTCTCTGGTGGCTCAGTGGTAAAGAATCAACCTACCCATGCAGGAGATATGGGTTCAATCCCCGGGTCAGGAAGATCCCTTGGAGAAGGAAATGGCAACCCACCCCAGTACTCTTGCCTGGGAAATCCCATGGACAGAGGAGCCTAGCAGGCTACAGTCCATGATGTCTCAAAAGAATCAGATATAACTTAGCAACTAAACAATAACAACTAAACCAGAACTTTGGTGGCAAAATGGTCTGAGACATTTAATTTCTCAGAATCTACAGGAGAAATGGAGAAAATGTCAGAAATGATGTTAAGACACCAAAATAAAATTTAACTTACCTAAGTGATAGATATTTTTTTTCTTATCTATTCCAACTCATACTTTATTTCTGATTTTTATCCATATTGAAACCACTCCTGCTGTGAAGTTGAATCTCATATCCCTCATATGACGCAAACTCAGTATTCTTTAAGCTCCCTATACCCATGTACATCTCTTTCTGTACTTAAGATCGTCTCTGTATTATACTAGTATTTGTAGCATCTTATCTCTTCTCACTAGTTTGTAGCTGTCTGGAAGGGAGAGAACTGGCCCAAGCTGTTAACATGGCTTGTACAAGATTTAAAGATATGTTTTCAATCTTAGATGCAGAATCAGCATTCACATTTTAGTCACTTTCAGAACTTGTCTTTGTCTTGTATTATGATATTGATTTGGTTTGTAGTAGAGATCCCTCTCAATCCAGGGCCTGGGTGATTTGGAATGAAAAACTTTAGATTTAATAAATGATCTCAAGTGAAGACAAAAAGTATGCATTCAAACTCTCTTTGCTACTAACTTGAAATCAGCTTACGAGAACTCATTGATGAAAAATCAGCTGGAAGAAAATAGCTGTGATATTCTGTTTCCAGACACAACTGAGTTTTCTACTGACTAGATACATAAGAGAAATAGGTCTACCAGGCTTCAGTGTCTCAAATCATGACATTTCGCTCTGCTATATATTATTGACAAACTCTGTAAATGAGAAATAAATCAGAGGATTTCCTTCAAATGAAATTGATTTAGTAGCACACACTTTTTGGAATAGTTCATGAAAGAGAGTATTACAGAAGAAGGCTATAATGATATAAGTTTTGAACTCAGAGAAATAATCATCAGTTATCAAACTCAGTAGAGTAGATCTTTTTTTCTATCAAAAGTTAAAAGAAAGGAATTAATTGAGAATTAAATGAAATAATATACATAATGGCATTTTTAAAATTGTCTCACAACTGTTTGATGCTATTATTTATAATTATAACAGTTATTCATTTCTGTTTATGTGCCAGTCACAGACAGGAGCATTTTACCTTCAACTCATTTAGTTCTTATATCAAAACCTTATAAGTTTTATTAATTTAATTTTAGGTTAAAAAGCAAAACTTTCACAAGATTACAAAGGACCTTGGTGACAGAGCAATGGTATAGTCACAACTCTCTTTGGAGCAGGCATTCTTATTCATTATCCCATACATAGGAGTAAAATCACTTTATCTTATATTAGCAAAGAGAGTTAATAGTCAATTAACTGAAACATGGGTTAAAATGGAAAATCATAAAAATATATTTAGCATTTTTAAACATAAAAAATATAACTTCATTTTGCCCATCTCTGCATTAGTTATAAATCATTCTCTTGTCTAAACCACAAAGATATCGCTTATCTATAATTTCAGTTTTTATTTCTTTAATTGGAGCAAGGAATTAAATAAAACAGATTCATCCAAGGGTAGAATTTCTCTTTTTGGCGCTGTTCAATAGAATTGGGGTATGATAGAAATGTTCCATATTTGTGCTGTTTAACTTGGTAAACATAAGCTTTATGTGGCTATTGAACACAGAGCAACCAAAGGACTGAATTTTAAATTTTATTATATTATAATTAATTTGGATTTTAATATGAAGAGCATATGTAGCTAGTGGCTACTATATTGATTTATATGTTCTGAAATCACATCCCCTACCAACAACCACCAAAGAGTTTACATTATTTTTATTCACACCTAAATTCAATAGCATTTAGGAGAGTTACAAAAATATAACCAGGCTATTTCAAAGTTTTTATGGTTGCTTCTATGTCCTGGCTATTATAAACAGTGCTGTGATGAACACTGTGGTACACGTGTCTCTTTCCCTTCTGGTTTCCTCAGAGTGTATGCCCAGCAGTGGGATTGCTGGATCATAAGGTAGTTCTATTTCCAGTTTTTTAAGGAATCTCCGCACTGTTCTCCATAGTGGCTGTACTAGTTTGCATTCCCACTAACAGTGTAAGAGGGTTCCCTTTTCTCCACACCCTCTCCAGCATTTATTGCTTTTAGACTTTTGGATCGCAGCCATTCTGACTGGCGTGAAATGGTACCTCATAGTGGTTTTGATTTGCATTTCTCTGATAATGAGTGATGTTGAGCATCTTTTCATGTGTTTGTTAGCCATCTGTATGTCTTCTTTGGAGAAATGTCTATTTAGTTCTTTGGCCCATTTTTTGATTGGGTCATTTATTTTTCTGGAATTGAGCTGTAGGAACTGCTTGTATACTTTTGAGATTAGTTGTTTGTCAGTTGCTTCATTTTCTATTATTTTATCCCATTCTGAAGGCTGTCTTTTCACCTTGCTTATAGTTTCCTTTGTTGTGCAGAAGCTTTTAAGTTTAATTAGGTCCCATTTGTTTATTTTTGCTTTTATTTCCAATATTCTGGGAGGTGGGTCACAGAGGATCCTGCTGTGATGTATGTCGGAGAGTGTTTTGCTTATGTTCTCCTCTATAAGTTTTATAGTTTCTGGTCTTACGTTTAGATCTTTAATCCATTTTGAGTTTATTTTTGTGTATGGTGTTAGAAAGTGATCTAGTTTCATTCTTTTACAAGTGGTTGACCAGTTTTCCCAGCACCACTTGTTAAAGAGATTGTCTTTAATCCATTGTATATTCTTGCCTCCTTTGTCAAAGATAAGGTGACCATAGGTGTGTGCGTTTATCTCTGAGCTTTCTATTTTGCTCCATTGATCTATATTTCTGTCTTTGTGCCAGTACTATACTGTCTTGATGACTGTGGCCTTGTAGTAGAGCCTGAAGTCAGGCAGGTTGATTCCTCCAGTTCCATTCTTCTTTCTCAAGATCGCTTTGGCTATTCGAGGTTTTTTGTATTTCCATACAAATTGTGAAATTATTTGTTCTAGCTATGTGAAGAATACCATCAGTAACTTGATAGGGATTGCATTGAATCTATAAATTGCTTTGGGTAGTATACTCATTTTCATTATATTGATTCTTCTACTGTTTATAATAGCCAGGACATGGAAGCAACCTAGATGCTCATCAGCAGATGAATGGATAAGAAAGCTGTGGTACATATACACAATGGAATATTACTCAGCCATTAAAAAGAATGCATTTGAATCAGTTCTAATGAGGTGGATGAAACTGGAGCCTATTTTACAGAGTGAAGTAAGCCAGAAAGAAAAACACCAATACAGTTTACTAACGCATATATATGGAATTTAGATGATTGTAACAATAACCCTGAATACGAGACAGCAAAAGAGTCACGGGTGTACAGAACAGTCTTTTGGACTCTGTGGGAGAGGGAGATGGTGGGATGATTTGGGAGAATGGCATTGAAACATGTATAATATCATATATGAAACGAGTCGCCAGTCCAGGTTCGATGAACGATACTGGATGCTTGGGGCTGGTACACTGGGACGACTCAGAGGGATGGTACAGGGAGGGAGGAGGGCAGAGGGTTCAGGATGGGGAACATGTGTATACCTGTGGCAGATTCATGTTGATATATGGCAAAACCAATACAATATTGTAAAGTTAAATAATGAAATAAAATTTAAAAAAAAGAATTAAATGAAAAAAAAAGTTTTTATGGGAAAAAAAATGATAAATATTTTTGCACTCTTTTTTTTCCTTTTTAGTTTATGCAGTAATTAATACTTTTACCTAATTACAATAGAAAGTTCTAATCATAAAAGGTTGTAGAACAGTGCTTCTGACTCTTGGAAACAAACAAATCAATTGGTATAAGCCTAAGCATGCGCACATACCAGGGGCAGAGCAATGGCTACAGATATTTAGTGTATTGTGAGCATCTGGAAGCATGTATATGCGTTTCAGGAGGAGAGAAATATTCCTGACACTAGGTTAACAAACTAAGGAAGTTGATAAAACCAGTGCTACTGACCATGAGTGCTTCTGTTGATTACACATCATCAGCAAAAATCAAGTAAATAAACAGATACATGAAATAATATAAAAAAACAAGGGTAAAGGAAAAGTTATTTACTAACATACACACACACAAAAACAGCATGCAAATACACACATGATGAAGTGAATTTAAAACGGTAAAACAAAGTCAAGATAATGCAAAAATAAGTTAAATTTTTTAAAAGAAATTGTTCTACTAGTTATAAATATCTCACTTGAAAAGCATATTATATAAGGCATTCTCATTCTAAGGGAAGCCATGCTGATAAGAAAGAGAAAAATCCTACTAATTTGCTTCATGAGAAATTCCTCAAAACTGCTTGCTAGGTTGCTGTGAAAAAATGGCTGGCTCAAAATGAATCCCAAGTAGCCCTTCCCTCTATCCTAAAAGTTCCCTCTTTCAGTTACTACACCTGCAGAAACAGGTGTAGCCAGGTTATAAAAGGCAGCTTGATTGGTTGTATGCCAGATCAAAGTATGGTATGTATTTGAAAATAGAAAAATGTCTGGAAAATAGGAGACTTAAATGAAAGTGACCCTGGGGGCAGTAACAACAGATGTGCTGACAATTCATGAATATTTTACTGTAAATACTCTCATTTTCCTATTAAATAAGGAACTGCAAAGTGCCAGACACTGTGCCGTTATGCCTAATGCTTCCTTAGAATAACTTGAAAAAAACTAGAATTCTTTGAAAAATAAGACTCGGGTATGTGTGCATTTGACTTCTGTTCATCTCAGTAAGTAACACTGATGTGTCCACAGGCAGAGTTGTGCACATGCACAGCACAGATATATTTAAACAGCAAGTACTACTACATACCAAGATTGCTGGGAGGAATATCAATAACTGCAGCTATGCAGGTGACACCACACTTATGGCAGACAGTGAAGAACTAAAGAGACTCTTTTTTTCAGTTATTTTTATTGTTTTATTTTCATTGATAAAATCACAGGCTTTATGACAAAATGCCCTGGGGCATCATTGCAAACTCACATTGTACCATGGAATATTTTTACATTATTAAGAATCACATTGTCATTATGCTGAACACAGTTATGTTAGATTCAGACTCATTTACAATGTGAAGATTTGAGCATCTTTTTTGTATAATAGGGCTATTTATTATACACATTATTTCTAAAGAGACTCTTGATGACAGTGAAAGAGGATAGTGAAAAAGTTGGCTTAAAACTCAACATTCAGAAAACTAAGATCATGGTCCCATCACTTCATGGCAAACAGATGGGGAAACTGGAAACAGTGACAGACTTTATTCTTTTGGGCTCCAAAATCACTGCAGATGGTGATTTCAGCCATGAAATTAAAAGATGCTTGTTTCTTGGAAGAAAAGTTATGACCAACCTAGATGGCATATTAAAAAGCAGAGACATTACTTTGCCAAGAAAAGTCTGTCTAGTCAAAGCTATGGTTTTTCCAGTAGTCATGTATGGATGTGAGAGTTGGACTATAAAGAAATCTGAGTGCCTAAGAATTAATGCTTTTGAACTGTGGTGTTGGAGAAGACTCTTGAGAGTCCCTTGGACTGCAAGGAGATCCAACCAGTCCATCCTAAAGGAAATCAGTCTTGAATATTCATTGGAAAAATTGATGCTGAAGCTGAAACTCCAATACTTTGGCCACCTGATGCAAAAAGTGGACTCATTTGAAAAGACCCTGATGCTGGGAAAGATTGAAGGCAGGAGGAGAAGGTAATGACAGAGGATGAGATGGTGGGATGCATCACCGACTCAATGGACATGAGTTTAAGTAAGCTCGGGGAGTTGGTGATGGACAGGGAAGCCTTGCACGCTGCAGTCCATGGGGTCTCAAAGAGTCAGACAGACTGAGCAACTGAACTGAACTGAACTAATAAATATCAACTCATTCACAGTGCATGCACACCCACACGTGTCACAGTAGGGAGATTAGTTTTGGTGTTCCATTGCCTGTGTTTTTTATTAGTTGATGTACTGGTAATTGTGACAACTCTTGAGAAAGGTAGCTAACACTTGCCGGGAGCACAACACAGTGGGTTCATTTTTAAGTTCTCCAAACAGCTGTGCTAATAAGGATGAACTTTACATGTAGTGTGTCTTCAGTCACTCAGTCATGTCTGACTGTTTGTGACCCCATGGGCTGTAGCCCACCAGGCTCCTCTGTCCATGAAATTTTCCAGGCCAGAATACCGGAGAGGGTTGCCATTTCCTTACGCAAGGAATCTTCCCAACCCAGAGATCAAACCCACATCTCCTGTGGCTCCTGAATTGGCAAGTGGGTTCTTTACCATTAGTGCTACCTGGGAAGCACTGAGCTTTACATCTAGAACTGCATACAAATAAGTTATAATAAGAGAGAGTCCTAAAGTGCTTCCATATCTAATAGTGGGGTTAATTTATTCTCCCCTTCTCCAATGATACAAATTAAACCTGTATATGAAATCTGTATAACTCAGGAATATTATTTTATAAAAATAAGGCTGTAGGATACAGTGTTCAGATTTGTCTAACATCCGTGTCTGCTGGACTGATTCTAAAGAGAGGAAGATTGAAAAATAGTCTTTCCAAAACACTGGTGCAATGGGCCATAATCAATTTGATGAAACTATCATAGACTATCACATTCTCAAAAATAGCAGGCTCACCACAGCATTTTAAATGACTACAAGAATACCTTTGGATATTACATGAGCTCTAATGAATAGAATGTGATTCAAGCACAAGACTAACATATTGAGTAAAAAGCCTCCAAACCCACAAAATATTTTCATGAAATGCTCACTCATTTGTAGTTTTCTTGAAAGAGAAATTATTGAGTTGTCAAGTAATGAGGAGCCAATTCCCCAAAATTGATATATCCAATCAATATTTCATCAAGAATAATAGCTTTCTGTTTTTGACTATTATTGGAGAAATGAGGAAATTCATAAAGGGTAATAATATTAAACAGAGGAATAAAATTAAAGCTAGGGCTAGAATTATGGCACCCCACTCCAGTACTCTTACCTCGAAAATTCCATGGACAGAGGAGCCTGGTACGCTGCAGTCCATGGGGTCGCTAAGAGTTGGACACGACTAAGCGACTTCCCTTTTTCCAAGCATGCATTGAAGAAGGAAATGGCAACCCACTCCAGTGTTCTTGCCTGGAGAATCCCAGGGACAGGGGAGCCTGGTGGGCTGCCGTCTATGGAGTTGCACAGAGCTGGACATGACTGAAGTGACTTAGCAGCAGTAGAATTAAAAAACAAACAAATCAACAAACCAAGTTTGAAACCCCGTGCTCACACTGCAGTGACATAATCCAACTTTAAATAGTCTATCATTGTTGGTTTAAATCATCTTACAGATTTTTTTTTTCAAATTGTGATTATGGAGCCAAAAGACAGAATATGCATCAGAGAGGTGAAAAACACTATCAAGAAAATACTTGGTGAGGCAGACATTAATATGTGCTGTAGGAAAATAAATTTTTAAAGTCATTAGCTAAATTACCTTCCTGGTCAAATCCTATACCAACCCAGTCTCAGCACTCTGGAGGATTAATTTTAGAGATTTATGAGAAATATTAGCACATTTAAAGGATTTACCAAAATAAATGTCTGTTCAAAGCCAATTTTCCTAAACTTAGTGAAAATATTGCAACTATTTTCAATTATTGCTTTTCAATTATTGAATAAATAATCTAATTTGTTTTCATCAGGTTTATAATTTGTAGTAAGAACAATGACAAAAATACCTAAATTCACATTTTGTTCAAAGGAAATTTCCCAAGATTGTCATCATTTTATTCATTTATTTTTGTTTTCCCTTTATTTTTGCCTTGTCTTGTTTGTAATAGTAGAAGTCTTACAGCTTGATAAACTACATGTCAAAATAAATCCTGCTTACTGTTCAGGGGCTTAGTTCAGTTCAGTTCAGTTCAGTTGCTCAGTCATGTCTGACTCTTTTCGACCCTATGAATCTCAGCACACCAGACCTCCCTGTCCGTCACCAACACCCGGAGTTCACTCAGACTCATGTCCATTGAGTCAGTGATGCCATCCAGCCATCTCATCCTCTGTTGTCCCCTTCTCCTCCTGCCCCCAATCCCTCCCAGCATCAGAGTCTTTTCCAATGAGTCAACTCTTCACATGAGGTGGTCAAAGTACTGGAGTTTCAGCTTCAGCATCATTCCCTCCAAAGAAATCCCAGGGCTGATCTCCTTTGGGGTGGACTGGTTGGATCTCCTTGCAGTCCAAGGGGCTCTCAAGAGTCTTCTCCAACACCACAGTTCAAAAGCATCAATTCTTCCGTGCTCAGCCTTCTTCACAGTCCAACTCTCACATCCATACATGACCACAGGAAAAACCATAGCCTTGACTAGACGGACCTTTGTTGGCAAAGTAATGTCTCTGCTTTTGAATATGCTATCTAGGTTGGTCATAACTTTCCTTCCAAGGAGTAAGTGTCTTTTAATTTCATGGCTGCAGTCACCATCTGCCGTGATTTTGGAGCCCAGAAAAATAAAGTCTGACACTGTTTCCACTGTTTCCCCATCTATTTCCCATGAAGTGATGGGACCGGATGCCATGATCTTCGTTTTCTGAATGTTGAGCTTTAAGCCAACTTTTTCACTCTCCACTTTCACTTTCATCAAGAGGCTTTTTAGATCCTCTTCACTTTCTGCCATAAGGATGGTGTCATCTGCATATCTGAGGTTATTGATATTTCTCCAGGCAATCTTGATTCCAGCTTGTGTTTCTTCCAGCCCAGCGTTTCTCATGA
>NW_011494954.1:2354761-2365737 GCF_000754665.1 Bison bison bison | reverse complement strand
ATGTCCAGTTCTAACTGTTGCTTCCTGACCTGCATACAAATTTCTCAAGAGGCAGATCAGGTGGTCTGGTATTCCCATCTGTTTCAGAATTTTCCACAGTTTATTGTGATCCACACAAAGGCTTTGGCATAGTCAAGAAAGCAGAAATAGATGTTTTTCTGGAACTCTCTTGCTTTTTCCATGATCCAGCGGATGTTGGCAATTTGCTCTCTAGTTCCTCTGCCTTTTCTAAAACCAGCTTGAACATCAGGAAGTTCTTGCTTCACATATTGCTGAAGCCTGGCTTGGAGAATCTTGAGCATTACTTTACTAGCATGTGAGATGAGTGCAATTGTGCCGTAGTTGAGCATTCTTTGGCATTGCCTTTCTTTGGGATTGGAATGAAAACTTTCCTTTTCCAGTCCTGTGGCCACTGCTGAGTTTTCCAAATTTGCTGGCATATTGAGTGCAGCACTTTCACAGCATCATCTTTCAGTATTTGAAAGAGCTCAACTGGAATTCCATCCCCTGCACTAGCTTTATTCCTAGTGATGCTTTCTAAGGCCCACTGGTCTTCACATTCCATGATGTCTGGTTCTAGGTCAGTGATCACACCATCGTGATTATCTGGGTCATGAAGATATTTTCTGTACAGTTCTTCTGTGTATTCTTGCCACCTCTTCTTAATATCTTCTGCTTCTGTTAGGTCCATACCATTTCTGTCCTTTTTTCAAGCCCATCTTTGCATGATATGTTCCCTTGGTATCTCTAATTTTCTTGAAGAGATTTCTAGTCTTTCCCATTCTGTTGTTTTCCTCTATTTCTTTGCATTGATCGCTAAGGAAGGTTTTCTTATCTCTTCTTGCTATTCTTTGGAACTCTACATTCAGATGCTTATATTTTTCCTTTTCTCCTTTGTTTTTCACTTCTCTTCTTTTCACAGCTATTTGTAAGGCCTCCCCAGACAGCCATTTTGCTTTTCTGCATTTCTTTTCCATGGGGATGGTCTTGATCCCTGTCTCCTGTACAATGTCACGAACCTCATTCCATAGTTCATCAGGCACTCTATCTATCAGATCTAGGCCATTAAATCTATTTCTCACTTCCACTGTATAATCATAAGGGATTTGATTTAGGTCATATCTGAATGTTCTAGTGATTTTCCCTACTTTCTTCAATTTAAGTCTGATTTTGGTAATAAGGAGTTCATGATCTGAGCCATAGTCAGCTCCCGGTCTTGTTTTTGTTGACTGTATAGAGCTTCTCCATCTTTGGCTGCAAAGAACATAATCAATCTGATTTCGGTGTTGACCATCTGGCTTAAGGGTTTATTTAAAAAGTATTTTCTTTTTCTTTTTTTTATGGTCACTTGTAAATGCTGACTTAGCCAACACAGAGAAGTATTTTGACATCAATTTATGGTAACTGTATCACGTCATTATTTAAAAATTAACAGTGCTTCCTGGATTTGTATATATTACTATACATTGACACCAAAGAAAAATCTGTTAATTTTATTTAAGGATAAAACTGAATTTTCCATTAGAAATAATTTTCATTGCACTACAAATTAGAAATATGCACAGTCCAGAAGGTAAATATTATTTAGGTAAACAAACAAGCTTAAAGTGGAACAAAGAAGGATACTCAAAAGTCAACACTCTGGTTTACTCTTTTTTTTTTTTTAATCATTTAAATCAATTAAGCATGGTCTATTGCTAACATTTTTAACTTTTTTCAGTACTGACTTTTATGATATAACCAATAAATATATCAAGCTATCATAACTATGTATTTGAGGGTGAGGAGTGCACATTATGTAGGAACTTTGTGCTGACAAACCACCCATGAATAAATGATTTACTCATCTTGTAAGTAAACAAATCAAAACAATGCAAAACAGCATTTTTTTAAAAAGGAAGCTTGGTTGAAAAGAAACATTTGTCTTATGTAAAATATGTTAATTAGTTATAGGAATGCCTTGAACTTATCTTGCATAATTATTGTAGAGAAAGACCATCATCATTATGATAATAACTACCACTAAAACAGTGGAAAATATGGATATGAGTGACTTAGTGGGAAACAAATTCATTTATAGCCAAACAGAAATGAAACTAATAAAGTTTTGATGGTTGTTATTGAATTACAGGCCATTTATGAAATTGCAGAAATATGTTTCAGAATCTACACAGCATATTTCTTGTTCTAGCCACATATATAATGATCCTACTTTTTCCTCTATAGCTTTTGTTTTGAAGCCCTAGGGGAAAGTGATAGAGTAGGAACCAGATGCCTCATTGATATTATAGAGAATGCAAATTGCAGCTTGCAGCAATAGTTATGGTTGTGTTTCTGCAGTTGTCATTTTAATTCAACCAATAGTAGCTTGTGTTTTTCAAGTGCCCAGAACTGTGTGGGACACATTGAATTAGAAGGAAAAAGAAACTTTGTAAGTAACATACATACACACACATAAATGCTGGACTCTTGTTTGGACACAAAGTTTAATTGTTGTTAGGATTTTTCTCTTCATAAAAGAGATCATTTTGGTCTCTATTAATATTGGTTCACAGTGGTTAAGTTTGAAATAACTAGAAACACTGATTTTGTCTGATTTCAAGGTGCTTTATAGACAGCCTGCCTTTCACAGTTTTGGCTAATGATATTGACATTTTTATATTTATATCTACTATCATTAATTCAAACATCCATTCCACTGATATTTATCTTGACTGTGTGAAAGGACCACACTGGGCACTGAGGCTGAGCTTTGAATGAGATGGACAGATACACCAGAGAGCTATGTATTTGTGATTTCTGGTGTCCACTATTGGAAAGAAAAAGCACGCCTTAGTATTAAACTTGTATCATTTTAAAATTCCATGTTGGGCCTCCCTGGTAGTTCAGTGGTAAAGAATCCGCCAGCCAGTGCAGGAGACGTGAGTTCAACCTCTATCTGATCTGGGAAGATGCCACATCTGTTAAGCTGTGCTCTGGAGCCCAAGAGATGCAACTACTGAGCCCATGTGCCTCAGCTGCTGAAGCCCAAATGCCCTAGAGACTGTGCTCTGCAATGAGAGAAGTCACAATGAGAATCCCAAGCACCACTACTAGAGAGAAGGTCTTGCTTGTCACAACTGGAGAAAGCCCGTGCACAGCACCAAAGACCCAGCACAGCCACAAATAGATAGATAACCAAATACCCAAACTTTTAATTTAATGTTCATTTAAAAATATAAGCTATAGGTATGAAAGTTTGAGCCAGAAGAATTTTTATTTCTAAGACAATTAAGGTCCAAATTTTATATTATTCAACCCACTGCCTTTGAGCACATTAATATATGAAATTAATGTATTAGATGTTGTGGAGAACACAATAATAAAATAATTCTTCTCAGTTTAAAAAGCTTCATTTGATCCTAGTAACAATTTGAAGATTTTAGATGTAAATATTAAGTCTAACAGCAATTTGAATTGGAACCCTAATTGTCATGTATAGAGGAACTTGTTTCCCTTTGTTTTCTTTTTTATTGCCAGCCTCCAGTCAAGGCCTCCTTTAGACCTCACTTTCTTTCAATTAGTTCCCAATATTGTCGACAGGAGGAGAAGAGGACAACAGAGGATGAGATGGTTGGATGGCATCACCGACTCAATGGACATGGGTTGGGTAGACTTGGCAGTTGGTGATGGACAGGGAGGCCTGGTGTGCTGCAGTTCATGGGGTCCCAAAGAATCGGACACGACTGAGCAACTGAACTGAACTGAACTGACTGAGGCCCCACACGCTTGGTCCTGTTGCAAGGGAGGAAAGAATGCTTTGAGGCTTTGTTTGCCCATTAGCCGGTGGCAGTATTCAAGCACCTCTTAGCTTATTGTTCTGTGTGTTCCTCTTTAATTGAACATAAATGTTACAATCCTAGTGTAAACTCCTGGGATAAGAACTTATCCCTGTCTTGTGAAGGGAAATTGAAACTAGGAAAGAAACAGATTTACCCATTTCCCTTTTAGTTCTTCTCTGGGTTTTGCTACTTCAGGAATATTCAAGTTTGTGCTACTGACCCACCCCGGGATAAGAACTGGTCACCAGTCTTCCCAGTAGACGTAGTAGTACCTATATTTTCTAGAGAGACAAAGGGTGTCTTGTGTGTTCCTTTTGTGTTTACATTGATTTTTTTTCATTAAAAAATACTTTATACCATACTCTATATTCTCTTTCAAATGGATTACAACATCTATGTAATCCATTCAATGACTTAGCCAAATAGCCATCCACCCTTCCTGTTCACTCTACTTTCTGTTATGCAAACAAAATATATCTGAAAAAGGATTTCTTTCCAGATGAAATCTTTACTGCCAGTGGCATACATTAAAAAAAAAAAAAAAAGTAACATTCCAGTTCTCTAATTTGAATACATGAGATTTAGATTATTTATCAAGATTTAGAGAAATAAGAAAAGTTGCAAAACAGATATGTTACAAGTGGGAAAACATCTGCTTAGAAAAGATAAACATTGGATGGTAATATTCTGACAATGTTAAGTAGGTCTCACTAAAATGCTTGAGAAAAATTTCAGTAAGTAGCAAAATGTTCATTTATGACCTTGAAACTTATCTATGCCTTCTATTTGTCAAGAACTAACTATACTTAGTGTTGGGGATACAGAGATGTACAAATTTGAGTCCCTGTCTTCCAAGAGCTCACAGTCTAGTGTGGGGACATGTTATTATTATATATTTAGTGTTTTATGTTTTATATATACTAGCGTGTAAAGCAGAGAAGGCAATGGCAACCCACTCCAGTACTCTTGCCTGGAAAATCCCATGGGTGGAGGAGCCTGGTAGGGTGCAGTCCATGGGGTCGTGAAGAGTCTGGACACGACTGAGCGACTTCCCTTTCATTTTTCACTTTCATGCATTGGAGAAGGAAATGGCAACCCACTCCAGTGTTCTTGCCTGGAGAATCCCATGGATGGAGAAGCCTGGTGGGCTGTGGTCCATGGGGTCTCACGGAGTCAGAAATGACTGAAGCGACTTGGCAGCAGCAGCATGTAAAGAGGTTCTGGGAGCACTGATTTGAGTCTGCTCTGTTAGCCTGGAGTCTTTAGGTGGTAAATCATCATCTTTTGCCCTTTCTTAGGTAGTATTGTTTTTCTCTCCTTTTAAGAACACTGTATCAACTTTCTATTGAGTGATTCCCTTCACCCACTGCTTGTGGTATGTGGAAAACATCTACCAAATTTAGGTGCTTGTTGTATATATTAGGCAAACATCTGGCAGGATAAAAACAGAAAATATACATTATACAAATGTTTTTTATCAGTAAATAAAGCATCTTTGGAAAGTATTCTAAGTATCTTCTATCAGTGATTGCTTCAAGAGGAGGAAACTAGACTAGAAAACAATGATGAATGAGGGACTTAATTTTTTCCTATATAGTGTTTTGAACTTTTAAATTATTTTCTAAAATATGTATGCATAACCTATACAAAAAGAAAGCATTTTAAATAGATATCAAAGCCACAACAAAAAATGTCACAGGATTATGAAAGTTTGGCATTTCAAGCCTCTGTAAGAATTAGATAGAAACATGGAATTTCTTATATTTGACTATTTCCTTTTCAAAAGTTTACAGTTTCATGTGGCTCAACCAAAAACTTTACTTTTATTTGAACAGCAGACCCAAATGAATAGGCAAAAAGAGAGAATATAGGCAAGACAATGATCACTAGTTATTCTTACCTATTACTTGTAGACTGCTATTATTTTATTTTGTTTTTGTTTTTTATATTTTATTGAACTCCATCTCTGTTTAACTATCTGGGTCTTCCACTTTCAGTCTGAAAATAAATGAAGGATTGGTCATGCTAAGTAATACAACTAGTAAGTGGCAGAATCAGATTTGAACTTGAGTATTTCTGGGATTTTTTAAAGCCCATACTTGATCAATTAGGCCACCATGTCCTGGGACCAAGAGTGGAGTGACAGATGATTGGATTTCAAACCCCATATCCTGATTCTCCCTTACTAATCCCTGACAAATCACTTAATTTCATGTGTGCCTCAGTTTCCCTAGACTTACGATGTAAATAATATTCCTTACTCTGCCCACCTTATAATAACTATAACACTCAAATAAAAACATGTATGTGGGAGAACTTTGTAAATTGTAAGGCTTATCTGAGTGAAAGTGAGTAAAGTCGCTCAGTCATGTACTTTTTGTGACCCCGTGGTTTGTAGCCTACTAGGCTTCTCCGTCCATGGGATTTTTCCAGGCAAGAGTACTGGAGTGGGTTGCCATTTCCTTCTCCAAGGCTTATCTAAATGCATACAATTACTATGTGTTATCAGCACTGTGATACAGGTTGTATGAACAGCAGCAGCCTATGAACAGAAACAGCTGAAGTGAGGATAATGGAAGACTAGGAAAATGAGTTAGAATATGAATGATGCATTTTGTATTTACAGACAACAATAAATACCAGAGAATAAATACTTCAAAGATGTGCCACTTATTCCCAAATAAACTAGCCAATAATTATTCTGAGATACTTAAATTCAGAATATTTTGTCAACTCAAAACAACATGCCTTTATTTTATGCAAAGCATTGAATAAAAATGAACATTCTGAGCATAATCAAAGGTTTCACGAGTTTTGTAAAGTTAATTTGGTAAAAACAGATTCCAGAAAAGACTGTTCACAAAAATTCTTTTCGATTTTTTTCCCCTTACTCAACATTTGAAATGATGAAAGTGAGAATATAAGCACAGCCATTTTAAGATGAAACAAGACTTCTGTCAGCAAAAGAAACATCTCATCATTATACTTCCTCCAGAGCTCTTTCAAATTCAGTGCCAAAAGGACCAGGGAGCGTTAGGCCTGAAGGCATGGAGTCCGGGTGCTGGCCTGGAACAGGAATAGGCCCAGCTGCAGCCATCCCCTCAGGTTGGAAGGCCCAGGAGTTAGCTGAAATGTTTGCAGCTGCAATACTTGAGGCTATAGATTCAGCTACAAAACCCTTGGGAGAAGCTTGCCTCTGTCAAGAGCTCAAAAATAGCTTTCTCGATATTAATCAGCCAGGAAGATGAGGCAGCAGCAGCAGAAGATAAGGTGGCAGCAGCAAGGAACAGCTACCTGCCCTAAACTATGACTCAAACATGTATTTTTACCAACGACAACCTCTGTGACAACCTCTGTCTCCTGTACCTGACATTGCTGAAATGACATCCAGTGCAAATTAGGATTCCTTCTCTGGAAGATAGTGGAAGTTTCTCCCAAATTTGGGTGATAATCCCATTTATCCAGTGCTCCATTGAATTTACAAAATAATTAGTAACAATGTGCTGAAGACAAACTTCTTGATTTTACTCACTCTGAGTTTGGGTGTTGTAATGATAATAGCATTCTTGGAGCACTTTCTATATACCATTCCCTAATCTAGACCTTTTGCAAGCATGATTCATTTAACCATAAAGTAGGTGTATTTCTACTCCTATTTTTCACATGAGGAAACTGAATGATACACAGGGAGATTCCATCAATTTATCCCAAGTCATAGAGCTAATAAACTGAGGAAAAAGTTTTAAATCATTTTTATCTGCCTATGGACCTTCATAACATTGAACAGGAGGCACTGGTCAAAACCATCCATAAGAATAAGAAATTAAAAAAAAGGCAAAATGGTTGTCTGAGGAAGCCTTAAAAATAGCTGAGAAAGAAGAGAAGTGAAAGGCAAAGGAGAAGAGGAAAAATATACCCATTTGAATGCAGAGTTCCAAAGAATAGCAAGGTGAGAGAAGACAGCCTTCCTAATTGAACAATACAAACAAACAGAAGAAAACAATAGAATGGGAAAAACTAGAGATCTCCTTAAGAAAATTAAAGATACCAAGAGAACATGTCATGCAAAGATGGGCACAATAAAGGACAGAAAAAGCATGGACCTTAAAAAAGAAGATACTAGGAAGAGGTGGCAAGACTATACAGAAACTATACAAAAGAAATCTTAATGACCTGAATAACCATGATGGTGTGATCACTGACCTAGAGACAGACATCCTGGAGTGTGAAGTCAAGCGGGCCTTTGGAAGCATCACTATGAACCATCCTGGAGTGTGAAGTCAAGCGGGCCTTAGGAAGCATCACTATGAACAAAGCTAGTGGAGGTGATGGAATTCTAGCTGAGCTATTTCAATTCTAAAAGATGATACTGTCAGAGTGCTGCACCCAATATGCCTGCAAATTTGGAAATCTTAGCAATGGCCACAGGACTGAAAAAGTCAGTTTTCATTCCAGTCCCAAAGAAGGGAAATCCCAAAGAATGTTAAAACTACTGCACAGTTGCATTCATTGTACACGCTAATGAGGTCATGCTTTTCAACCCTTCAAGCTAGGCTTCAATAGTATGTGACCTGAGAACTTCCAGATGAACAAGTTGGATCTAGAAAAGACAGAAGAATCAGAGATCAAATTGCCAACATCTGTTGGATCACAGAGAAAACACGAGAATTCCAGAAAAACAACTACTTCTGCTTCACTGACTATGCTAAAGCCTTTGATTGTGTGGATCACAACAAACTGTGGAAAATTCTTCGAGAGATAGGAATATCAGACCACCTTACCTGCCTCCTGAGTAACCTGTATGCAGGTTAAGAATCAACATTTAGAACTGGACATGGAAGAACAGACTGGTTCAAAATTGGGAAAGGGGTACATCAAGGCTGTATATTATCACCCTGCTTATTTAGCTTATATGCATAACACATCATGCAAAATGCT
Source organism: Bison bison bison (assembly GCF_000754665.1). Taxonomy (NCBI): domain Eukaryota; kingdom Metazoa; phylum Chordata; class Mammalia; order Artiodactyla; family Bovidae; genus Bison; species Bison bison. The sequence goes on along the minus strand of NW_011494954.1, from coordinate 2,356,978 downwards.
GGATTGCATGAAGCACAAGCTGGAATGAAGATTGCTGGGAGAAATATCAATAACCTCAGATATGCAGATGACCCTAATGGCAGAAAATGAAGAGAAACTAAGGAGCTTCTTGAAGGTCAAAGAGGAGAGTGAAAAAGCTGGCTTAAAACTCAACATTCAAAAAACAAAGAGCATGGCATCTGGTCCAATCAGTTCATGGCAAACACATGGGGAAACAATGGAAACCGTGACAAACTTTGTATTCTTGGGCTCCAAAATCACTGCAGACAGTGGCTGCAGCCATAAAATTAAAAGACTCTTGCTCCTTGGAAGAGAATCTATGACAGCCTGGACAGCATATTAAAAGGCAGAGACATCACTTTGCCGACAAGTCCGTATAGTCAAAGCTATGGTTTTTCCAGTAGTCAGATATGGGTGTTAGAGTTGGACCATAAATAAGGATGAACACTGAAAAATTGATACTTTCAAACTGTGGTGTTGGAGAAGACTCTTGAGAGTCCCTTGGACTGCAAGGAGATCAAACCAGTCAATCCTAATGGAAATCACCCCTGAATATTCACTGGAAGAACTGATGCTGAACCTGAATCTCCAATACTTTGGCCACCTGATGGGAAGAGCAGACTCACTGGAAAACACTTTGATGCTGAAAAATATAGAAGACAGGAGGAGAAGGGGACAACAGAGGACAAGATGCTGAACAGCATCACTGACTCAATGGACATGAGTCTAAGCAACCTCCAGGAGATGATGAAAGACAGGGAAGCATGGTGTGCTGCAGTCCGTGGGGTCACAAAGATCAGACGTGACTGAGGGACTGAGCAACAACAACACACAGAGCTTGCAGCCTTAACTACTATACCCTAGTGTTACTCTTTATCATTGAAAACCGGCTAGTAGTAATAAAACCACACCTGCACTATTGACCGTGAAGGAATGGCTTCTTAATGACAAAATATTGCATGGGTGTTTCTCCCTGTTTTCAGTCTATACTGTCCCTTCGTTGTTGTTGTTGTTGTGTCGCTAAATCATGTCTGACCCTTTTCCAACCCCATAGACTGTAGCCCAGCAGACCCCTCTGTCCATGAGATTTCCCAGGCAAGAGTACTGGAGTGGGTTGCCATTTCCTTCTCCAGGAGATCTTCACAACATAGGGATTGAACCCACGCCTCCTGCATTGTAAGCAAATTCTTTACCACTGAGCCACCAGAGAAGCCCGTATTATCTCTTATTGAAGGTTTACTAAACAGGTGTGCTAAGTATTTGCTGAGGACATATGTAGAAAATAGGCAGTAAAGCATACATTTTTGAAAGAATGTGTTATTTGATATATGTGCTACATTATATATATATATATATATATGTATGTATGTATCAAGTAGTCACCTTGGAAAAGCTCAGAAATCTGTTGGACGTGTTCACATATATCTTAATGTGTTAATATGACAGTCTTTCTATTTTGAATTACATAGGATGTGGTACCATAATTTGTTCAGTGTATATTGAGCTTAAATGCCTTAAAATAAGATACAGCCAAGCTGAAGTTTCTCTGATTTTTAAGAAACTTCAGGTATAATTATCTTTTGCTTCTTTTAAATGCTACCATGTCAGCCTCAAAAACAAACTAGTTTCCTTTTCTATGCTTTGGAATTATTAGGAAATAACTTTCTATTGTGTTATCACATTAACTTTCTATTGTGATAGAAAGAAATAACTTTCTATTGTGATAGAAAGAAATAACTTTCTATTGTGATAGAAATAACTTTCTATCAGTTGTCAATTTCAAGGGAAAAAATAAAATGAAATGAAAAATTAACTGTATGTTATACATTATTATAGCCTTATGTTTGTGATTTTTTTCCCTAATATGGAGACTGAATTAAGTAAAAACAATAAACATGGAGGGCAATTTCAGGGTTATAATGAATGCTTGAAAAATTTTGAGAGTTTTGCAAAATCTGAGTCCAATAAAGCTATAGCCATCAATAATCCTCAGGAAAAGTCCTTCAGAAGAAAAAAATTATGCATGCTTTTGGATTTATTTCAAAATTATAGATTTGTTTTTATTGCTGATGCCATTTTAATTGCTACTGCAGAATATTTGTAGAGAATGAATGTCAAATATAGTGGCCAATCACATTGATCAAATTGCCTTCCAAATTCCTTTTGACTTATAGTGACTTACTAGAATTCTTCATTTAAATTCCAAAGGCAGCAAAG
>NW_011494954.1:2345451-2354661 GCF_000754665.1 Bison bison bison | reverse complement strand
GCAGCAAAGAGTGATTAGATGTGCTATTTGTTACCATTCAACTCTCAAGGAATCTGTAATTTTCTGTTGGAAGAATGAAGCCCATTTATTTGAATTCTACAGTTCATTGGTCTAAAAACTACTGGAAAGAATTTTACTATTTTTTTTTTTTTTTTACAATTTGCCCTATTTTAAAAAACCTAATATAGATAGTTGAAAATCTGTTGTAAGAACTTGGAAAACTATTCCACATGTCTGTCTTCCTAGAAGTTGTTTAAAATCCTTTAATTTTTTAAAAGATTTTTTAATACTATTTTATGTTAATCATGAATCAATAGGCAGAAACTTTTTGCTTATTAAAAGTATATCTGATGCTAACAATCATTAGGTTACAGAGCAATGCATAATCTCATTAAGAATTCAACTTATTCTTTAAGGATCATTTGAAATACAGAACCAATACCTTGCTCACACTTTCTCTGAATGTCTCAATATATGCCACTCAGGGCTTCATTATTTACATGGCAATTTTCCCATATGCCTAGATTTTTTAAGTTTTGGGGTTGGTATAGAAAGTATGCTTGTACATACATCCTATAAGGAAAGCTGAGCACCGAAGAACTGATGCTTTTAAACTGTGGTGTTGGAGAAGACTCTTAAGAGTCTCTTGGACAGCTAGGAGATCCAACCAGTCCATCCTAAAGGAAAGCAGTCCTGAATGTTCATTGGAAAGACTGATGTTGAAGCTGAAACTCCAATACTTTGGCACCTGATTGGAAGAACAGACTCATTTGAACAGACCCTGATGCTGGGAGAGATTGAAGGCGGGAGTAGAAGGGGACAACAGAAGATGAGATGGTTAGATGGCATCACCGATTCAATGGACATGAATTTGAGTAAACTCCGGGAGTTGGTGATGGACAGGGAGGACTGGCATGCTGCAGTCCTTGGGGATGCAAAGAGTCAGACACGACTGAGTGACTGAACTGATGTATATTTGTGAAATGAAAGATAAAGGTTGAGTTCATTGCCTGTTTACTTGCTTAATATGGGCATAGTATATATTCATTTCTTGCACACAGTATACCTTCAAAATATAAATTAAGTGAAGTAGCCTTCTTGTTTTCCCATATCTATTGCCAAAAAAAAAAAAAAAGCCTTTTTTTTCTGAAAGCTCTTTATATTTGGGATAGATTCTCAAATAAGTTGACATATTCTGAAAAATTCTGTTGTATTTTGTCATATCTTCCTCTACCACGGTCATCTCAGGTTAAAATAGTATTTCCATGTCTGACGCGGCCCCTCAGTTGCTGCTAGAACACGCAGGAAAGACAACCAGGAGACGTTCTTGTCTAAGCCTGCATGAGTCATGGTGAGCATTAATGTACAGACATTGGTGATCCTGTACATCTGGCACCTGTGGAACTAAAATTTTCTACTCAACAGGATCCTGAAATTTTTATGCCTTTGTTGAATTTACAGTTCATCCCTAGAGGAAATGGCATGCACATTAAAAAAAAGAAGGAATTTGCCAAAAATAGAATGTACCTCTTAAAAATTGTCAGAAACCCATTCAAGACAATCTTCTTAAAAAGAAAAAGTCAAATTTGAATACAGTGTCTTAGAGAGACAATGGATTACATGATAGAATGTTTTACATAATTTTAAGAATCCTGACTTGAGAGGCATTTTAGATAGCTTCATAATACATGCATTGGGTTTTTTTTTCCCATAGTAATACTTTTTATGTGTACAGAGAAAGGGTTTAGGGTCAGCTGGGACAATAATAACAACCAGGGAATAAATGAGGAAGAAATCTGAAGTGTGAGAAACAGCTGGAATGTGAATTTTGCTGGACTAGCTCTTTGACGCAATCATTTGGCAAAGACTACAAACTCCCCAAGAGGGAGAAAACAGTTTAAATGTATATAGAAAATATATAGATCATCTGTCTCCAATCTAGTTATGCTGTTGGCCAAGTCTATCCATATATGTGACATAGGATTATGTGTATCCCAATGGATATGAAGAGATTCAATTATGGTTTTGTCTACAAATTAACTTATTTAAAATACATTTTACATAAAGGAAGACTAACTCTATGAATGTATGTAAACTGCATTATACATCTCTTTATAGACTATTTTGACATATTTATAAATATATATGCACCCAACACGGGAGCACCGCAGTATGTAAGACAAATGCTAACAAGTATGAAATAAAATCAAGTCTCATGCAAAAGTTAGTGAATTCAATCTTACTAATGTTATAAAAAATAAAAGATAAAAGAAAAAAAAGAGGGAGGGAGGAGGTAAAGAAGGAAGCCTCTCATGACAGTACTCCACCCTGATTTTTAAACACTGATATTAATTATTATATTGTTAATCATAAACAAATTTTAAGCACTCTATGTTGCTTTCTTTTGTTAACAATTACCTGGATATTTGACATCATATTTGCTCTTAGGATTTTGTGATTCATAATGCTATATTCTCTATTTATTTTTCTCAATTACATGACTTTACATAGAGTTATAGAGAAACCTAGACATATACCATCTATAGGAATGAATATAGTTAATTCATTAAGGAATAAGTATCTATTTGATTCTTTTGATGAAGATAAGTACATGAATATAATCTATTATATAGCTATAATATATGCCATTCCAAATATCTAATATAATATAATATAATATCTGGTGTATAGAATATATCCCCAGTATATGTATTTTTCCCATAAAAAATTAGTTCAAATGATTCAGATTTATTAATCAGCTTTATTGACTTTATCTAATTACTACTTGAGCTACTTTACCTAATTACTACTTGCATCTCTTTCCATGCTTTGGATAGGAAGTTTAAAAAATTACATAGAAGATTTTTTGGAGTTATCAAATGAATTTGTAAATGTCAGCATAATAACAAGAAAAGATTTTACTAATGAAAGCTGCTGTCAAAGCTTTTTGAGTGATTATCCTTATGTGACCCATCAGCCCTTCAAGCTAATTTTCAAAGGAATGGATATTAAACCTCAGTAGATTTTGCTTTAGCAGTACTGAGTTGCTTTCCTGAATGAAAAGACTTTGTTCTTAATATGATTTCTTTGTCCAGAGTCTTGGTTTATTGAGCTGTATATTAAAGTTGCATCTTTGTTGAGTTGTGATCTTGGTATTTTCTACTTGAGTCAACGGAGATCCCACAATAAAAAGTGTAGTCCTATAAGACTGCACAATTAGAACTCCTCAACTGGTTGGTGTCAGTAACCCAAGCCCCTCTGACAGCTGCCATTCAGGAATCCATTTTATGCAAATAGCAAATGTGGAACTTAAGAGATAATACAGACTTTATTATTTGCATTTAATTATGCTCTGGTGAGAAATAATGGCTGTAGATTCTTTCCCTTTAATGGCCAATTTTAAGCATTTTGTAGTATACAACCTCCTCAAATATATTTCCTGACAAAGTCCAATTTTGCTGCCTCAGGGTAAAAGCTCAATTTTCCTAATATTAATTTAGACAGTTGCAGTTTCCCAACTAAATAATTAGTCTCTATATGAAACCTGAGTAATAAACAAAGTTTAAAATAAATAATGAATGAATCTTTTAAATCAGTAACATTGATCTAGCATTCTCCTAAAATCAAATTGTGAAACGGAAATTTCTTTTGATTGGAATTATAGCATACAGCTAGAAAACATGATTGACATTTTATTTTTTGGCCAGTTATTGAATATAAAATTAATTTTAAATCTCTGAGTATTTCCTAGATTTACTTTAAATATATTTAAACACTATATAAAATGTGTATCCATTTACACATTCCAGCAAATGAACAATGTGGATGTACAAAACACTATGTAAATATATATCCCTAAAATGCTATAGCTGCATTTTATAAGGATAAAAACTTTAAAATATCCTATTGAAAAATAATGCTTTTCAACTTTCTGAAGACTGAAAAATTCCTTAGATTAGAGGGGTGAACATATTTTCTATGGTTAGCATCTATAGTCAAAATATCTTAAGATTCCAGTTCAAATAACAGAACAAAGGTCATTTTTTTCCTTTTTTGTGTGCCACTTAAAGGGAATATTTTGACTTTTCTATCTTGTAGAACTCTCTACTGTACAATATGATATTAAAATTGAGTCCAAGTTTACCTACATAGATCTGATACAGTTCATCCTTTTAGGATCCTGAATCCTTCTTTTTATAACTCTTCTGAGATTTGTGACAAAGAAATGTGTTTATTAGCACTAAAATAGAGCTTTATGCCTCTATTACCAAGGCAGCTTCTGAGATTTGGAACTTTGAAGCCATTTTATCTGATATCATTCCTGATTAATAGACCTCTGAGAATAACCTCCAAGGCACCTCACCCTCAGATATGATTGGTGGCAGATGATGAGTGAAAAACAGTTTGCTGAAGGCCACTCTGCAAAACCTTGTACAATACTATATAGGAAAGCTTAAGGGCAAACATAGGTCACTGTGAGTGTCTGGGTACCCAATCCATCTCTTTCCACAAGTCCTATGAATATGTAAATGAGTACAATCTATCCAGCCCTTCAGAGTTTCTATGTACCCTATGACTATCCACCATCCCAACCTCCTGGAAGTCATTGTACAAGGTCTCCTATTAACCTTTTTGTCTTTTCGCCTTCAGACTGCTCCACTCCTAAGTGGAAATAAAGACCTTAATCTTTTTTTCCCCCTACTTTAAAAATCTTCTGTTTCCCAATCTGTAAAATCAGGATAAGCCATTTAAAGTACTTAGCCAATTCTGTAGGCTCATTTTTGTCCTGAAAACATCTATTGGTTGTTATCATCTCTCACTACTGCCTTGTTCTTTCTATGACTCTTCTCCTGGTTCTTATTTTCTTTTAAGGTCTCACTTAACCTCTGAGCTCCAATTTACATGCCCATTACGACCCTAGTCACACACGCTCTCTTTCTTCTAGACTCCTAAAGCCGTTATTATTTGTAGCATAAATGGTTCTTATTATTTACTATCTTAAATTATTCATGAACACATCTTATCTTTTTTACAAAATTGAAACATCTCTGAGGGAAGGAAATATGCCAGATGAATTATCCTTCCTTGTATAGCATAGGAAGGACATAGTGACACTGTCACAGAGTCAGTGCAACTACTTTTGAAAAGTTAGCTGTTGATTGGACAGTTTTGTTAAAGTTTCAGTTCTCTATCTCAGTTACAAGTTCTTGTAGATCAGGAACCAAGCTTGACTCTGGCAAAGGTAAAAAATGAGCTTAATTGGCATTCACTATCTCCTCATTTTTACTTTGCCTGTGCTCAATGTCTTCATGCTTTTTCATGCCAATAAGATATGTTTTCACAGATATTTTCTAGCAGTACTACGCATTTCCACTAAAACATTTTGACCATTTCTCTTGACTTTTTCAAAATTTTAGATTCAGAAACTTTCTTTTTTTTTTTTTTTGGAAAAGTACTTTTAGATTTGCTAAGAATGCCAGCTATAAAATCAGAAATTTTGTTAGAATTCAGCCATAGATAACAGTCTAGTCAAGGTCCATCTAGTCAAGGTCAGTCTAGTCAAGGCTATGGTTTTTCCAGTAGTCAGGTATGGATGTGAGAGCTGGACTATAAAGAAAGCTGAGTGCTGAAGAATTGATGCTTTTGAACTGTGGTGTTAGAGAAGACTCTTGAGAGTCCCTTGGACAGCTAGGAGATCCAGCCAGTCCATCCTAAAGGACCATCAGTCCTGAATATTCATTGGAAGGTCTGATGTTGAAACTGAAACTCTAATACTTTGGCCACCTGATGCAAAGAGCTGACTCATTTGAAAAGACCCTGATGCTGGGAAAGATTGAAGGCTGGAGGAGAAGGGGATGATGGAGGATGAGATGGTTGAATGGCATCACCAACTCAATGGACATGAGTTTGAGTAAACTCCAGGCATTGGTGATGGACAAGGAGGCCTGGTGTGCTGCGATTCATGGGGTTGTCAAGAGTCGGACATGACTGAGTGACTGAACTGAACTGATAGATAAAAATACCTGTATGGTATTTGGCAAGTTATTTTACTCATTCATGATATATTTGTATAATTTTCATTAAAATGTAGTTAGTGAAAATACTGACTTCATAGGCTACTATGAATACTAACTGACAAAAGGTGAGTACAGTGTCTAGCTCAGTGTTTGACATATAGTGAGCACTTAATGAAGTTTAGTTGTTGACTATTGATAAAGTTGCTAAGTATACATTCTGCAAAGACAATGGTGATAGGATGGTTTCCAGTTTCTCTGAATCTTGCACAAAAGCAACTATATAATTAAAGCCAATACCCATAGACAACATTTACAACAAAACTAGGTGACAAGATATCCCATTAGGTTCTAAAATATGAGTGTGGAAAAATAACCAATAGTTTTATGACCTACATTCATGTCTGTTAGGAAGAAAAAAAAACAGTTACCACCAGGTGACAACTGACTATTCTGACAACAGGAGAGTCTCAAGATAGCTAATATATATTTACTAGAAATCACAGCAGACCTGTACAAGAAGCTAAGTAACAGGAGCATACAAAAGGCACAGAATAAAGTATGTAAAGGAGCCAGAGCAGTTTCATCCATAAACCCTCAAAAATGATGTCAGGAATTAACTATATGTTAGGGCCCATACTGAGGAGAAACTCAAGAGAAATTGAGGAGAGTGGAATCAAAAATGGATGAATATTGGGACAACAAAGATGAATGTTCTGGAATACAAATTCAATCCAAAAGTTCAAGTGCATAAAAATACAAAGAACAACATCACTATAACAATGAAAGTACCCTCCAAAGCCATTTGCTAAGTAGATCAAAACTGTAACCTAGTAGTGCTGCCATGACTATCATGAACAAGTTGCTGCTGCTGCTGCTGCTAAGTCACTTCAATCGTGTCCGACTCTGTGTGATTCCACAGACGGCAACCACCAGGCTCCCCCGTCCCTGGGATTCTCCAGGCAAGAACACTGGAGTGGGTTGCCATTTCCTTCTCCAATGCATGAAAGTGAAAAGTGAAAGTGAAGTCGCTCAGTCGTGTCTGACTCTTAGCGACCCCATGGACTGCAGCCTCCCAGGCTCCTTGGTCCATGGGATTTTCCAGGCAAAGTACTGGAGTGCGGTGCCATTGCCTTCTCCAGAACAAGTTGCTTAAACCAACACAAAAATATTCTCACAATTTCTAAGACCAAAAGTCTAAACTCAGGGTTACTAGCAGGTTCGTGAGCCCTCTGAAGGATTTAGGGAAGAATTCTTCCTTGCCTCTTCCAGGTTCTCTTGGTTGTTAGCAATTCTTAGTTTGTACAGCTGTTACTACAATCTCTGCCTTGGTCTTCACAATGACTTTACCCTGTGTGTCTCTGTATGTCTGTGTCTTCATATGGCATTTTCCTTTTTGTGTTTCTGTGTCTAAATTTGCATCTTCTTCTATAGACTAGTCATTGGATTAGGATCCACCCCAATCCAATGTATCCTTATCATACCTTGATTAGATCTGTAAAGATATTACTCCCAGTTAGGGGAATAGGCATGAGAATAAGGGTTAGAATTTCAAAACATCTTTTAAGAAGAAACCATTGAAACAGGTATATAAGCCTGGAACATGTGAAGATTCTATTAATTGCAATTATAAAAACCAGGCACAAGACGGCAATCCCTGAAATATGTAGAAATTAGACAATCATTTTGGAAGACTACATTAGAAGAAAATGGGATTATGCCTTATGAGATATACAAGGTAAATTTTAAAAATAAAAACAATCAAAAGGAAAATAAATGAAAGAAGAATTTGATAGGCTTGAAAATAAGGGGCAAGTATTAAAGATAGGTTAAAAAAAAGGTCCAGAATATTGACAAAATGAGTCTCTGGGGGAAAAAAAAAAAAAAGGGAGTAAAAGAAATTCCAAAGACTTTACTCAAAGGAAACTTTCACAAAAATAAATGAAACTCCTACAAACGGAAAGAACATACCATAAATATGAGAATATTGACCCAAAATGAACAAAACCATATTCTGGTAGTTTTATTGTTGTTGAGTTGCTAAGTCATGTCAGACTCTTTTGTAACTCTGTGGAACATATCCTGCCAAGCTCCTCTGCCCATGGGATTTTTCCAGGCAAGAATACAAGAGAAGTTATCATTTCCTTCTCCAGGGGATCTTTCCAACCCAGGGATCAAACCGGTGTCTCCTGCATTGGCAGGTGGATTCTTTACCACTGAGCCACCAGGGAAGCATCTGCTAAAGTTCAGTTAAGTTCAGTCACTCAGTCGTGTCTGACTCTTTGCGACCCCATGAATTACAGCATGCCAGGCCTCCCTGTCCATCACCAACTCCTGGAGTTCACTCAGAGTCATTTCCATCAAGTCGGTGATGCCATCCAGCCATCTCATCCTCTGCCGTCTCCTTCTCCCCCTGCCCCCAATCCCTCCCAGCATCAGAGTCTTTCCCAATAAGTCAACTCTTCACATGAGGTGGCCAAAGTATTGGAGTTTCAGCGTCAACATCAGTCCTTCCAATGAACACCCAGGACTGATCTCCTTTAGAATGGACTGGTTGGATCTTCTTGTAGTCCAAGGGACTCTCAAGAGTATTCTCCAACACCACAGTTCAGAAGCATCAATTCTTCAGCACTCAGCTTTCTTCACAGTCCAACTCTCACATCCATACATGATCAAAGGAAAAACCATAGCCTTGACTAGATGGACCTTTGTTGACAAAGTAATGTCTCTGCTTTTGAATATGCTAAGTTGGTCATAACTTTTCTTCCAAGGAGTAAGCATCTTTTAATTCATGGCTGCAGTCACCATCTGCCGTGATTTTGGAGCACCCCAAAATAAAGTCTGACAGTGTTTCCACTGTTTCCCCATCTATTTCCCATGAAGTGATGGGACCAGATGCCATGATCTTAGTTTTCTGAACATTGAGCTTTAAGCCAACTTTTTCACTCTCCTCTTTCACTTTCAACAAGAGGCTTTTCAGTTCCTCTTCACTTTCTGCCATAAGGGTGGTGTCATCTGCATATGAGGTTATTGATATTTCTCCTGGCAATCTTGATTCCAGCTTGTACTTCTTCCAGCCCAGCATTTCTCATGATGTACTCTGCATATAAGTTAAAAAAGCAGGGTGACAATATACAGCCTTGACGTACTCCTTTCCCTATTTGGAACCAGTCTGTTGTTCCATGTCCAGTTCTAA
>NW_011494954.1:2343834-2345351 GCF_000754665.1 Bison bison bison | reverse complement strand
TCCAGTTCTAACTGTTGCTTCCTGACCTGCAAAGAAATTTCTCAAGAGGCAGATCAGGTGGTCTGGTATTCCCATCTCTTTCAGAATTTTCCACAGTTTATTGTGATCCACACAGTCAAAGGCTTTGGCATAGGTAATAAAGCAGAAATATATGTTTTTCTGAAACTCTCTTGCTTTTTCTATGATCCAGCGGATGTTAGCAATTTGATCTCTGGTTCCTCTGCCTTTTCTAAAACCAGCCTGAACACCTGGAAGTTCTTGCTTCACATATTGCTGAAGCCTGGCTTGGAGAATTTTGAGCATTACTTTACTAGAGTGTGAGATGAGTGCAATTGTGCTAAAGTTAGTGTATATTAAAGAGAGAAAAAAAATCTCATGGTCATCAAAATTAAATTAAAAGTAAAACAAACAAAAAGCAAACCTATGACTGTAAACAAAGAAGAGATTAAGCAAAAACTCTATTGGAAATGAAAGTGTTAATATCAGCTCATGAGGTATTTCATCTTGGATATATTATCAATCCTAACTCTGCTCACTCGAAAGGTCTAAACACAATGGCCAAACCAGAAAAAGTGAGAACTCTTAGTGCCCAGATTGTGGTCTTAAATACCACTTGTTCACTAACAGTAGCTTCTTATATAAAATGTTGGTGTTAGTTCTGAGGAAGAAAATGAACTAAATACATTCTGGGCAATTTTGTGAAGATAGATTAAAAGAACGCTTTCAACTTCTTTCAAATATCAAAAGACAACTTGAGGCTGTACCGGCCAATGGATAGAATGATTTGAACATAATAATAATAACAATTGCAGTGTACAAAGAGCCATCAAATATATTTAAATTCATGAGTTCCTAAAATTTTTCAAAATGAGTGGGTGAGAAAGAAACCGGTTCTTTACCTTGAAAACTACTAATTGCTGCAAAGAATCAGGCTTTATCCCACTTTTCTTTTCTTATATCAGCTGTATCCCTGGGTGTCCAGATAGTAAATGAGGAGATTTATCTGCTTATAAAAGATTCTAGTTAATAAATAAAAAAGAAATTATAGGATTAAAATATCTCCATTTTCCAATATCCAATAAAATCATGGGTCTACATATTAACCAACATCAGCTATAAATATTGCAAAAAGACAGACAAAAAATCATTATATGCTTCCTTCCTGTTGAAGCAACACAATGGCATTTAGATTCTTAACAAAGAGTTAGAACATGAATTTGAACAACCTGCTATATTCAACTAACAATTTGCAGGAAATGATGTGGGCAGAGGACTAAGGTAAGAGTATGTAAAACCCAGAAGATCAAATGGCCTGGGTCCATTAATGGATAAATAGATAAATTGTTCAGAGAAGGCAATGGCACCCCACTCCAGCATTCTTGCCTGGAAAATCCCATGGACCGAGGAGCCTGGTGGGCTGCAGTCCATGGGGTCGCTAAGAGTCAGACACGACTGAGCGACTTCACTTTCACTTTTCACTTTCATGCATTGGAGAAGGAAATGGCAACCCACTCCAG
>NW_011494954.1:2337095-2343734 GCF_000754665.1 Bison bison bison | reverse complement strand
CGGAGAAGGCAATGGCACCCCACTCCAGTACTCTTGCCTGGAAAATCCATGGATGGAGGAGCCTGGTAGGCTGTAGTCCATGGGGTCGCTAAGAGTCAGACGTGACTGAGAGACTTCACTTTCACTTTTTACTTTCATGCATTGGAAATGCATGGAAATGAAGGAAATGGCAAGCCACTCCAGTGTTCTTGCCTGGAGAATCCCAGGGACGGGGAGCCTGGTGGGCTGCCGTCTATGGGGTCGCACAGTCGGACACGACTGAGGCGACTTAGCAGCAGCAGCAGATAAATGGTTAGCTTGCTGTTGTATGCAGAAGACAGGGAGAGATAAGAAACTTTTCAACTGAATCAGACCTAAAATACATTATTATTAATTTTTTTAATGAGCAAGACTAACCTTTGTTTGTTAAAAGTAAGAAACTGTGTAATAAAACTGAAAAATAATGAAAGAATTCATTAGTCTAAATGTTGGCATGGTAGTTACTCAGGGAGAGGGGAGATTAAGCAGCCTGTAATTGGAACCAGGTACTTGTAAGGGGCTTCTGGATTGATTGGCAAAGTCTTATTTCTTGATCTGAGTAGTAGATGAAATGTAAAACAATAATTCCTTAAGTCATATATTTAAATTTGTGTATTCTTATGTCTATTTCTGCATTTTATTTTGCAGTTTGAAAAAGAAGTAGTGGTAGCAGCAAGTAAAAGGAAGACAGTCTAATTGCCTTTTCCCAAAAATTTCTGCATAACTGATTACACATGTTTCTTAAGCATCAGGTCAGGCAGTATAATTCATTAACAGTAATGCACCCACATTAAACAGCAAATCAGCCAGAACCAACAGTATCCTGAGACTTCTGAAATACTCTACTCTTATCCTTTTATGAAAGGACTTATATTCCAATATTCAAAATTTCTTATTCAGCTAATGGGAAATGAGTAGTCCAATTTTAGATTATCTAAAACTTTTTCATGAGGATAACCAATTAAAAAAATCTCATCAGTATCAAATGACTTTTAATCAGTACATTTTACATGAACATCTATAACTTTATAGAATAATGATATGTTTAGATTCTGTGAGAAATCCCTTTAGGCTCACATGATGCATTAAATTAACTTAAAAATGAGGAAACACAAGTCTATATGCCCGTGGAGACTAATTTCTTGAAACTTTTTGTTAGTTTCTTAGAAAGCTCACTAAGAATTAAGATAATTAAAAATGTTTACAATGCATCTTAAGTTGCCTAAGATGTTAGGATGGGGCCTAGGAATTTGTATTTGTATACATACATTGTGTTACTTTAAGGATTATACTCAGTGAATTTTCTCTTCATTATTTCTCAACTAATTATCTCTGCATGCATGTTTTGGATATTTCAAATTGTAGCATGTATTCTTTATTTAAGAAACTCTGAAAAAAATTGAGAAGCTAAGTACAAGTTACAATACTAGGGGATGTTTATACCTAAGAATGCACAATGAGATATAAAAGTAAGAGATTTTTGCTTCTTCCCTGTCTGAAACCATACTGTAAACTGGTTTCTTTGAGATATCTTGAATTTTAAAAATCTATTTTCATTTTAGTTTAGCCAGGTTTTGTATAAGACATCTCTCCTCATTTCCTAAAACCTTTTTTGCTCCTGTGTAAAAATTTATAGTTTATATTATACTGGTCATACACATTCTATTTATTTTATTCTAGCATATTTTCGGAGAAGGCAATGGCACCCCACTCCAGTACTCTTGCCTGGAAAATCCATGGATGGAGGAGCCTGGTAGGCTGTAGTCCATGGGGTCGCTAAGAGTCAGACGTGACTGAGAGACTTCACTTTCACTTTTTACTTTCATGCATTGGAAATGCATGGAAATGAAGGAAATGGCAAGCCACTCCAGTATTCTTGCCTGGAGAATCCCAGGGACGGGGAAGCCTGGTGGGCTGCCGTTTATGGGGTTGCACAGAGTCGAACATGACTGAAGCAACTTAGCAGCAGCAGCAGCATATTTTACATAATTGAAACATCAGAAATTGGATTTTTAGGGCTTTACTATATTTACTAACTCATTATTTTTGATGTAGATGAATACTATTGAATTCAATTTGTTTTGTAATAGTAATCTTACTAAAATTATATTTCCATATATGACATTATATATTTAAACGTCCATTATTGATTTGACAACTATTTTCATGAGAAACACTTAAAAATTAAAAAAGAAAAAGAAAAACATCTTATTGTATCACAATTATGCATAAATTTTAAAGCGGATTCCAGCTTTGAAGTAATTTGGAATGTTTCCAATTGGAAATATAATATCTAAAAAACTTTGCATCATAGAATAATGTAATTTATGTGTAATATAATTGTTTCAAGATGAACTACATGGTTACTTTCAATTAAAAAACAGTATCATCAGAAAATAATTAATACTTTTTAGTTTACTTTTTAATTTCCTTTGAAAAATGCATTAAAAAAATTTCAGAATCACATTAAGTGATCAAATTGATAATGGTGACCTTGTCCTGCTTCTGAATTTTGTTTAAGGTTTTCATCTCAGACTTAATGAAGTTTCTTAATGTGTGTGTGTATAAATATATATGTATATTAAATATGTGTATATAGCATATATGTTATATAGACTATGTATTGTATACACACTATATGCTTGTTTATATGTATGTATATTTATATACATAACATGCATATGCATGTATAGATATGTATGTGTGTATGTATATACATCATATACATAAATGTGTATATATACACACACACACATAAAGGTATTATTTGTATGTTCTCAGATGATATATAATAATGTTTGTTTAGTTTTCCCATTTTGACTCTTCATGCTATTAATCTCATTAGTATTTCCTTGAATCCATTCATTCAAAAATCTTTATTTAGTTACTGAAAAATCATAATCCTTTTTAAGGGATAAGTTGTGATTATTTTCTCATAGAACTGACATATTTATATGGAGAGAAAGATGTTGATCAAATAGTCACAACAATGAATCTGAAAACAAACAAGTAGTTATATAAATACATCAAACAGTGTGTTCAGGCACATTTGTGTTTAAAATATGTTATCTTGTTTAATCCCCTAAACAGGGCAAGGAAAATATAGTTACTTTTAATTAATTATTTAAAACATATTATTATTATCTCTATTATATAGCAGAATAAACAGGGAAAAAGAAGTTAAATAACTTGTTCATGATCATAGAGCAAATCAGGGAAATAGACAGGACCCAAGCACAATCAGGCCAACAGAAATAATGGCCTTAGGAAAAGGAATACAGTTCTCTGAAATGTTTAGCAAAGAAATTTACTCTAGAATGTGCCATTAGGAAGAGACATCTAAGGATATGGAAAATTTTACCAGGGAAAGAAAATAATGGAGTGCATTCAAAACATACTGAGTGGCATGTATAAAAGCCCTGCAATGAGAAGAAACATGACTCTTCAGGGGACTGATAGATGCTCAGTGAGTTCACAAATAGTGAAGGGAAGTATGTTTTGAGATGACATTGAAGATGGATACAGAGGCCAAACCATGTAAGTTTTTGTGAGTTGTTTTAAGCATTTTGGTCTTTATCCCAAGAACATCAGAGAGCAATTGAAAAGTTTCAGTTTCCCGTGGAGAGTCAAGGATGGTCTGAATACAAAGAATTGACAGAAGTTCAGAGTATTTTTTGGAAAAGTTTACTCTGTCTAAAATGGGAGAGGGCTGGGCAGACTGGATGTGCGGAGATCACATGGTAGAGCATTCTAGCAGTCCAGATGAGAGATAATGGCAGTGTTTTAATAAGATGCTTATGCTGAAGATGGGGAGAAAGTGGTCAACTTAGAGATGTTCAAGATTTGGTGATGAACTGGAGATGAAGGTGGAGAAAGTGTTAAGTGACAAGAAAGGTCATAGATTTCTGAATGAAACAACTGGATAGAGATGGTGCCATTTCGCAAGGTGGAAAATACAAAAGGATGACCAATTTGGGGTAGTGATGATGGTGGGAATAACACAGTTCTTTTTTTGATCTACTGTTTGATTTGCCTTTGAATCTCAAAAATGGAGTAGACAATGAGGTAGTTGGAAAATTAAATGATCTTGGGCAAAGCCTTGAGAAAGCCAGCTCTTTTAGCTGCTGGTAGCAAAGAACAAAAATAGAAAAGAAATAGTATTGACTTCCAAAGAAATAGAAGGAAAACCAGGATAAGGTCATGGTATGGAAACCGTGAGAAAGTGATGCTTTAGGAAAGAAGGAATTGTTAGGCTAAGGAAGATGACAGATGGTAAATAGCCACTGGGTTTAGTAACCTAAATGTCGGCTGGGAACTTATGCTGAAGCTGTTCTGATGAAATGCTAAGTGAAACTCAGATAATAGTATCTTGACTTGTAAATGGAGTTGAGGCAATATTTTTATTTTAATGAGTAATGAGAACTAAATTTCAAAATTTAGCTACAAAAATGAGAAAAATGGTAACTGGAATGACATCTTCTTCTAGACCTTGCTAAGGCATAATATCTTTAAATATTAGAGTGCTTAGAGATGTCATAACTTAATGTGCTACAGTATTATAACGATATAAATCACATTAATAGACAGTTTTAATGATATTGAAATGTAAACAGCTGGAGAATGCCAAATATCTTTTTCTAACTTTTGTATTTCTTTTATTTTTCCCCTAGTACAGCTACTTCCAGTAAAGTAGGCACACAGTAAATATTTATATGAATGAATGAAGCTCATCATTCTGCTTATGGCTCAGAGTAGACAGAACATCTTAAAAGTTCCTGCCTTCCAGCAACTTTGAATGATTTCTAATTAGAAATTATTTTATCACTATCCTATGTTCTTCTCTGAAAGTTCTCAAATGTTTCTAAAAACAAAATATAAATTATCATCTAGCAATCCTTGTTATTCTTATTTGAAAAGATAATTTCTACATAGTTGAACTTAGCAGTATTTATGATAAACTAAATGTACAATCATTAGTGGCAAAGAAATTTTCGAGAGTTCAGGGCTATGTAACAAAATGAGTATTCATATAATCTATAACATGGTTTAAAACTTCATAAATATATATTTCCCAATAAGCTTGAACTGTACAAGCAAACAAAATTATTATTTTAAAAACTTATAAATATGTATAGCCACATAAAAATTTACAAATCTGTGTAATATATAAAAACTGCTTAAATAATCCACAGTATTTACTGGAGAGCTCAGAACAGCACAACAGCAGATAACTCAGTAACACTATCATACTACTATGAGACAGTTTACAGGGCCAGTGCTGAACAAATCAAATATTCTAAGACTAGACTAAGAAAACATAATATTCCCAAAAATGTATTAAAGGAATAGTAAAGGGAATTAGTGAATCTAAAGTTTGACATACAAGCATAGTAGCGAACACTTTTACAAAGATATAAAAACAAAAGACCCAATGCAGCCCTCCATAGTATAGTTCCTTTGTATTCTCCAGTTTTAAAATGACATATTAATAACTAACTGGATGGAAATGCATGATATTATCTTGTTCATGTTCAGCAAAATAATGAGAATGGTAGTAATAATAAAAATAACTCCTGAGTTCTTCAAATCAAACACTGATACAGAGTGCCAAGTTTAGTACAATGTAAGTAAAATACTTTTACAAATTAACTGAAGCTACATTTGGAAAACTCAGCAGTGGCCACAGGACTGGAAAAGGTCAGTTTTCATTCCAATCCCAAAGAAAAGCAATGCGAAAGAATGCTCAAACTACCACACAATTGCACTCATCTCACACACTAGTAAAGTAATGCTCAAAATTCTCCAAGCCAGACTTCAGCAATATGTGAACCGTGAACTTCCAGTTGTTCAAGCTGGGTTTAGAAAAGGCAGAGGAACCAGAGATCAAATTGCCAACATCTGCTGGATCATAGAAAAAGCAAGAGAGTTCCAGAAAAACATCTATTTCTGCTTTATTGACTATGCCAAAGCCTTTGACTGTGTCAATCACAATAAACTGTGGAAAATTCTGAAAGAGATGGGAATAACAGACCACCTGACCTGCCTCTTGAGAAACCTGTATGCAGGTCAGGAAGCAACAGTTAGAACTAGACGTTGAACAATAGATTGGTTCCAAATAGGAAAAGGAGTACATCAAGGCTGTATATTGTCACCCTGCTTATTTAACTTCTATGCAGAGTACATCATGAGAAACGCTGGGCTGGAAGAAGCACAAGCTGGAATCAAGATTGCCGGGAGAAATATCAATAACCTCAGATATGCAGATGACACCACCCTTATGGCAAAAAGTGAAAAGGAACTAAAAAGCCTCTTGATGAAAGTGAAAGAGGAGAGTGAAAAAGTTGGCTTAAAGCTCAACATTCAGAAAACAAAGATCATGGCATCCAGTCCCACCACTTCATGGGAAATAGATGGGGAAACAGTAGAAACAGTGTCAGACTTTACTTTTCTGGGCTCCAAAATCACTGCAGATGGTGGTTGCAGCCATGAAATTAAAAGATGCTTACTCCTTGGAAGGAAAGTTATGACCAACCTAGACAGTGTATTAAAAACCAGAGACATTACTTGCCAACAAAGGTCTGTCTAGTCAAGGCTATGGTTTTTCCAGTGGTCATGTATGGA
>NW_011494954.1:2329391-2336995 GCF_000754665.1 Bison bison bison | reverse complement strand
TAAAGAAAACTGAGCCGAAGAATTGATGCTTTTGAACTGTGGTGTTGGAGAAGACTCTTGAGAGTTCCTTGGACTGCAAGGAGATCCAACCAGTCCATCTACTAAAGGAGATCAGTCCTGGGTGTTCATTGGAGGACCGATGTTGAAGCTCAAACTCCAATACTTTGTCTACCTGATGTGAAGAGCTGACTCATTTGAAAAGATCCTGATGATGGGAAAGATTGAGGGCAGGAGGAGAAGGGGATGACAGAGGACGAGATGGTTGGAGGGCATCACCAACTCAATGGACATGAGTTTGAGTGAACTCCGGGGGTTGGTGATGGACAGGGAGGCCTGGCATGCTGCAATTCGTGAGGTCGCAAAGAGTCGGACAGGACTGAGCCACTGAACTAAACTGAAGCTACATTTTTAAAAGTACCAAAAATGACATTTCTAAGAAATATAACTCTAGAGGAAAATAGTTGTATTTTTGCTTGCAAATATTAGCCACAAATAAAACTATACTTTTGGAATATAGTTAAGAATTTTGCATACTATTTTAAGCCCATTTGTCTTGAGGTTCTTTCAATGCTATCTAGTTGATAAATTAATGTTAAGCTAATAGCTTTCTTCCTGGCATATGATGGATAAAGATGCTGAAACTTTAGCCATTTGAATTTGCTCAGTGAGTTCTTTACTTGATTAAAGTATAAAAAACAACCTGTGTGTGATTGTCTTCCTGAAGGTTTGAAAGATTCTTTTGAATAATACAAGTGGCACTTGCCTTAAGAATCATCCAAAGTTTTAGAATAGTGAAGAACTTTATAAAATTGACTAATATAAGGAAACTATATTACATACTCAGAGGTAATAAAAGAATGATTAATTCTTAGCAGTAAATGTCCTGTATAAAAATATACAATTATCCAACATCAACTCTATGTCAGAAACTAGGCAGTAGATGTTTGATATCATCATATTAGTCTCATCTGCTAAAAATGGTGCATTAATTACACAGGGGAAGATAAAGCCATACAGTTCATAAAATCACTTTGTGAAATCTTAGGAATAAAATGTTTCAATAAATATTTTATTAATGCATAAATGTCATTCTGAGTAATAACATTAAATTGATTGTTAATAAAAGTATATTTAATCACAATGTATGTTTTCTATGTTGAGATGCAGACAAAAACATAAAACCTAACAACTAAATACAGTAATGATTACTGTCTTTAGTTAGGCTATGCATTATGTAAAATTTACTTAAGTTAATTGGAATGAGTATAATAAGAAAATATATTATCAAACAGTTTTCTATCACTATAGATTGTTTTTGATGAGGGTTTAGTTTAACTCCTATTTTATTTTGTGTTGAAGAGATGGGTTTGTAGAAATGACTTGTTATAATAAAAGTAGAATTGATGTCAAAGGATGAGATAGTCGGATGGTATCACTGACTCAGTGGACGTGAATTTGAGCAAACTCCGAGATAGTGAAGGACAGGGAATCCTGACATGCTGCTGTCCATGGAGTTGCAGAGTTGGGCAGTACTTTACGACTGAACAACATAATTGTTGTCATCACAGTTAGTCATTTCAGGTATATAAAAAGGGAAAAGATCATCAAAAGGGAAGAATCATGGCAGAGGTTGTATTCACAGAGTTGACCATCAGTAATCTCTCTTCTCTATCCCTCTTAAGGAAGATGTAATCTTCCAGTTTCCTCTGACCTCTAAAATATTTCAGATAATGAAATGAAAATGGTAGTCCAGAAAGGATCAAAGGAATGAGGTACAAATTCTGATTGTGCTATAGTGGAAATGCACTTGTAGATTTTGTTACACTTCTTTTCACTATCTCACTTTATTTTCAACAATCATGTTCTCACTGGCTTTATGGGAAAGCCAGTCCCCTTGTGTGGTTATATGTATTCCCATTCTTGTTTTAATAAGTACATCTCATGAGGTGGTTCATCACAGAATTTTGCTGGCTAATCATCTCCTTTCTCCATTAACTGCTGTACTTCATATTTCCCTTAATAACTCATCTCACATCCTGATGCCCAGAAGGTGAACTGCTTGCCATTTAGAGGGATCTTAACTCTTTCTGGTCACTAGAAAGAAGCAATATATTAAATGGATTCTGGGTACTTGACATGAGTTAATGCAGTTTGAAAGAAGAGATTTGTTTCTATTTCACTCAAAGGATCAGTGCAAAAAATCTTTATTCCTTCCATTTCCTACAATCGCTAAAGATATAATTTGGACTCCATTTTAAACTAAATCCTTGGATGGGGAAGGATGTGAGTCTGTCCAAACCCAGCTCACACTACACTTGGTGCTTATGTTTTATGAGGCAAAGTTTATAAGATCCTGCTCCTAGGTTAAGCTCTCAAGATAAGGAAAAGCTTTCTCTATCAAAGATCTGAGCCTTTATACTCTTTCTCTATTCAGTACACCACATTCTCAATATGAAAGCATTCACAAGGAGATGCAGAAATTATTTTCACACTTAAGAACTCTTCAGTCAGACAAAGACTGTAGTCTTGTTTTGCTTCACTCTTGTTCGAATTTCACATAGTTTAAATGATAAGAAATTTATCTCCTTCCTCCCATGTTTTCTTACTCTAATAGATTTCAGGGTTATGTTTTGTTCTTTGCTAGTTTATTCTTATTTGTTTTATTTTTTTAGTGACATTGCTACCTATCAGTATCTCAAGAAAACCTTGAGTTCCTATGAAATTATACTGCTATGCAATTGTAAATTTCATAATAACCATAAGCTTTTTTTCTTGTAAATGTCTAAATCATTTATATTGGCTACCCTGATTTTTTTCTCCAGATCCTTTTATGTGATTAACACCGTTTCTTCGTTTGACCATTAATTAAATTATTCATCCTCAATTATCTTATATGATATTGCAGTTACTGCCAGAAGAATACTTTACATTTTTGTCTGAGTAGTATGTGGTGAAGCAGGCAAGTTACTCTAGTTCAGCATCACAGGAGAGAGCAAGTGCAGGGTCTGAGGTCCAACAGGGAAGTGAAGCAGAGTTGGGTTAATTGTAATCAGGACAAGCAGAAGAATTGCTAGCAATTTCAGGAAATGGGTGCTTATGCCAAAACCCTGTAGGAATCTCTGAGGCAGAGCAGAAAGATTTACAGTATCTTGTGTCTCAGTTGTCAGCCCTGCAGCAATGAATTTTGCCAAGTAAGAATTCTCCATTTGTACTAGACTTACACAGTTGAAACCAAAAATTCAGAGGAACATAACAGCTGGAGTGTGGGACAATATGAAATGGGAAGGAAGATTGGGCATATTACAGGAACAGCTTTAGGAATAGTGCAACTGTGTCCAACTTCCTGTTACCAACATCAGGGGCTGCCTGCTGAAGTCAGCTGCTTTCATCTGCACATAGATTGGCCCTCCACCTGAGCCAGGTGTTCTTAATTACCAGCTCTGCCTGGCGGGGCATGCTGGGATTGTTTATTGTATTCACAGAAAGTATGTTAAACCTCTGAGCTTATGGCCAAAGAGAAAAGTCAAGCAAACAGACAAAATCCTGTCTCAGTGGTAAAGGTGCTTCCTTATTACAAGAACTAGATCTCTGTCCTCCCTACTCAATAGCTTCCCCTCAGTTTCTGCAGGTTTTCTACTTCCAGGCTTGCATGAAAGATCAGTGAGGGCAAGACCTAGGACTTCAGCAAGACGGTAGGGCTGGGCTTCCCTATCCATTTGATTGGCTATCTGTAAAGATAATAATAATGATAATAAACCTTCCATAATGCTTATCCTGTGCTAACTTGTTTACTGTGTCTCAATCTTCACAATAACCTTGGGTAGACTCAATTATATTACCTTTTACATAGAGGAGAAAAAATAAGGTACAGTAAGTTCAAGAATGCAAAAAGCATTTCCTGAACATATGGATGAATACATTAAGTCAACAGGAATATTTATTGAGCCCCTTGAAGTAGTCCTTGCCTTTATGGAAATAATGTCTTATAAAAAGAAAAGATGGGAAAGAGTAAAGAAATAAACATCAAGTATTGGAGGTTATTGCAAAACTCAGAGGCTACCAGGTACCAATGCCCTAGGCAGACTGAATCATGAAATCAGTTGAGGGATGAAGAAGTGAGACTAAGAAATGGGGAAATCAGAAAGAGGGAAAAGACATTTTTATGCATGAGATAGATGAGCTCTGATTCTCTAGCATGCATGCTTGATCCCTGCCTTTATTTTATAACACTTGCTGCCTCTGGGTGGCCCCTGGGTTAGTTGTGGCCAAAAGGGGTCCTGAAGCCTTTGGGTAAATCCTTTCTGGAACAGAAGCCAGCACCAAATATGCTGAAAATAATTCACATGTTTCAGTTTATTTTGTGGAGGGGATTTGCAACCATCTATCTTGTTGCCCATACTCAAATTCATGTCTTTCTGGTTCTTGCCTGTCTTTTGCTTCTGATCAATTTTATTTGTTTCCTTTCTCTCTTTTCCTGTGCTAAGAAATGGCTTGTAAATTATAACTTAGTTATTTTACTATTAATTATTCTAGTTGCCCCAACTAGTGATTTAACCTGGATTTTTATTAAAAAAGCAAAAATCTTTCCACCTCTGGCTTGATGACCAGCCTCTGGGCCCTGCCAATATTTACCAATACTTTCAAAACACTGGACTGAACAAAATATGCCACTTTCTCTAATTTTAGTTCTGACAATTACATTCTATTATAGAATAATTAGGAAAGTTATGACCAACCTAGGTAGCATATTCAAAAGCAGAGACATTACTTTCCAACAAAGGTCCGTCTAGTCAAGGCTATGGTTTTTCCTGTGGTCATGTATGGATGTGAGAGTTGGACTTGAAGAAGGCTAAGCACTGAAGAATTGATGCTTTTGAACTGTGGTGTTGGAGAAGACTCTTGAGAGTCCCTTGGACTGCAAGGAGATCCAACCAGTCCACTCTAAAGGAGATCAGCCCTGGGATTTCTTTGGAAGGAATGATGCTAAACCTGAAACTCCAGTACTTTGGCCACCTCATGTGAAGAGTTGACTCATTGGAAAAGACTCTGATGCTGGGAGGAATTGGGGGCAGAAAGAGAAGGGGACGGCAGAGGATGAGATGGCTGGATGGCATCACTGACTCGATGGACATGAGTCTGAGTGAACTCCGGGAGTTGGTGATGGACAGGGAGGCCTGGTGTGCTGCGATTCATGGTGTCCCAAAGAGTCGGACACGGCTGAGTGACTAATCTGATCTGATAGAGTAATTTCTAGAATAACTTGTAATTTATATTCCATATCTACCTAATCCATTTATATAGTTCAAGTATTTAGTGCTTTTTAACACCTGGCATGTGTGAAATGAAAAGAAACCTGTCTTTTGGTAATATGGACAAAATGAATGATAGAAATGGCTTTCCCAAAACTACTTAAATCTTTACCTTTCTTGTCTCAGACAGAGTCAGACTTATGGGTCTGCAATGGAAGGACATGAATCTAATAAGACAAAGGGAACTAAAGTCACAAAAATGGAGCCCCAATATTAATAGGTTGCGTTTTTTCCTCCTCTCCTCACAGTTCTGTGTTCTGTCCACCAAAGTCCTACTCACACTGCTAGGGCCCCTTCAGCTATCACATCACACCTAGGGTGGAGATTTCCCCCTGTTTTTCACTGCCTTAATTTCCTCCCAAATTCCAGTAAACAAAGGGAATTTCACCGTTGGCTGTAAATGATCGGGCTTTGAGGGCTTCTCTGATGGCTCAGTAAGGAATCTGCCTGCCAATGCAAGAGATAGGGCTTCCATCCCTGGTCTGGAAAGATCCGACATGCTGTGGAGCAACTAAGCCCATGTGCCACAACTACTGAGTCTGTGCTCTACAGCCCAGGAGCCCCAACAAGAGAAGCCACCGCAAGGAAAAGCCCATGCGCCACGACTAGAGAGTAACCCCCACTAGCCACGACTAGAGAAAAACCCACAGAGCAATGAAGACCATGCACATCAAAAAAATTAAAACAATACTTTACCTTACGCAGGAAGACACATTTACAAGGTAACGGTTATTTTACTGGCAATGTAGTTATCTTTTGTTACAAGACATATTTTAATGAAACCATACTCAGCATAAAACCTTGATTACATCATTGCAAAATTTTGCTCCTGTTTTTGAAGATTAAAAATCCCAGCTATTTGAGTGTTGACACTTCTCCTTTTTTCAGTTTTCTCATCTTAAAAATGAGGATCATAATGGACCTACTTTAAAAAGCTTTTTGGAGAATTAATAAGTTTGTGCATGTAAATGACTTAGAAAAATCCAATACGTCATAGATCTTAGGTATTGTTTTCCCCAAAGTTATATAAGAATGAAAAGATCTTTAAGAAATATCCTGAACAGTTCATAAAATTTTCTCTAAGTATTTCTGTATAGCTTTTTCCTTAATTGCACATATTTTGGAGTCAGAAGAAGTCAGTGTTTCACATCCCTTACTGGATGAGTGATCTTGTGTAGACAATATCCAAACTAAACTTCAGGTCTTTTATCTATGCAATGAACATATTTATTCTTATTTCATTCAGTGGTAATAAAGAGTGCCTTTAGCATTGAGTACATGTGGTAACTCAGAATATATGATATGTATGCTAAGTTGTTTCAGTCGTGCCAACTCTGCAACCCTATGGACGGTAGCACACCAGGCTCCTGTCCGTGGGACTCTCCAACCAAGAATCCTGGAGTGGGTTGCCACTTCCTCCTCCAGGGGATCTTCTTGACCCAGGGACTGAACCCTCATCTCTTACCTCTCCTGCATTGGCAGGCAGGTTCTTTACTACTAGCACCACCTGAGAAGCCCAGAATATATATGGTAGCTATTACTATTACACAAAGATTCTTCAGCCAAAATTAAACTATTCCCTAAGTAGTTTGATGATTTGAGCTTAGATAGGTCTAGTTAAATGTATAAATCTCCAGGATTACAATTGAGCAGGCTGTAGGCATAAGTTCAGGCTTGAAATGATTCTTTTTTTCTCATTCAAATGATAGCTGGGAGTTTTCATTATATGTCACCAGTGCTCATCACAATCTCGATTATTTTATTAATCCCCACAGAGTCTGATCATCATAGATTCTGGATGTAATTATTGAGTGACAACTAGAAAGATCAACTTATTTCATGTGGCATTAAAAAAAATTACCTGATAGTAAAGTAAATGGCAATAAGGAGTTCATGATCTGAGCCACAGTCAGCTCCCGGTCTTGTTTTTGCTGACTGTGTAGAGCTTCTCCATCTCTGGCTGCAAAGATATAATCAATTTGATTTCAGTATTGACCATCTGGTGATGTCCATGTGTAGAGTCTTCTCTTGTGTTATTGGAAGAGGGTGTTTGCTATGACTAGTGCAGATGACACCATCCTTATGGCAGAAAGTGAAGAGGAACTATAAAAAGCCTCTTGATGAAGGTGAAAGAGGAGATTGAAAAAGTTGGCTTAAAGCTCAACATTTAGAAAACTAAGATCATGGCATCTGGTCCCATCACTTCATGGCAGATAGATGGGGAGAAAGTGGAAACAGTGTCAGACTTTATTTTTCTGGGCTCCAAAATCACTGCAGATGGTGACTGCAGCCATG
>NW_011494954.1:2323464-2329291 GCF_000754665.1 Bison bison bison | reverse complement strand
AGGAAAGTTATGACCAACCTAGGTAGCATATTCAAAAGCAGAGACATTACTTTCCAACAAAGATCCATCTAGTCAAGGCTATGGTTTTTCCAGTGGTCATGTATGGATGTGAGAGTTGGACTGTGAAGAAAGCTGGGCATCGAAGAATTGATGCTTTTGAACTATGGTGTTGGAGAAGACTCTTTAGAGTCCCTTGGATTGCAAGGAGATCCAACCAGTCCATTCTAAAGGAGATCAGTCCTGGGTGTTTATTGGAAGGACTGATGCTGAAGCTGAAACTCCAGTACTTTGGGCACCTCATGCAAAGAGTTGACTCATTGGAAGAGACTCTGATGCTGGGAGGGGTTGGGGGCAGGAGGAAAAGGGGACGGCAGAGGATGAGATGGCTGGATGGCATCACTGACTCGATGGACGTGAGTCTGAGTGAACTCCGGGAGTTGGCGATGGACAGGGAGGTCTTGCGTGCTGCGATTCATGGGGTCGCAAAGAGTCGGACACGACTGAGCAACTGAACTGAACTGAACTGAACTTCCACCAGAACCCAATGAAATACATGTTTTTTAAACAGTAAGCATATGTTGGAGTGAGCTTTTAGTAACATTGTTTGTCATAAGATTTGTACATTAGCATATTCTTTATACCCACTTCATTAGCTTTTCAAATTTTTTTCTGTTTCTCTGTACTTTAAGTATAAGAATTTTCAGTCATGTGCAGAAAACAGTTGGAATGGGAAAGACATACAAACCACAGATATGTGGGGAATTTCCTCTAGTGGTTAGAGGAAATTCCTGATTGTATTAAAAAATAAATTTTCTTTTGTTTCCTCTGTGCATTTTGTAATGAATATTTATCATGGGGTTAGATGGGGAAACAGTGGAAACAGTGTCAGACTTTATTTTTTTGGGCTCCAAAAGCACTGCAGATGGTGACTGCAGCCATGAAATTAAAAGAGGCTTACTCCTTTGAAGGAAAGTTATGACCAACCTAGATAGCATATTAAAAAGCAGAGATATTACTTTGCCAACAAAGGTCCATCTAGTCAAGGCTATGGTTTTTCCAGTGGTCATGTATGGATGTGAGAGTTGGACTGTGAAGAAAGCTGAGCATCGAAGAATTGCTGCTGTTGAACTGTGGTGTTGGAGAAGACTCTTGAGAGTCCCTTGGACTGCAAGGAGATCCAATCAGTCTAAAGGAGATCCAACCAGTCTAAAGGAGCTCAACCTGGGTGTTCTTTGGAAGGAATGATGCTGAAGCTGAAACTCCAGTTCTTTGGCCACCTCATGTGAAGAGTTGACTCATTGGAAAAGACTCTGATGCTGGGAAGGATTGAGGGCAGGAGAAGGGGACGACAGAGGATGAGATGGCTGGATGGCATCACTGACTCGATGGACGTGAGTCTGAGTGAACTCCAGGAGTTGGTGATGGACAGGGAGGTCTTGCGTGCTGCGATTCATGGGGTCACAAAGAGTCGGACACGACTGAGCGACTAACTGAACTGAACTGAATGAAGTTTAATTCTGTAAATTTTTGTCATTCGATCAAAGTCAACAAACTAACAAAATGATTAATTTTTCACTGTTGAATTAAACCACTGGTTTTCAGTCTTGGTGATTTTGCCCCCCAGATAACACTGGGCAGTTCCAGAGACAGTTCTGTTTATCACAACTGGCAGAGGAGAAAAGACAGTGCTACTGGTGTCTAGTGGCTGGAGGCCAGGGATGTGGGCACATACCTGAGGAATGAACGGGTTTAAAATATCAATAGTGCCAAGATTGAGAAATTCTGATCTAGTTAAACAAATCTAATCTGAGTGAGGATGAAGGAGAAAATTAAGTTGGAACTGGGAAAAATAGCTAAAATAAGGCCTAACATCACATCTGGGATATTCAGATATAATGTAAAACTGGATCAACATATTGATTTCATTTCCCAGAGCATATATGCTGCTCCTTATTAACTGCAATACAGATTTTAATTATCATATTACATTGAATTTCCTTACAATCTTTAGTTGGCATATCTGTCTCCACATTAATCTTTTTCCTTTTTTTGAATCCCTGTACACCAAAAAAATGAATTACCTGTTTTAGGCTTTAAAAAACATCAGGAGGATGTTTATGGCTTTTTAAAAACTAAAGTATAATTGATTTACAGTGTTTCAGGTGTACAGCAAAGTAATTCAGTTACATATATATATATATATAAGAATATACATATTTTTTAGGTTCTTTTCACTTATAGGTTTTTACAAAATATTGAATATAGTTCCTTGTACTATATAGTAGGTCCTTGGTGGTTGTTTTTCTTTATGAATCTATTTCTGTTTTGTAGATACATTTATTTGCATCATTTAAAATTCACATCTAAGTGATAGCATATGATATTTGCCTATCTCTACATGACTTACTTCACTCTGTATGATGCTCTCTAGGTCTATCCATGTGGCTACAAATGACATTATTTCATTCTTCCTTATGGCTGAATAAGAAATATTCCATTGTATGTGGTATATACATTTCTTTTTTTCATTTATCTATAGGTGGATATTTAGGTTGCTTCAATGTCTTAGTTACAATAAATAGTGCTGCTATGAACACAGGTACATCTATCTTTTTGAATGAGAATTTTCATCTTTTCTGGAAATATGCCCAGGAATGGGATTGCAGGATCATATAGTAACTCTATTTTTCATTTTTAAGGAACCTCTATACTATTTTTCATAGTGGCTGCACCAGTTTACTTTCCTATCAACAGTGTGGAAGCTTCCCTTTTCTCCATATCCTCACCAGCATTTATTATTTGTGGACTTTTTGATGGCCATTTGGACTAGTGGGCTGCTGCTGCTGCTAAGTCACTTCAGTCATGTCCGACTCTATGCGACTCCATAGACAGCAGCCCACCAGGCTCCCCGTCCCTGGGATTCTCCAGGCAAGAACACTAGAGTGGGTTGCCATTTCCTTCTCCAATGCATGAAAGTGAAAAGTGAAAGGGAAGTCACTCAGTTGTGTCCAACTCTTCACGACCCCATGGACTGCAGCCTCCCGGGCTCCTCCGTCCATGGGATTTTCCAGGCAAGAGTACTGGAGTGGGGTGCCATCACCTTCTCCGTCGGACTAGTGTGAGGTAGTATCTTATTTTAGTTTGGATTTGCATTTCCAGGAGGATGTTTCTGAATTAGTATCACTTCTTCTGCAGAAAAATAATTCTAGAGGTATTCTCAGATTCTTCAATGCCTTAAAGCAGTGATTAAGAACATTTGCTTTCATGTCAGATAGGCCTCAAATAAATGTTTTCTTCGCCACTTATTAGCTTTCTGATTTGGGGGAAGCAAAATTCTTGAATTTTAGTTTTGTTATCTGGAAAATAGAATTGATAATATCTGCTTTATAGGCTCGCATAAGTTAAGGAATATAAAATGTATTACATGTTGTTTAGAACATAAGTACCACATAGGTGATATAAAATTTTATCATAATTACCAGTGTACTCATCTGCCAAAGCCACACCATTCCACACATGTATTTAGTTCATCCTTGAATAAATATGGCCAGGGCTAAGCTTGGCAGATGTCAATGGATACTATGGGTGATGTGTCCTTCTAGTCATATGGGTTTTGACTGCTTCTTCCTCCTTAGTCCTAAAAGGTCTAAGACCAAAGAGTAGTTCCCTAACTACTCCAGTGACATGGATTCCTACTTCAAAACATCACTGAATTGTATTGTTTTTTCTTTCTCAACCACTCATCTGGTATGAGTCAATAAAATTTTCTGATGTGTATTAGAAGCATATGAGCTTATTTCTGTACATAAACCTAGATTGAGAATGAGTTATCAGTAATAGTAAAGAAACAATATTTCCATTGGAATCTGAAAGACAACTAACTTCATTTTTCCAAATGTACTTTTCCAAAACCAGATGTTTACCCCCTAAAATATATTTTAGAGTTAATGGATCAAATTATTTCCTTACTATTTTTCTTCATTTTAATTAGATTTTTGAATGTATCTTAGTGGACATGCATACTAAAAATCAGAGGGAAAATGTATGAGAAAGAAAAGATATTAGCTATTTTTTTAAAGTTACCCCAAAAGTTGGAAATATTTAAATTGGTACTACAATTGCATGTATTCATAAACCTAAATTGAATAATTAAACAATCACATTAAAATAACTTCATTAGTAAACCACATTAGATGGATTTTTAAGTGAAAATTTATTTGATCTATAATGTTTAGATGACTCATTAAATTATATTCATAGAAAAATCCAAATCAATATTTAATCAGTGATATCTAGAAATGTTCATTTTAATGAGTTCATAATGTCATTTCACATAAAGAGTTTTCTTACTATAAGTAAGAAAGATGAGTTTTTGAGCATCATATTTTAAACCATTCCTGAGCCCTTAATCTAGGGTATAAATACCAGCAAAAAAAATTTTTTTTTAATTATACTTAAGAACCAGGGTGATATTGGAACTTTACCGACTGGTACCACATAGACACCAACCAATGAGACAATAGTACTGACCAATGAGAATGGATTATGGTGTGGAGCATCCAGTAGAGACACATTAGTGAATACTGGCTGCACAACATCCTTGTGTGTGGACTTAATATAGAGCCATTATTAAGTGTATTCATACTTTGCCTAGACTATTCATTCCTCCAAATTGGCAGGAATACAATAAAGTTCATTAGTTTTTGCTGATACATGTTTTGTAGAGACAGAAGAAAAAAAATAGTTAAATGTGAAAGTAGTGAAGTTTATTTTATGTAAGGAATGTAGTAAAATTTCAGAGCTTAACAGATTCTTTCTTATCTAATTATCATTATTCTGTTTTAATTGGAAGTTACACAAATGTCAGACATTAAATCTAAGACAAATGTCAAGTGGAATCCCACACCTGTACAGTAACATCCCTGGCATCCACATACATTTCAGCCGATCATTAGCAATTAGTAGTGTTTCTCTGTCCATCTAATTGTTCTACAGATCTTTCCCAGGTGATTTTTCAGTTCTCTCAGTGCCCTGGCTTGAAGTTAAAATGTTATTGGCTTTTCATCTTGCAACCATTTCATTAAGGTTTTAGCCTGACTGAGCACATTAAAATCGCTGCTGCAAACCTGGGCTGTGTTTACCCATGTGAGGTAAAGTGGAGCACAGGGCAACAACCATTCATAATTCAGATCCAAGAAACTCTGTTGCTTGAAATATTTAAATAGCTGAGACTAAGTGTTTTCTCTGCTTGAGTTGCAAGAATTACTTCACTTCTCCACTTCGATTTAGGTGAATCAGTCCAAGCTCATTTGAACATGTTGAATTATCTATCTTAGCCAGGACCATTTCTTAGAACTTCTGTGAAAAAAGGAAATCAGGTAGTTCTTTCTCAGTTCTTAGAACATTTCTGTATTGAATTCCTCTTGATCAGTCCTTAAGATAAGGAAAAGGAGTCATAGTTTCAATGGTGTGGTGGTTTAGTCATTAAATTGTGTCCGACTCTTATAACCTCATGGGCTGTAGCCAGCCAGGCTCCTCATCCATAGGATTTCCCAGGCAAGAATATTGGAGTGGGTTGCCATTTCCTTCTCCAAAGGATCTTCTGACCCAGGGTTTGAACCTAGGTCTTCTGCATGGCAGATTCTTCACTGACCAAACCAAAAGGAAAGCTGACATAGTTTCAAAACATCACTCTTTCAGAATGATTGAGAGGAATATATACTCAGCTGAGATTCTAAGCAAGGGCTGCCTGATGCCAGAGCTCAGGCTTCTGAGCCATGAATATTCTGGACACAGAATATTCATGGAAGGCCATGAATATTCCACA
>NW_011494954.1:2314970-2323364 GCF_000754665.1 Bison bison bison | reverse complement strand
ATATATATATATTTTTTTTTTTTTTTGGTTGTCAACCTTTTTTTTTTTTTTCAGCTTGCATTCGTTTTTTGTTTTTTTGTTTTTTTTACTTTACAATATTGTATTGGTTTTGCCATACATTGACATGAATCTGCCATGGGTGTACATGCGTTCCCCATCCTGAACCCCCAGGAACAGAAAAGATGAGATAGCTTTGGATCACTGATAACTTACTACTCTTGGTCCAACACTGCAACAAAAGCACCTTTACTATGGACAGTGTCTTCTAAGCCCACAGCAGAGGACAAAGCTTTTTCTACCATTGCTAGGAAATAATTACCCTGAAAATGTCATAATCGGCTACCAGTGACTAGTTCAAAGTATCACAGCAGCATAATGAAGTGCCAAACAGGGACGAATACCTAGAACAAGATGCAAACCCTTCCCATAAATTGTACTTATAATTAAATTATCAGATAAAAATCAATGATATGATAATGTCTTTAAAACACAATTGCATTACCTTCTTTTTGTAATTCTAAAGGGAGTGTAGAGCCCACAGCTGTATTCATTCATGCCCATCTCATCATAGTTCTTGCTTGCCAACATCTCTCAAATGGATGCTTTGGGAATGTGACAACTTTAGCACAGATAGAATGTTAACAGCACTGTGCACGCTTACATGGTAAAATATTAAATTCACGTTTCTTTTCATTTATGCAAGGTTTTTATACAAAATTAGGAACAGTTTATAGATTGAAGAGTGAATATATATGGTTTATTTAAGCATGCTGAATATAAAGTGATTTTTACCTTGCCACCATATGTCTACCTGTGCTCCTGTGTTATTCTCCCAGCAGAGATTTTAACAGTAATATATAACTTTAATAAGGCTTCTATTATGTACCATACTTTAGATATGGTAACCAGTTCACCATTATAAAACTCTGTGAGGTAGTAGTATCTACATGTTATGGCTAAGGAAACTAAAGCTGGGAGAGGACAATTAAAGAATCTGAGGCCCTTCAACCAAGAAACGACAGAGTAGGGACTGGAGTTCAAATAATCTGGTTACATATATTGAAAAGATTTTCATATGGTACTGTTACAATGTAGTTAGAGAAACTTAGATTTATCCTTTGAACTTAAACTCCATTACCTCTTTCTAGTGAATTTTTATTCCCCAAATGAACTATTATGAGAATGAGGAGACAAAAATGCAATTTTGCCTAGTATCTCTTCTTAGTGATTTTTTAAAATCTCTGGACTATATGAGATCTAATAATTTATTAAAATAAAGTGACTTTTGGGGCCTTCCCAGGTGGCACAGTGATAAAGAATCCACCTGCCAATGCAGGAGATGTAACAGATGTGAATTCGATCCCTGTATCTAGAAGACTCCCTAAAGTAGGAAATGGCAGCCACTCTAGTATTCTTGCTTGGAAAACTCCATAGATGGAGGAATCTGGCGGGATGCAGTCTATGGAGTGGCAAAGAGTCAGACACGACTGAGCATGTACATATTTATATGTTTTAATATGTTTAAAGACATTTTCACATACTATATCAGTTTCAGTTCATAAAAGAATGCAAAAAATGACTATTTTAGATGTATTAGCCATGTATGCACTCACAAAAGTAAAAGATGCTTGCCCCTTGGAAGAAAAGCTATGACAAACCTAGACTATGTATTAAAAGCAGAGATATCACTTTGCTGACAAAGGTCTGTAGAGTCAAAGCTATGGTTTTTCCAGTAATCATGTATGGATGTGAGAGCTGGACCATTAAAAAGGCTGAATGCAGAAAAATTGATTCTTTTGCACTGTAGTGCTGGAGAAGACTCTTGAAAGTCCCTTGGTCAGCAAGGAGATCAGACCACTCAATCCTAAAGGAAATCAACCCTGCATATTCGTTGGAAGGACTGATGCTATAGCTGAAGCTGTAATACTTCAGCCTCCTGATGTGAAGAGCTGACTCACTGGAAAAGATTCTGATGCTGGGAAAAATTGAGGGCAGGAGGAGAAGGGGCTGACAGAGGATGAGATGCTTGAATGGCATCACTGACTCAGCGGACCTGAGTTTGAGAAAACTCCGAGAGTTAGTGAAGGACAGGGAAGCCTGGTATGCTGCCATCCATCAGGTCATGAAGAGTCAGACATGGCCTAGCAACTGAACAATAACAGCCATGTACGACTTGTGTGCTGGTTCCAGATCTGTCAGGAAGGTATTTGTTTGGAAGTAATGAGAGTTTCTATCAGTCCCATTTTTTAAGTCCCAAATCAAGAAAAAAGACCTTTTGGCATCCTGTCTCAAAAATAATGAGAGAAAGCCTAAGAAGTGTCTAAAGTAGTGTAAAAATGTTAATGTTAATTAGACTGCTTTAGATCAGTATTATTCTTTCAGCTCCAGAAAGGAACTGGCAAATCACAGTCCAATCCTCATTTAAGTACAAAAAAGATTAGATAGTAAATATTGATGGAAAATCAGAGACAAAAAGGAATGATCCATATTCATTCTACAGATCAAACTTTTATGATATGTGTTTACATACCCAGATGTGTGCATGCTCAGTTGCTCAGTCATGTCCAACTCTTTGCAATCCCATGGACTATAGCCTGCCAGGCTGCTGTGTCCATGGGACTTTTTAGGAAGAATAGTGAAGTGGGTTGCCATTTCCTCCTCCAGGGGATCTTACTGATCCAGGGATTGAACCCTCGTTTCCTGCATCTCCTACATTGGCAGGCAGATTCTTTACCCCTGAGCCACCTGGGAAGCCTACATACCCAGATATTTAAAGCAAAAACATGAAAGCTAAGAAACTTAAGTAAGTTGCCAAAATCTACAGAAATGTATTTAGTAATTTAAAATCTTACTTGAAACTTACCTTTCAATTATTCCATTACTACTCTGATACAGGGAGATGTCTAGTCAGAATAAGCCTAGCCAGACAATTCTGTGCAACTGGTTCATAATATTAATGTGTTTCTTGTGGGAGCTATAATTAAGTGTATAAAGCATATTCATCTTTAATAATAAGGCATTGATTATAGAGTAGCACACTGTTTGCTGCATGACTGCTGACTGCAACTTACTGAGAGTGCAGGTGAAAAGTGGGCATTGTTGATAAGAAGGGATGGGAGAGGTCAGGCTAAAAGGAGAGAATAGGGACTTTGAATTTAGGTGAAATACTATAAAAAGTGTTCAGAAACAGTTCATTAGGGTATGGGGAATTTAAAGGCAAAGTATTTAAACAATAAACAGCAACTTAGATATTTAAATGTTTAAGAACACTTTTTAAATTACTGAATATTGCTATAACATGCTTCTATATGGAGAAGGAAATGGTAACCTATTCCAGTATTCTTGCCTGGAGAATCCTATACACAGAGGAGCTTGGTGGGCTAGAGTCCATGGGGTCACAAAAAGTTGGACACGACTGAGTAATTAACATACATACACATTTATGCATAATGTTATTTGAGTTTTGGACTTCCCCGGTGGTGCTGCCACTCTAGTACTCTTGCCTGGAAAATCCCATGGACGGAGGAGCCTGGTAGGCTGCAGTCCATGGGGTCGTGAAGAGTCGGACACGACTGAGCGACTTCATTTTCAGTTTTCACTTTCATGCATTGGAGAAGGAAATGGCAACCCACTTCAGTGTTTTTGCCTGGAGAATCCCAGGGACGGGGAGCCTGGTGGGCTGCCATCTATGGGGTCGCACAGAGTCAGACACGACTGAAGTGACTTAGTAGCAGCAGCAGTAGCAGGTGATGCTAGTGGTAAAGAATCTGCTTCATCATGGAAATGTCAAGCATATAAACATTACATATAATGTTATAATGAATCTCTGTACCTATTAGCCTGCTTTAATAAATTATCAATATTCTGCCAATTTTGTTTTATCTATGTCCTCCCATACTCCCCACCTTCTCCCTTGATTATTAGGTAATGTGCATATTTTGAAATACAACATACCAAAAAAACTAATACATCAATGTAACTCACAACATAGATTATGAATGTTTTTAGGGAGGTACTTTGAATGTGAATACTAAGTTGCTTCAGTTGTTTCTGACTCTTTGCGACCCTATGGACTAAAGCCCACCAGACTCCTCTGTCCACGGGATTCTCTAGGCAAGAATACTGGAGTGGGTTGCCATTTCCTTCTCCAAGGGATCTTCCCAACCCAGGGATCAAACCCATGTCTCTTGTGTCTCCTGATTGGAAGGAAGGTTCTTTACATAGTAGTTAATAAGTTCTAGACTCCCTTGAAATTCCATTTCAACTTCTGTTGATAAGTCATGAAACTTATTTGATGCCTGGACAATAAATTTAATAAAACTTATTGTTTGCAGGCAATTTTGAACATTGACTGAGACTGTCAGAAGTAACAAATAATCTTCTTTATATAGCTCAGTGCTGAGTAGGCTTAAACAGCCTCTGCCTCTAGAATGGAATGTAATTATAAGACATGATTACAACTGATTATAATCAATCAGCATAGTCTTAACTGTAATTTATATTGCTGCAGCTGTGGTTAGATTAAATCATCACATAAGATACAATTTCTACTAGATATGTGAAATCATTTGAACAAACCCAAATACAGTAAACTCATAATACCATAAATGCGTAGTACATTTTGTCAGTTGCATAATACTGTAAGACTCTGTTTATCACAAAATAAATTTTCCCTCTACAGAGTTTAGTGTTGATTTGAAAGACAAAACTGTTGCTTCACCAAGTTTGGCAGATGTGACTTCTGGGCGTTGGTTCTGCCCATGCCACTAGTTTATGCATACTGTGTAGTGACATTGCTATTACATTTGAAGAACTGTATGAGTGCAAAACTTATGATATTAAAGTATTTTTTTCTTCTCAACTGAAGATTAAACAGGACATGATTGCTTTCATTTTCAATTTCTAAGGTCATTTTAACCTTAAAACCTTTAAAGTTTCCAATTATTTTACATTATTATCCAGATCATAATGTAATAATAATGTAAAACTCAGATTCACCAAATATGTATTAATGTAAACTAGAACTGATAAATGAAGCATGATCCTTGATCTCAATAAACTACAGGTGGAACTTTTGGAAAATAAAAATACATATATATAAATTTAGACACATTAAATCCACAATAATTAGAAAGATGGAATCAGCTTCTAGAGCACTAAGCAAACAACAGGGTAATACAGGAGCCTGTCTACCATGGATATGTGTATCTGTTTATTGACATTTGCTTATAAACTTGATTTCTCTGAGGTTTAATCACCTTATAGATAAAAGAGGGAAAATTCCTGTTCTTTTTCTAGTATAGGACTGATGTGAAGATCAAATGTTATAGGTCATTAAAAAGTCCTTTGAAATCCATTAAAAATTAGCAGTGTTATTCTTAAGTAATATACAGTTCTAATTGATTTTGTTTTATTCCTTGAGTCAAATGGTGATACAAAAATAACATAGTATATCAAAATCTCAAAAAAGATTTTTGTGTAATTCTTGTTCTAAGAATGATATAATTAACATTACTCTATCTACTTTTTAATCACTCTGTGGAAATATTTTTTATGTATATAGTAATTTAATCAAATAACTTGAAATTGTGCAAAGAATAACTCTGGCAGCCCATAGATGCAGTTCTTTGGCTAGAATCCAGCTCACCACCAAGGAAAAAAACATTTTAAAGACCTAAAATCTGAAAAATAATTCTGCTTTCAACATTAAAATTCTTTAATATTTTATGTGGATTCATGAAGCATTACTAAATTTCAAATAAATACTTACTGTGGCAAATGGACAGACCATTCTTGACAGGCTACCACCCCCAGGGCATGGCACAGACAGTGGGCACACTCACCAGTCTTTACGTGAATGAGTCCTTTTTCGCTTGTCCTTAAGCTTTGGCCTGAGCGGCAGGCTGCAGGTTTGGCACACATCTAGTCACCTAGTGATGTGAAGCTGCTCTCAAGGAATGTCAGCTTTAGGTATCATCTAGGTACCCTCCATCTGCCATGCTCCAGCTCATGGGTATTGCCCAGAAAAAAATCTTATGCATTCATCTGGATCCCTGATTTCTGTGACTGCTGCTCAAGGGACACCTCCAGATTGCCTTACTATTTGACTGTATATATTTGCATACTTTAGAAGCTGCTGCCTGAGGGTCTGGCTTCTAATCAGCCTGAATCTAGGCTGAAATTCTCCCCTTTGAGAAACTGACAGGTCTTGGCACATCCCAACAACTAGAAGCTTTAAAATACAATCGGCAACAAGGACAAACACAGACGTTTAAGAGAAAACTAGAAGGTAAAGACAGGTTGAATGATGAATTTATCACCTACACAAGGCCACTCCTTCAAGACTGGGAGAGGTGACTGCTTCATGAACTATATAAAAATCTACATAGAGAGTTCACAAAGTAAAGAAACAAAGAATATGTTTCTTAAAGAGATTACAATAAAACCTCAGAAAAAATCTTAATGAAATGGAGATCAAAAATTTATCTGATAAAGAGTTCAAAATAATGATAAGACCTTCACCAAACTTTGTAGAAGAATAGATGAACAGAGTAAGAGCTTCAACAAAGAGATGGAAAATATGAGAAAGCCCCAAAGATAAGTCATAGGCTGAAAAATACAATAATTGAACTGAAAAATACACTAGTTATTTAACAGACTAGGTTAAGCTGGAGAAAAGATCGGTCAACTTAAAGGAAAGGCAGTGGAATTTAACCAAGCAGAGCAGCAAATAGAAAAAAACAAAAACAAAAAAAGAAAAAAAATAAAGGTAGATTAAGGAACTTATGGAATGACATCAGATAGACTAATATCATGGAGTTCCCAGAAGGAGAAGAAAGAGGAAGGGAAGCCTATCGATAGGTTTTTCAGCAGAAACTTTGCAAGCCAGAAGGGTATGGCACAATATGCCTAAAACTACAGTATATATAGAAAACCCTTAAGATGCTATCAAAAATCTATTAGAATTAATAAACAAACAGTAAAGTTGCAGGATTCAAAATCAATACACAAAAATCTGCTGCATTTCTATACACTAATAATGAATTATTGAAGACATTTTTAAAATACCATTTACAATTGCATCAAAGAAAATAAAATACATAGAAATAAATTTAAAGGTGATAGAAGATTTGTATATTTAAAACTATAAGACTTTAAGAGAATAAATGGAAGAAGACAAAAAGATATTTCATGCTCATGACTTGGTAGTATTAATATTCTTTAAATGTTAATAGTATACAAAACAATATACAGAATCAATGCAATTCCTATCAAAATTCCAATGGTATTTTTCACAAATATTTAACTATCCTAAAATTTATACAGAACCACGCAAGACTCCAAATAGTCAAAGCAATCTTGAGAAAGAATAACACTGCAAGCATTAAGTTCCCTGATTTCAAATTATATTAAAGCTAGTAAGACAATATGGTTGGCATAAATACAGACACATAGATCAGTGGAATATAATGGAGGCACCAGAATTAAATCCATACATAAGTTGTAAATAAATATATGCAAAGGAGCCAAGAATATACAAGGAAGGAAGAACAATGATATTGGAAAAATTGAACTGCCACAAATAAAAGAATGAAAATGGACCACTGTCTTATACCATAGACAAAAATTAACTCAAAATGAATTAAATACTTGAACTTAACACCAGAAATCATAGAAATCCTAGAAGGAAAAAAATAGTAAGTTCCTTAACATAGGACTTGGCAATAATTCTTTTTAATCTGAAATCAAAAACAACAAAATAAAAAACAAACAAGTGGCACTATATCTAATAAAATAGTCTCTGCAAAGCAAAAGAAACTATTAGCAAAACAAAGAGACAACCTGCAAAATCTGATAAGAGGCTAATATGCAAAATAATAAAGAACTCATAAAGTTCAATAGCTAAATAAATAAATGAACATTTCAATTAAAAAATAGGCAGAGGATCTAAGGAGACCTTTAAAAAAAAAAAAAGACATCCAGATGTACAATAGGTACAAAAAAAGAGGATCCACATCGTTAATCTTCAGGGAAATGCAAATAAAACCACAATAAGATATCACCTCACACATGCTAGAAAGGTTATTATCAAAAAGACTGGAAATAAGAAGTGCTGGCAAAGATGTGGAGGAAAAGGAGACCTTAAACACTTTGTGAGAATGCAAATTAGTGCATTCACTATGAAAAACAGTATGGAGATTCCCCAAATAAATAAAAATATAACTACAATATAATCTAGCAATTCCTTTTCTAAGTGTTTATTCAAAGAAAATGAAAAGAGTTTCTAAAATATATGAGCATGCACCCCCATGCTCATTGCAGCATTGTTTACAATAGCCAAGATATGGAAGCAACCCTAGGATCTATCGAAGGATGAATGGAAACAAATGTGAG
>NW_011494954.1:2309636-2314870 GCF_000754665.1 Bison bison bison | reverse complement strand
CAAATATGCATATGTATGTATGTATATGTTGTTGTTGTTTAGTCACTAAGTCGTGTCCAGCTCATTTGTAACCCTATGGACTGTAGTTCGCCAGTCTCCTCTGTCCATGGGATTTCCCAAGCAAGGGTATTGGAGTGGGTTGCCATTTCCTTCTCCAATGTGTGTGTGTGTGTGTGTATATATATATATATATATATATAGTGTGTTTGTGTGCATATGAATATATGTGTATGTAGATGTATGTGAAGTGAAGTGAAGTGAAAGTCACTCAGTCGTGTCTGACTCTTTGTGACCTCATGGACTGTAGCCCACCAGGCTCCTCTGTCTAAATACTGGAGTGGATTACCATTTCCTTCTCTGGGGGATCTTTCCGAACCAGGGATCAAACCCCACTCTTCTGCATTTCTGGCAGATTCTCTACCATCTAAGTTACCAAGGAAGCCCTTCTTATATGTAGAATATAAAACACACAAACAAAAACTATGCTCAATCTCATAGATACAGAGAACAGATTGGTGGCTTCCAGAGGTGTGGTTACAGAGTAAGTAGGTGAAATGGATTTACAATTTTTGGTTTTAAGTTTAAATGAACTAAATTTAAAATACTTAGCCATTTTTTCTTTTAAGTTTTTGTCTTTAAAAAATTAACTTTATCAAAAGAAGTAAAAACCTGTATTATACAAAAGTTATAGCAGCTAGATCTTTCTTCAGCTTTAATCATTTCTAAACAGTTTAGAAACAGTTTCTAAAGCATATTTAAGAGATGTGTTTATTTTTTAATGTTTCAAAAGAAACAGCTCTTTTTCTAAACCAATAAAGCATCAATCTCCTTAACTAAAAACTTAGCCTTTAAAGAGAATAATGATATTGATTTGGGGTACTGACTACATTTTAAAAAGAAGAAAAATAAGTCTCACCATACTACAACACAAGTGATTCTTATTTCAAATCAAAATCATGAACTATTGATATACCCCTGCTGCTGCTGCTAAGTCGATTCAGTCGTGTCCAACTCTGTGCGACCCCATAGATGGCAGCCCACCAGGCTCTGCCATCCCTGGGATTCTCCAGGCAAGAACACTGGAGTGGGTTGCCATTGCCTTCTCCATTGTGTGAAAGTGAAAAGTGAAAGTGAAGTCTCTCAGTCAAGTCCGACTCGTAGCGACCCCATGGACTGCAGCCTACCAGGCTCCTCCATCCATGGGATTTTCTAGGCAAGAGTACTGGAGTGGCTTGCCATTGCCTTCTCCGTGATATACCCTTAGGTAAACACAAAGTTCATATGGAATAAAGAAGATTGGTGAGAACAAAGCATAGATAGTAGATTTAGAATCTATGTAGCCCATCTGTCAGTAGATATTAAAGCCTTGCCTTATTTTCATAAATATTTGATCTTTCCCAACTTCATAGAACTATTATATTCTTCAAATAAAGAATACAAAATGATTCCGCTCAATGTCTTGACTATTCTACAAAACTGAACCTATGCATAAATAATTTTTCACAAGCTTTCACAAATCTTTTTCTTTGACATGTGGAAGTATAAAATTTCTGGTTTTGGCAATTTTCGTACTGGGTATAGGTGTCTAAGAGAAGCTCTCAGTGTGACTGAATAAGTGGGAGGTGGCAGTCAGAAGTATTAGGGTCAGCCCTCAGCTGCAGTGGGTGCTCTTCTCCAGGTAGGGCTCCTTACATCACTTGCACACTTGGTAATGGTAGGGACCAAAGTGAAAATGCAGACACAAGTGGAAATAGGTGTCTCAGCTCAAAGCTGTATATGGGTGCTCCGCTCCCCCATCACTATCAGCTTCTCATATCCCCTCCAAGCACCATCTCAAGGAGGGTGAGGGGGAAGAGGTGGAATCTGAAAGAGTAAACATTTTCTTAAAATAGACAGTCATCCAAAAAGAAATGTTAAGCTAGGAGGAGAAAGTCAGATACCATGAACTGTCAAGCCTCTGTTCCCTATCAGCTGAGGACAAGAGGTTGAGATAAGTTATATAAAATAATAGAGTCATACCTCCCTGACTACACATTTACAATTACCTGGACAATTTTTATTCTTTGCTAACATTTACTTCTCCACTTCCAAAGCAATGACTGTATCTACCTCTCTTCTTAAATTTCTTTGCCCTATCCTTTCTCATCTCTCTGAATCCTCCTCTA
Source organism: Bison bison bison (assembly GCF_000754665.1). NCBI lineage: Eukaryota > Metazoa > Chordata > Mammalia > Artiodactyla > Bovidae > Bison > Bison bison. Next base: position 2,312,705 of record NW_011494954.1, on the reverse strand, counting down.
CCCTTTATCTCACGCTGCCCACAATCCTCTTCTTCCTTCTACCAACCAACACTGACTTTACCACTACTGTAATGTTGCCAGATTTAGCAAATAAAAATACTAGATGCTAGTTAAATTTAAATTTTACATAAATCAGGGAATGCATTTTTTAGTATATGTATGTTCAAAATATTGTATAGGACATACTTATAGTTAAGAAAAAAAATCATTATTTGTCTGAAAGTTAAATTTAACTGGGTGTCATATTTTATCTGTCAAACATACTATTTCTTCTTTATGCAATTTGACACTCCCTCCTCCTCATTTATCCAAGCAATTAAAAGAAACATTCTCTTTGTGGAATACACATTGTACTTTTTTTTTTTTTTAATAGTCCTATTAAGACAATATAAAAAGTCTTTAAAAATGATAACTTATGGATTAAAACACATGAGCCAGGAACTTCTTCAATGCCAATGAAATTAAGATTCACGCTTTAATTTCCTATACAAAAGTCAGGTTAGTAGGCCTCCCCGTGGCTATTTTGCAAAGACAATACTAATTCAACTCCAATTAAGATAAAGATAATTCTTTTGATAGAAATTCAGGCTAGATTTTAAAAGACTCAAAATCCATTATATGCTTCATCACTCTTTCTTGAGGTGAACATAAAAGTCACTCCGGTGACAACCTCAATGCCCATTCCATTTCAGTTTTAATGATCATACTTAACATCAAACTCCAAGCTAAATTAATTATACAATGTTTTAGTTATCTATTTCTGAATAACAAACCACCCTAAAACTTAGTGGTTTAAAAACCAACTTGTCATAAATTTACAATCTGGGCTAGGTTCACCTGAATGGTTGTTTTGTTGACTAGCTTGCTGGCAGTCTATTGGATGGTCAGATTCTGGTAGTGGGTTGGCCTGAGACTGGGCTTAGGTAAGACCCTGAAACACCTGGACTGCTCCCTGTCCAGATGGTTATAACCTCTCTCTTAGCATGACCTCTCTCTGTGTGTGCTCTGTGTGGTTGCCCCAGCAGAAAATTTGGCCTTCTTGGCTCATCAGGGTTCTCAAGTGTATAGAATTGGAAGTTACTAGGCCTTCATCGCGGAGAAGGCAATGGCACCCCACTCTAGTACTCTTGCCTGGAAAATCCTATGGACGGAGGAGCCTGGTAGGCTGCAGTTCATGGGGTCGCTAAGAGTCGGACATGACTGAGCGACTTCACTTTCACTTTTCACTTTCATCCATTGGAGAAGGAAATGACAACCCACTCCAGTGTTCTGGCCTGGAGAATCCCAGGGACGGTAGAGCCTGGTGGGCTGCTGTCTATGGGGTCGCACAGAGTCGGACACGACTGAAGTGACTTAGTAGCAGCAGCAGCAGACCTTCATCGGTCATAGGCCAGGAATTTCCACTAAGGCCAAAGTCATTTGTACTACGTTCTGTTAGTTAAAATAAGTCACAGCTTCAGCCCAAATCAAAAGGAATTTCTAGAGGATCGTTCACTTGACACTACCAGTATAAGTCCACAATAGACTATGCACATAGGTAGATGTTGGTTAAGAGATGATGCCTTAAAAATATATGTGTGTGTGTGTGTGGTGTATATGTTATATGAAATAGAGATATATATTAATGGCATAGCTTACATTATTTACCATTTCTTTATTTCTTAAGTAGCTATGTAAGAATGGGGGAGAGATGGAGAAACTTTAGGGTCTGGGGCATAAAAGTTCTCTTAATGTGGCTAGAATCTAGATCAAGATTCTTACTGAATTTTCTATTAGGTATTAGTCTTGCTTTTAGTTTTTTATAGTGGTATAAATTGAATGATAAGTTGCTTTAGTCCTTTCTGACTCTTTGTGACCCCATGGACTATAGCCTTCTAGGCTCCTCTTTCCATGGGATTCTCCATGCAAGAATACTGGAGTTGGTTGCCATTTCCTTCTCCATGATAAAATACATACAATCACACAATTTTTTTTTTGCACAAATCCATGAATTTATACATTTGTGTACTATTGTATAAACACTATCCATAAGAAAACAGAATATTTTTACCATTCCAGATACTCTTCTGCATCCTTTCCCTCTCAACATTCATCAAGGCGAAGGACAAGGAACCCATGATGCAGCAGTTCATAAGGTCTCAAGGAGTCACATATGACTTAGCATCTGAACAACCATTTTTGTCACTAGATTAATAATTAGTTTAACTTTTTCCCCCTAATGTATGGTCTTTTCCTGTAAATGTCCACAAGAACGTAAAGAAAAATTACATAGTAAAGTTTGGTTGTAGAGTCCTATATAGGTAAATAAGTAAAGGTTAGTGGATTGTGTTTTTTAAATCATCAATATACTTGCTAATTTACTAATTTTTTCTGCTTGTTCTACATGGTGTTTAATGAGGTATATTAAAATGTCCACCTATATCTATATATTTATCTCTATTTCCTCTTATCTCCTATAAGCTTTTACTTTATAAATGTTGAAGCTATATTTTCAGGTAAATGCACAAGGTTTTGAAGGGCTTTTCCTGCTTCTTCACTGAATCTTTATTCTCACATACTTTAGCTGATAATTATAGTGCAAAGTGATTTGGAGGAAATGATACTGTGTTTGCATAATATACCTATAATCACTTGGAGTATTTAATGCAATAAATTTGTAACTGTGGACATTTCTCTGTTCAGTTAGAGTCAATTCAGTCAGTCAGTTCAGTCTCTCAGTCGTGTCTGACTCCTTGCAACCCCATGAATCATGGCACGCCAGGCCTCCCTGTCCATCACCAACTCCCAGAGCTCACTCAGACTCACGTCCATCGAGTCAGTGATGCCATCCAGCCATCTCATCCTCTGTCGTCCCCTTCTCTTCCTGCCCCCAATCCCTCCCAGCATCAGGGTCTTTTCCAATGAGTCAACTTTTCACATGACGTGGCCAAAGTATTGGAGTTTCAGCTTCGGGATCAGTCCTTCCAAAGAACACCCAGGACTGATCTCCTTTAGAATGGACTGGTTGGATCTCCTTGCAGTCCAAGGGACTCTCAAGAGTCTTCTCCAATACCACAGTGCAAAAGCATC
>NW_011494954.1:2309283-2309536 GCF_000754665.1 Bison bison bison | reverse complement strand
AGTCTGAAATGCAGTACTTGGCTGCAACCTCAAAAACGACAAAATCATCTTGGTTCATTTCCGAGGCAAATCTTTCAACATCACAGAGAGCGAAATCTATACCCCAAACACCAATACTGAAGGAGCTGAAGTTGAATGGTTCCATGAAGCCTGACAAGATATTCTAAAACTAACACCAGGGAAGATTTGGGAGAATGGCATTGAAACATGTATAATATCATGTATGAAACGAGTTGCCAGTCCAGGTTCGATG
>NW_011494954.1:2299304-2309183 GCF_000754665.1 Bison bison bison | reverse complement strand
GGCTGCAATCACTATCTGCAGTGCTTTTGGAGCCCCAAAAATAAAGTCTGACACTGTTTCCACTGTTTCCCCATCTATTTCCCATTCAGTTAGAGTAGAAGATACTGAATATAGTTTTTGAAAGCCCCAAACTAAATAAGTTACAGTGCTTTTTTTTTTTTCCACTTTGGATGTTTTTCATTTGTGCACCTGTGGCTAAACTTCTGCACTGATTACAGGTGTTCTATGTCATCCTTTTTCCAAATGAGTACATAGCAGCCATTTCTAGTTTATTTAAAGGCCATTTTATACATCTCTGAGGTTCCCTACTTGAGCAGATGCCTCAGTTCTGCTACAGCATTCAATTCAAGTGGAAGGTATGTTCTTAGGCCAAGTAGAAAACATACCAAATAGTGTGGTTTGCTTGTAGACTTTTTCTTACAATTTTTTGACCACAGTGATGATAAATCATCCGACCTGATTATTTTCTTTGAAAAATAACACACACTCTACTGGAGGGATTTGAGGTGTTTTTTTTTTTTCCTGACATTTAACTCAGCAAATGCCCTTACATGTTAATCTGTTTAGAAATATACCAACTATTGCCTTCAATAAAAACTTATAGCGGACAGTTTGGTTTTTCTTCATCTTCATTTCTGTTTTCCTTAGAATTTCCTATGAAGACTTTCACAAGAGTGATTGAATAAGACTATCTGTAAAATGCCAAAAATTTTTTTGGAATGTTAGCCTAAATCAATCAAGGCCAAGGAGGGGATTGGATACATTTTGACAAGACCACTCAATATAATTTTGTCAATTTTTACCTGCTTAAAAGTGAACAGAACACACACACACACACACCCTGTGTAATGTTAGCATAGAATATATTTTTTCAGAAGTGTTCAATAAAATCAATCACATCAAATGATCTAGAATTAAATATGAACACATTGTAGTTTTATGTGTCTTGATAACAGCAACTTATTTTTGAGAGGATTAAAAACATCAAAAACCTCAAAGTACAACATGATGAACACATAGCAAATTTTATAAGAAATTATGTATTAATATTTTAAATGAATGTAACATTTCATGATTTAATGTATAATAATTTAGTGATAATTTAGAAACATTTTAATTATAAATTTTATTTTAAAAGAGTTAGGCTAAATGAAGTCTGATCACATCACCACCATCTTCACCTAAATATTTAGTAAACTAACTTGGTGAATATCAGATTATCACTTAAACTCCATGGACATAAATATCTTCTTCTGTCAAATACGGAAGGGGGAGGTTAGGACTAGCTGGTAATTTTGGTAATTATAATGATAAAAATTTTTTAGAACAACCACTTAGGAAAAAAATATGAATAAACAGGGTCTAAGGAACTGAAAATGCATGGACTGAAAGCAAACATTGAATTTTTGTGAAAATGTTTTTAAAAAATGAAAAATTAGAAGAAGCAAAATGTTAAAGAGAAATTGAACATATTTAAAAATGTAAATTTAACTGTACTTATATATAATTTAGTTTCTTAGTTGTGGTACAAGAACAACAAACTGATCCTCTGGTGAGAGAATCATGAATAAAAATGTACTTAACATGGACACTCAGCATGATCACTTCAATCACAAATTGGGTTAATTAACTGGTTCTATGGAACTTTGCAAAGGTTACATGTAAGGAAAAGGTACCTAGTAATTTAAAATTCATTTGCTCACTTATTCTTTTCTTGTTCTATGAAGTGAAATGATATACAGATGGGGGAAAAAAAATAGGCAGTTGAAAAAGGAAAATCCTTTTTCCTATCTCCTCCCTGACAGACTATGAAAATCTGTTTGTTTGTTTGGTTTTTTTTTTTGCTGACATTTGGAGAAAGAAATTTCTTAAGGAGCACTATTATGTAGGAGTAAGCTGGTCCTAACAATGCAGTGACCACACTAGCATCCTGTGAAAAAGATAACAGGGAGTCCAAGGCTTGTTCAGTCCTGTGTTCGCTCCAGCGGCCCTTCTGCAATTCAGATTCTGCCTGTGTCCACAATCCAGATTCAGTGAGGACTGGGGGATGCTTTCTGACTCCTGTAAGGAGAGAGACACCAACTCAAGTGTGTTTAAGTTTACTTGACAAACAACCTGTTCTAATATGTACCAAGTAGATGTAGATGTAGTATTTTTATTTGCTTGTTGAAATAAATAGATTTCACAAACAACAAAACAGATGTGTGTAAGTGAGATTTTAGTTTAGTTCAGTAATCATTCCCTGAACATTTCTTGATATGCTAGATAGGTTCTGTGTGATAGTATAAATAGAAAAAGCTGTGACTTCATACTCATCCCCAGGGAATCTGACTTTGAAGGTCAGTGGAATTTGATTACAGAATTTCCCCAGAACTGGGGAAGCAGAGACTCTTAGAGAGCGCAAACTAAATGTTGTGTGCACCAGGACCCAGGAGAGAGAAGCTGTGAGCCCATAAGGGACGGAGCCAGACTTGCGTGTGTTAGGCAGTCTCTGGAAGCAGTGCAGGTCAACAATGGCCTGCAGTGGGGATTGGGGCACTGACAACAGCATTTCTGGAAGGTGCGTATTGTTGGCATAAGCTCTCCTGAAGGAGGTTGCCATTAGGTAGACTATGACCCTTCCATAGAGACTACAAACTCCAGGACTGGGCTGCCTCAGGCCAAACAACAGGGAGGGAGCACAGCCCTATCCATCATCAGAAAATTGGATTAAATATTTACTGAGCAAGGTTTTGCCCACCAGAGCAAGATCAAATTTTTGGACCATAGAGAAATCTGAGATTCGAAGAATTGATGTTTTGAACTGTGGTGTTAGAGAAGACTCTTAAGAGTCCCTTGGACTGCAAGAAGATCCAACCAGTCCATCCTAAAGGAAATCAGTCCTGAATATTCATTGGAAGGACTGATCCTGAAGCTGAAGCTCCAATACTTTGGCCACCGGATGTGAAAAACTGACTCATTAGAAAAGACCCTGATGCTGGGAAATATTGAAGGCAGAAGAAGCGAGTGACAGAGGATGAGTTGGTTGGATGGCATCTCTGATTCGAAGGACATGAGTTTGAGCAAACTCTGGGAGTTGATGATGGACAGGGAAGCCTGGCGTCACAATCCCTGGGGTCACAGTGTCGGACACGACTGGGTGACTGAACTGAACTGACTGGTCCTTCCCACCACAGCAAGATCCAGTTTTCCCCATAGCCAGTTCCTCCCATCAGGAAGCTTGTACAAGGCTCTTATCCACATCCATCAGAGGGCATAGAGAATACAAAAAATTAACCAAAATGATCACATGGACTACAGACTTCTAAAACTGAATTAAATTAGGAGCCATGCCATGTAGGGCCACCCAAGACCAACACATCATGGTGAAGATTTCTGACAAAACGTGGTCTACTGGAGAAGGGAATGGCAAGCCACTTTTGCATTCTTGCCTTGAGAACCCTATGAGCAGTATGAAAGGCAAAAAAATATGACACTGAAACATGGACCCCTCATGTCAGTAGGTGTCCAATATGCTACTGGAGAAGAGCAGAAAATAGCTCCAGGCAGAAAGAAGAGGCTTAGCCAAAGCAGACACAATGTCCAGATGTGGAAGTGCCTGGTGGTGAAAGTAAAGTTCAAAGCTATAAAGAACAATATTGCATAGGAATATGGAATGTTAGGTCCATGAATCAGGGTTAAATGGAAGTGGTCAAACAGGAGATGGCAAGAGTAAACATCAGCACTTTAGGAATCAGTGAACTAAAGTGGACAGGAATGGATGAATTTAATCCAGATGACCACCGTATCAATTACTGTGGGAAAAAATCCCTTAGAAGAAATGGAGTAGTCCTCATAGTCAACAAAACAGTCTGAAATGCAGTACTTGGCTGCAACCTCAAAAACGACAAAATCATCTTGGTTCATTTCCGAGGCAAATCTTTCAACATCACAGAGAGCGAAATCTATACCCCAAACACCAATACTGAAGGAGCTGAAGTTGAATGGTTCCATGAAGCCTGACAAGATATTCTAAAACTAACACCAGGGAAGATTTGGGAGAATGGCATTGAAACATGTATAATATCATGTATGAAACGAGTTGCCAGTCCAGGTTCGATGCACGATACTGGATGCTTGGGGCTAGTGCACTGGGACGACCCAGAGGGATGGTATGGGGAGGGAGGAGGGAGGAGGGTTCAGGATGGGGAACACATGTATACCTGTGGCGGATTCATTTTGATATTTGGCAAATTCATTTTGATATTTACAAAAACAATTTGTAAAGTTTAAAAATAAAATTAAATTAAAAAAAATAAAATTGGAACGATATAGAGAAAAAAAAAAGAAAGAAAAAGTCATTTTCATCAGAGGGGACTGGAATGCAAAAGTAGGAAGTCAAAAGATACCTATAGTAACAGGCAAGTTTGGCCTGGGAGTACAAAATGAAGTAGGGAAAAGGCTTAAAGAGTTTTGCCAAGAGAGTGTACTAGTCATAGCAAACACTCTTTCAGCAACATGAGAAATGACTCTACAAATGAACATCACCAGATGGTCAATACTGAAATCAGATTGATTATATCCTTTGAGCAGAAGATAAAGAAGCTCTATACAGTCAGCAAAACAAGACCAGGAGCTGACTGTGGCTCAGATTATGAACTCCTTAATGCAAAATTCAGGCCTAAATTGAATAAAGTAGGGAAAACCACTAGACCATACAGGAATGACCTAAATCAAATCCCTTATGATCATATAGTGAAAGTGACAAATGGATTCAAGGTATTAAATCTGATAGAGTGCCTGAAAAACTATGGATTGAGGTTCATAGCATTGTGCAGAAGGTGATAACTTAAAACCATCCTCAAGAGAAAGAAATATATAAAGGCAAAATGGTTGTCTGAGGAGGCCTTACAAATATCTGAGAAAAGAAGAAAGTTAAAGGAAAAGGAGAAAAGGAAAGATTTTTCCATCTGAATGCAGAGTTCCAAAGAATAAAAAGGAGAGATAAAAAAGCCTTCCTCAGTGAGCAATGCAAAGAAATAGAGCAAAACAGTAGACTGAGAAAGACTAGAGATCTCTTCAAGAAAATTCGAGGTACCAAAGGAACATTTAATGTAAAGATAGGCACAATAAAGGACAGAAACTCTATGGACCTAACAGAAGCCAAAGATATTAAGAAGAGGTGGCAAGAATAAAAAGAACTGTACAAAAAATGTCTTAATGACCCAGATAACCATGATGGTGTGATTACTCACCTAGAGCCAGACATCCTGGAGTGCAAAGTCAAGTGGGCCTTGGGAAGCATCATTATGAACAAAGATAGTAAAGGTGATGGAATTCCAGCTGAGCTATTCCAAATCCTAAAAGATGATGCTGTCAAAGTGCTGCACTCAATATGCCAGCAAATTTGGAAAACTCAGCAGTGGATACAGGACTGGCAAAGTCAGTTTTCACTCCAATTTCAAAGAAGGGCAGTGCCAAGGAATGTTCAAACTACTGCAAAATTCCACTCATTGTACATGCTAGCAAGGTAATGCTTAAAATCCTTCCAGCTAGGCTTCAACAATATGTGAACTGAGAACTTCCAGATGTACAAGTTGAACTTAGAAAAGGCAGAGGAACCAGAGATCAAATTGCCAACTTCTGTTGGATCGTAGAAAAAGCAAGATAATTCCATAAAAGCATCTACTTTTACTTCACTGACTATGCTATAAAGCCTTTGACTGTGTGCATCACAACAAACTGTGGAAAATTCTTTAAGAGATGAAATACCAGACCACCTTACCTGTCTTCTGAGAAAACTGTATGCAGGTTAAGAAGCAACAATTAGAGTAGGACATGGAACAACAACAGACCTGGTTCCAAATTGGGAAAGCAGTATTACAAATCTGTATACTGTCACTCTGCTTATTTAACTTCCATGTAGAGTACATCATGTGAAACTCAGGGATGGATGTAGCCAAAGCTGGAATCATAATTGTGAAATATGGAGAAATATCCATAACCTCAGATATGCAGATGATACCACCCTAATGACAGAAAACAAAGAGGAATTAAAGATCCTGTTGATGAAAGTGAAAGAGGAAAGTGAAAAAGCTGGCTTAAAACTCATCATTCAAAAAATTAAGTTCATGGCATCAGGTCCCACCACTTCATGGTGAATAAATGGGCAAATAATGGAAACAGTGACAGACTTTACTATCTTGGGCTACCAAATCCCTCTGGATGGTGACTGCAGACATGAAATTAAAAGATACTTGCTCCTCGGGGGGAAAGCTATGACAAACCTAGACAGTGTATTAACAAGCAGAGACGTCACTTTGCCAACAAAGCTCCTTATCATCAAAGCTATAGTTTTTCCAGTAGTCATGTATGGATGTGAGAGTTGGCCCATAAAGAAGGCCAAGTGCTGAAGAATCTGTGATGTTTGAACTGTGGTGTTGGAGAAGACTCTTGAGAGTCCCTGGGACAGAAGGCAGATCAGACCAGTCAATTCTAAAAGAAATCAACCCTGAATATTCATTGAAAAATATGATGCTAAAGCTGCAGCTCCAATCCCTTGGCCTCTTGATGTAAAGTGCCAACTCACTGGAAGACCCTGATGATGGGAGAGATTGAGGGCAGGAGGAGAAGAGGATGACAGAGGATGGAATGATTGAATGGCATCATTGACTCAATAGAAATGAGTTTGAGCGAACCTCTGGAGATAACGAAAGACAGGGAAGCTTGGTTTGCTGCTATTCTTAGGGTTGCAAAGAGCTGGACAAGACTAGGTAACTGAACAACAACAATGGCTTCAACATTCAATTTTTAATAATGTAGCACAGCTTCTAATTGTTTATATTCCTTTTGTATACAATCTTCTCACTTTAGTTTCTTCTCTTCTAAACAGTTGAGTGGTGGTGGTGATTAGCTGTTAAGTGGTGTCTGACTCTTGTGACCCCATAAACTGTAACCCACCAGGCACCTCTGTCATGGGGTTTCCCAGGCAAGAATACTAGAGTGGGTTGCCATTTCCATCTCCAGAGGATCTTCCTGATCAATGGATGGAATCCACATCTCTGCATTGCAGGTGGATTCGTTACTGCTGAGCCACCAGGGAAGCTCAAACAGGTGAGTAATTCCATGCAAATAGTTTAATTTTCTTTGTACAAATGTATCAATTACTGATTGACACAAATGATCAATGTTAAGCAGCTACTAAGTGCTTGAAACTGTATTCAGCTTGTTCACATAAAAGAGAATCTCATTCATTCATCAAAATGATCTCTATGATATATATGAGGAAAGTGACTAAGATGACTTTATTATGATAAAATTGAGCCAGAGGCTTTCTACCCCTTTGTTTTCTGGTTCTACACTCTTTCACTATATTGTGGTTCTATGCTTTTTGACTGTATTGTAGCTGGGCTGTGAATTATGGCTGCTCGGAGAAGGCAGTTGCACCCCACTCCAGTACTCTTGCCTGGAAAATCCCGTGGACAGAGGAGCCTGGTAGGCTGCAGCCCATAGGGTCACTAGGAGTCGGATACGACTGAGCTACTTCACTTTCACTTTTCACTTTCATGCGTCGGAGAAGGAAATGGCCACCCATTCCAGTGTTCTTTGCCTCGAGAATCCCAGGGATGGCGGAGCCTGGTGGGCTGCCGTCTATGGGGTCGCACAGGGTCGGACACGACTGAAGCGACTTAGCAGTAGCAGCATGCAATTCTATGGTACTTTATTAACATAATATTCCTGAGTAACTATAACATTAATATTTGAAGCTTGAGTTCAAATTGGACTCCACCACTTTCTTGCTGGATAAACTTGAATAAATCACTCAAACTTTTATGCTTCAGATTCCTCAATTATGAACAGGGATAGTATTTACCTCATAGTGCTGCTCTGATTTATTATTTAGTATATATACAGCTAATATAAGAAGAGGGCTTACTTATTAGTATATTAAGAATTCAGTTCAGTTCAGTCGCTCAGTCGTCTCCGACTCTTTGTGACCCCATGAATCGCAAATAATTGATTATTCCTTTAGAGTGATCCTTTGGTACATAATATGGTGGCCAAAAATAGGACATTTTCTATTAACCATAATTTTACAGAAATATTTCTGTAAACCACAATCTTACAGATATTTTTCTAAAGACAGAAGCTAAATCTTGACTTTTTCCTTTATTGGAACTGTGTGACTGTCTGCCATCTATACTATAGTGGGCTAGTGAGTGTTTATTTATAAGAATAAACTTATAATCTAAGTGTATTAGATTATAAAGAATAAAGCAAAGATTTTAGCTATTGACCCCTGGAACATATGATTGAAGAAAATGTGATTCTGGCTGAAGAGTTATTGCATATCCTAAAGAAATAATGCTCTTTGCCCATAGAGCTTAAACAAGGAGTGAAATATGCTATTTTCAATTGCACGTTTATTTTATTGAACTTGAAAGCATGTAGTACCTTGAAAACAAGGTAAGATAGTATCCTGTTTAATTAGAATCAGAGGAAAAAGCTTTCCCTTTCACTGTTATATTCTTACAACTCACATGACTGTGGCAGTAATATTTAACTTGTCAGTCAAATGTTTGACAAAATAATCATATTAATGAGTCTTAGGCAGTAATCAAAAGATGTGTCTAGCATACTTGTTTGTCAAATTTTCCAGACTCACTAAAGTCAAAGTTACATTTTATTAGCAATAATCTATGTGTTGTTATAAACACAACAGTTTGACCATTTCTAATAGTAATTACCAGTGATAAACTTGTCCAAATATAGAGCTGTATAAGCTAAGCAATATAATAAAAAATGTTTAGGAATACTTTTAGAAAACATTTAAGGAAAACTTTGTCTTCAAAAATCTCCTTAAAAATGGATAAAATTTTCTGCCTATCAGAATATCTGTATATATGTATATACACATAAAATACAATAAATAAATAAATAAATATATATATTTATACATATATGTACCTACATACATACCCATAAAAACTTTCCTTATCCATAATTCATAAAACATGCAAAAATGACATTTTTGAGGAAAGAGTGAATAAGTTTTAGTCTATTAATATAAAGATATTGTTTAGGTTATTTTCCATGCTGGCTATTTCAAAAATATTTGTATATTTATCATGACACTTTAAATATGCCTTATCAGCTGTGTGTGAATTGTAAACCTCAGAATCATTTCTTTTTAGTTAGAAATATAGCTGGTTTGGCTCTTATGCACTGCTATATGAAAACCTTTCCATGCATTATGGGTAGCTGAATTAAAGACTAATTGATTAAGTACAAGTTGTGGGTCAGACACTATTAACATGATAGGCATGTTCTTAGATGTGGTACTTGGAGCTCAGGGATGAGTAAATTACTTCTGAATATGGGACAAACCTAGACAGTGTGTTGAAAAGCAGTGACATCACTCTGCCAACAAAGGTCCGTATAATCAAGGCCATGGTCTTCCCAGTGGTCACATATGGTTGTGAGAGCTGGACCGTAAAGAAGGTAGAGCACCAAAGAATTGATGCCTTCAAACTGTGGTACTGGAGAAGACTTCTGAGAGTCCCTTGGGCAGGAAGGAGATCAAACCAGTCTTTAAGGAAATCAACTCTGAATACTCATTGGAAGAATTAATGTTGAGCTGAAGCTCCAGTATTTTGGTCACCTGATACGAAGAGCTGACTTATTGGAAAACTCCCTGATGCTGGGAAATATTGAGGGCAGAAAGAGAAGCTGGCATCAGAGAATGAGATGGCTGGATGGCATCAATGATGCAATGGACATGAACCTGGACAAACTCTGGGACATGATGAGGGACAGGGAAGCCTGGCATGCTGCAGTTCATGTGGTTGCAAAGAGTCAGACATGATTGGGTAACTGAACAACAATAGGGTAAGATACAAT
>NW_011494954.1:2298563-2298924 GCF_000754665.1 Bison bison bison | reverse complement strand
TGAGTGGCCAAGTACTGGAGTTTCTAGCTTTAGCATCATTCCTTCCAAAGAAATCCGAGGGCTGATCTCCTTCAGAATGGACTGGTTGGATCTCCTCTCAGACCAAGGAACTCTCAAGAGTCTTCTCCAACACCACAGTTCAAAAGCATCAATTCTTCAGCACTCAGCCTTCTTCACAGCCCAACTCTCACATCCATACATGACTACTGGAAAAACCATAGCCTTGACTAGATGGATCTTTGTTGCCAAAGTACTGTCTCTGCTTTTGAATATGCTATCTAGGTTGGACATAACTTTCCTTCTAAAGAGTAAGCGTCTTTTAATTTCATGGCTGCTGTCACCATCCGCAGTGATTTTGGAG
>NW_011494954.1:2273791-2298136 GCF_000754665.1 Bison bison bison | reverse complement strand
ATCTCTTGAAGAATTTTCCACAGTTTATTGTGATCCACACAGTCAAAGGCTTTGGCATAGTCAATAAAGCAGAAATAGATGTTTTTTTGGAACTCTCTTGCTTTTTCCATGATCCATCAGATGTTGGCAATTTGATCTCTGGTTCCTCTGCCTTTTCTAAAACCAGCTTGAACATCAGGAAGTTCACGGTTCACATATTGCTTAAGCCTGGCTTGGAGAATTTTGAGCATTATTTACTAGTGTGTGAGATGAGTGCAAGTGTGTGGTAGTTTGAGCATTCTTTGGCATTGCCTTTCTTTGGGATTGGAATGAAAACTGACCTTTTCCAGTCCTTTGGCCACTGCTGAGTTTTCCAAATTTGCTGGCATACTCAGTGCAGCACTTTCACAGCATCATCTTTCAGGATTTGAAATAGCTCCACTGGAATTCCATCACCTCCACTAGCTTTGTTCGTAGTGATGCTTTCTAAGGCCCACTTGACTTCACATTTCAGGATGTCTGGCTCTAGGTCAGTGATCACACCATTGTGATTATCTGGGTCATGAAGATCTTTTTTGTACAGTTCTGTGTATTCTTGCCACCTCTTCTTAATATCTACTGCTTCTGTTACGTCCATACCATTTCTGTCCTTTATCGAGCCCATCTTTGAATGAAATGTTCCCTTGGTACCTCTAATTTTCTTGAAGAGATTTCTAATATTTCCCATTCTGTTGTTTTCCTCTATTTCTTTGCCTTGGTCGCTGGGGAAGGCTTTCTTATCTCTTCTTGCTATTCTTTGGAACTCTGCATTCAGATGTTTATATCTTTCCTTTTTTTTTTTTTTTCTCCTTTGCTTTTTGCTTCTCTTCTTTTCACAGCTATTTGTAAGGCCTCCTCAGACAGCCATTTTTCTTTTTTGCATTTCTTTTCTATGGGGATGGTCTTGATCCCTGTCTCCTGTACAATGTTATGAACCTCCGTCCTTAAGGAAGCCTTTATAGATCAATCCAGACCATATCAGTGACTCTGTTATACATTGTTGCTGTTCTTGCTCAGTTGCTAAGTCCTGTCTGACTCTTTGAGACCCTATAGACTGCAGCCCACCAGGCCTCCCTGTCATTCACTATCCCCTGGAGTGTATTAAAATTCATGTCCATTGAATGGGTGATACTATTTAACCATCTCATCCTTTGCTACCCCCTTCTCCTTTTGCCCTCAATCTTTCCTAGCATTAGGTTTTTTTTTTTTTTTTCCATATTAGCAGTCAATCCTCTCTCCTCTCAAACACACACACACACACATATAAATATGTACTTATGAGTAAATCGTTGTTTAGTATCTGTTTTCCAGATACAGAATAAGATCTTTAAGGACAGAAATGTTTATCTTCCTATATGTGCCATATTCATGCACATAAAAACTGGTTTGTGTAAAAGTTAAGAAACAAGATTCCACTTGATTCTACTAGCAATGTCATGATGTTAGCTATTTCAACCTGGTTAGTATAATCGTGCTGGTTTCTTGGTTAATAGTTTTTATTAAAATCCTTAAATACATCATTTATTTCCTGGCTTCCTGGGTTTTTCTCATGAAAAAGCAGCTGTTAATCTTTCTTATTTAAATGTTAATTGAAGATATTAATTGAGATGTTAAATGAGGATCTCTTGCATATAATAAGTCACTTCTCTCTTGAAGCTTTTTGTATGGTGTTTTTGCCTCTCCACAGTTTGATTGTGAAATGTACAGGTGTGGATATCAATCCTAACCAGCCAAGGGACGGGCACTAGAAAACTAAACACTGGCCAGACCTGGGTCTATTCACACTACCCTAAGCATTCCTTATGACAGAAACCACAAGGGTTTTTGTCCATGTTTTGACTCATTCTCTTTCTCTCTGAATTGACCCTAATGCTTCCCCATATGTTCCTGCAGGGCATGACATCACTCTTCCTCATAGAACTGATAGTAACAAGTTGTATTTTCAGTTGGCAATCATCTCCTGGTCTGTTGGTCTTACTCTACATGGATTTAAAAAAAAAAAAATCTACATTTTAACGCAAAGGCTAATACAGAATTGGGTAAATGGAAGGAACAGAGAAAATTAGAATGCCATGAAGTTCATTATTACTTTGAAGAGTAACCTGATTTTCTTAAATAAATGCTTTTCAGGTTTTCTCCAGTCAGTCAGACAATCAGTTCAGTCAGTCAGTTGTCAGTTCAGTCACTCAGTTGTCTCTCACGTCAGGCCTCCCTGTCCATCATCAACTCCCAGAGTTTGCTCAAATTCATGTCCGTTGAGTCAGTGGTGCCACCCAACCATCTCATCCTCTGTCATCCCCTTCTCCTCCTGCCTTCAATCTTTCCCAGCATCAGGGTCTTTTCAAATAAGTCAGTACTTCGCATCAGGTGGCCACAGTATTGGAGTTTCAGCTTCAGCATCAGTCCTTCCAATGAATATTAAGGATTGATTTCCTTTAGGATGAACTGGTTGGATCTCCTTGCTGTCTAAGGGACTCTCAAGAGTCTTATCCAATACCACAATTCAAAAGCATCAATTCTTCGATGCTCAGCTTTCTTTATACTCCAACTCTCACTTGCATACATGACTACTGGAAAAATCAGAGCTTTGACTAGACGGACATTTGTTGGTAAAGTAATGTCTCTTTTTGGTAAAGTAATGACAGCTTTTTAATATGCTATCTAGGTTGGTCATAACTTTTCTTCCAAGGAGTAAGCGTCTTTTAATTTCATGGCTGCAATCACCATCTGCAGTGATTTTGGAGCCCCCCAAAATAAAGTCTGTACCTGTTTCCAGTGTTTCCCCATCTGCTTGCCATGAAGTGATGGGACCAGATGCCATGATCTTAGTTTTCTGAATGTGGGTTTTTACCAACTTTTCCACTCTGCTCTTTCACTTTCATTAAGATGCTCTTCAGTTCTTCTTCGCTTTCTGCCATAAGGATGGTGTCATCTCCATATCTGAGGTTATTGATATTTCTCCCAGCAGTCTTGATTCCATCTTGTGCTTCTTCCAGCCAAGTGTTTCTCATGATGTACTCTGCATATAAGTTAAATAAGCAGGGTGACAATATACAGCCTTGACGTACTCCTTTTCCTATTAAGAACCAGTCTGTTGTTCCATGTCTAGTTCTAACTGTTGCTTGCTGACCTGCATACAGATTTCTCAAGAGGCAGGTCAGGTGGTCTGGTATACCCATTTCTCTAAGAATTTTCCACAGTTTATTGTGATCCACACAGTCAAAGGCTTTGGCATAGTCAATAAAGCAGAAATCAATGTTTTCCTGGAACTCTCTTGCTTTTTCGATAATTCAGTAGATGTTGACAATTTGATCTCTGGTTCCTCTGCCTTTTCTAAAACCAGCTTAAACATCTGGAAGTTCACAGTTCACATACTGTTGATGTCTGGCTTGAAGAATTTTGAGCATTACTTTACTAGCGTGTGAGATGAGTGCCATTGTGTGGTAGTTTGAGCATTCTTTGGCATTGCCTTTCTTTGGACTAAAAACTGACCTTTTCCAGTCCTATGGCCACTTCTGAGTTTTCCAAATTTGCTGGCATATTGAGTGCAGCACTTTCACAGCATCATCTTTTAGGGTTTGAAGTAGCTCAACTGGAATTCCATCACCTCCTCTAGCTTTGATTGTAGTGATGCTTTCTAAGGCCCACTTAACTTCGCATTCCATATGTTTGGCTCTAGGTTGGTGATCACACCATTGTGATTATCTGGGCTGTGAAGATTTTTTTGTATAGTTCTTCTGTGTATTCTTACCACCTATTTTTTTTAAATAAAAATTTATTTATTTTAATTGGAGGTTAATTACTTTACAATATTGTATTGGTTTTGTCATACATCGGCATGAATCCGCCACAGGTATACACGTGTTCCCCACCCTGAAGCCCCTCCCACCTCCCTCTCCGTCTGCCTCTGTTAGGTCCATATCATTTCTGTCCTTTATTGTGCCCAACTTTGCGTTAAATGTTAGAATGTCATGAAGTTCATTATTATTTCCAAGAGTAACCTGTTTTTCTTAAATAAATGTTTTTCAGGTTTTGTCCAATCCTTGATTAATTTTCAAAATTCTGAAAAAAAAGTGGTTTCTTTTGTTTTTTTTGAAAAAGTGATTTTTTAGATGATCTTATTCCAATCTTCTAAGGAATTCTTACCCACAGTAGTAGATGTAATATTCCTCTGAATTAAATTCAACCATTCTCATCCATTTTAGTTCACTGTTTATTAAAAATTTGATGTTTACTCTTGCGATCTCCTGTTTGACCATTTCTAATTTACCTTGATTTATGAACCTAATATTCTGTGTTCCTATGCAATATTGTTCTTTACAGAATCAGACTTTACTTTCATCACCAGTCACATCCACAACTGATTGTTCTTTTTGCTTTGGCTCACATTTTCTTTCTGTAGCTATTTCTCCACCCTTCTTTAGTACCATATTAGGCACCTACTGAACAATTTCTGAAAATGAGATAGGAGTATATCAAGGCTCTATACTGTCACCCTGCTTATTTAACTTCCATGCAGAGTACCTCATGTGAAATGCTGGGCTGGATAAAGCAAAAGCTGGAATCAAGATTTCTGGGACAAATATCAATAATCTCAGATATGCAGATGACACCACCCTTATAGTAGAAAGTGATTAAGAGCTAAAGAACCTCTTGATGAAAGTGAAAGAGGAGAGTGAAAAACTTGGCTTAAAACTCAAAATTCAAAAAACTAAGATCATGGCATCTGGTCCTATTCCTTCATGCAAATAGATGGGGAAACAATGGAAACAGTGACAGACTTTACTTTCTTGGGCTCCAAAATCACTGCATATGGTGACTGCAGCCATGAAATTAAAAGATGCCTACTCCTTGAAAGAAAAGCTATGACAAACCAGGACAGCATATTCAAAAGCAAAGACATTAATGACAAAGGTCCATATAGTTAAAGCTATGGTTTTTCCAGTGGTCATGTATGGATGTGAGAGTTGGACCATAAGGAAAGTTGAGTGCTGAAGAATGATGCTTTAGAATTATGGTGGTGGAGAAGACTCTTGAAAGTCCCTTGGACTACAAAGATATCAAACCAGTCTATCCTAAAGGAAATTGGTCCTGAATATTCATTGGAAGGACTGATGCTGATGCTGTAATACTTTGGCCACCTGATGCAAAGAACTGACTCATTAGAAAATACCTTGATGCTGGGAAAGACTGAAGGTAGGAGGTGAAGGGGATGACTGAGGATTAAATGGTTGGATGGCATCACTGACTCAATGGACATGAGTTTGAGCAAGCTCTGGGAGTTGGTGAAGAACAGGTAAGCTTGATGTGCTGCAGTCCATGTGGTCTCAAAGAGTAGGACATGACTGAGCAACTGAACTGAACTGATTTAACTCTTCCTTCTTATGTCACATATTGCTTTGTTTTAGCTTAATGAGTATTTTAATATTTTATTTTATAATCTGTATTGGATTTTTTGAACCTATCATCTTCTTTTTTGCTATTTTGTAATATGTTATGTGTATTTATAACAGTTGGACCAAAAGAAGGCTGAGTGCCAAAGAACTGATGCTTTAAAACTGTGGTGTTGTAGAAGACTCTTGAGAGTTCATTGGACAGCAAGGAGATCAAACCAGTCAATTCTAAAGGAAATCAACCCTGAATATTCTTTGGAAGGAGTGATGCTGAAGCTGAAGCTCCAAAACTTTGGCCACCTGACATAAAAAGCCAACTCATTGGAAAGGACCCTGATGTTGGCAAAGATTGAAGGCAAAAAGAGAAGGGGGAGACAAGGCATGTTGGTTTGATGGCATTACTGATTCAGTGGACGTGAATTGAAATAAACTCTGGGAGGTAGTGGAGGACACAGGAACCTGATGTGCTACAGTCCATAAGGTTGCAAAGTCAGACACAACTTATCAACTGAACAATAACACAGTGGTTTAGTGTAGGAATGAAAGGATAGTACCAGCTATTTATAATGGCCTTATTGATTGATTTATTTTTAAATTCATAAGTTAGTTCTTCTTCCTCCCTCTTCCACTTTTAAGGATCTTTGTGATTACTTTGATCTCACCCATATAATCCACAATAATCTCCATATTTTAAAGTCAGTTGTTTGGCAAACTTAATTACACATGTGACCTTAATTCCTCTTTGCCATATAACCTAGCGTATCAATAGTTTTTAGGTATTGGGAGATAGACATCTTTAGTAGTCAAAAGTGTTATTCTGCCTATCTCACAGTTCTTAT
Organism: Bison bison bison; assembly: GCF_000754665.1. Lineage (NCBI taxonomy): Eukaryota > Metazoa > Chordata > Mammalia > Artiodactyla > Bovidae > Bison > Bison bison. Next base: position 2,291,886 of record NW_011494954.1, on the reverse strand, counting down.
TTTCCTAATATCTTTTTTAGTTTTAATATGTGTGTAGTTATTAAACTACACATTAGTTCAGCATCAGTCCTTTCAATGAACACCCAGGACTGATCTCCTTTAGGATGGACTGGTTGGATCTCCTTGCAGTCCAAGGGACTCTCAAGAGTCTTCTCCAATACCACAGTGCAAAAGCATCAATCCTTTGGTGCTCAGCTTTCTTTACAGTCCAACTCTCACATCATGCATGACCACTGGAAAAACCATAGCCTTGACTAGATGGATCCTTGTTGGCAAAGTAATATCTCTCCTCTTTAATATGCTATCTAGGTTGGTCATAACTTTCCTTATGCAAAACTCACTCATATAGTTTTTTTTTTTTATGATTTATCTTATTTTATATCAACAAAATGATACCAAATCATCGTCAACCAGAATGTTGATGACTTTCTACTGAGTTTAATTTATTACTCTACTCTAATTTTTTCAGATAGTTCTGTCTGGTTTAGATGAAGTTACACCATAAAAAAAGTATTTGTCATATACATATTAAATTTAGAAAAGACAGCGAGTATCAGTCCATACACCACAAAAGAGGTCTGACCTTCATTGTGGATTTCTTGTTGGCCATTGTAAATAAAGAAAGTTTGTTAATAGACAAATTTAATTATTTTTATTGAAAGTTATATTTATAAGACATGATAATTCCATTAAACATTCTGTGAGAGTTTTGATTGGAAGAGTAATTCCGGTCAGGAGTCAGTCTTTTTCATCTATAAGTTCTTCACTTTTACCAAGGGTCTGGCATACAGTAAGCACCTTACCTGCCTCTTGAGAAACTTATATGCAAGTCAGGAAGCAACAGTTAGAACTGGACATTGAACAACAGACTGGTTCCAAATAGGAAAAGGAGTACATCAAGGCTGTATGTTGTCACCCTGCTTATTTAACTTCTATGTAGAGTGCATCATGAGAAGTGCTGGGCTGGAAGAAGCACAAGCTGGAATCAAGATTGCCAGGAGAAATATCAATAACCTCAGATACGCAGATGACACCACCCTTATGGCAGAATGTAAAGAGGAACTAAAAAAGCCTCTTGATGAAAGTGAAAGAGGAGAGTGAAAAAGTTGGCTTAAAGCTCAACATTCAGAAACTAAGATCATGGTATCTGGTCCCATCACTTTGTGGGAAATAGATGGGGAAACAGTGGGAACAGTGTCAGACTTTATTTTTTGGGGGGGCCCCAAAATCACTGCAGATGGTGACTGCAGCCATGAAATTAAAAGACACTTACTCCTTGGAAGAAAAGTTATGATCAACCTAGATGGCATATTAAAGAGGAGAGACATTACTTTGCCAACAAAGGTTCGTCTAGTCAAGGCTATGGTTTTTCCAGTGGTCATGTATGGATGTGAGAGTTGGACTGTGAATAAAGCAGAACACCGAAGAATTGATGCTTTTGAACTGTGGTGTTGGAGAAGACTCTTGAGAGTCCCTTGGACTGCAAGGAGATCCAACCAGTCCATCCTAAAGGAGATCAGTCCTGGGTGTTCATTGGAAGGACTGATGCTAAGCTGAAACTCTAATACTTTGCCCACCTCATGCGAAAAGTTGACTCATTGGAAAAGACTCTGATGCTGGGAGGGATTGGGGGCAGGAGGAGAAGGGGACGACAGAGGATGAGATGGCTGGATGGCATCACTGACTCGATGGACATGAGTTTGGGTAAACTCCAGGAGTTGGTGATGGACAGGGAGGCCTGGCATGCTGCAATTCATGGGGTTGCAAAGAATCGGACACGACTGAGCGACTGAACTGAACTGAACTGAGACCATTAATTACTGAATAAGCCAGTGAAGTGGTTAATTTTGTATCAAGATGAGAAAAAGAAACATGTTTTCAAGCATCTTCACAATCGACAGATATCAGAATAGTATGATAAAATGTGAAATATCAAGAATCATAATGCTTCTTGCATTCATCATTATTGATTCATTTGCAGACTTGTGTTACAATCAATGTCATTTAAAGAATATTATTTCATTTTGTGATGGCAATTTTTTTGTGTGAACTGATTTTGCTTTTGACATAATTATCTGATTATTTTGGCATTATAATCAGCATAAGCCCTTTTTTTCTGCAGGCCAAGTTCCCTTTCTTTTCCAGGAAATGCATGGGACCCCTTCAGGGGAAGAAATGGGAACAGCTGTCCTATCTTGTACTACTGCCAACTTGAATCTGTTTAGGCCAGTGATATCCTGGACAACTCATACACTAGACCAGAATACTATTGATCTCCATATTAACAATTCTTAAGAAAAATGCATTACATACGTAAGGTCTTCATTTTATTTTTTATGGTAAGCTTCATAGAAGCCAACTGAAAATTCACAATGAAGGGAGACTACTGTCATAAAAAATGTATTTTATTATCTATGCCAGACTACCAGAGCTATTTTTCCACAGCAGTTTTCTCTTCTGAAGCTGAACAGCAGCAAGGTGAGTCATTATTAGAAGCACAGCAAGTTCCTGGATGCAGCCCGTTTGGTGAAGTGCTTATTCTAAGGCATTTGATTACATGTAGAGAGGAAAAAAGATGTTGAAAGCAAGCAGGTATCTTTGAAGAGCTTATACCCCTAAAGTGATTTCAAAGCAAAAATTTAGCTGCTTATATTTCTCTGTGGAATTTACAAGACAGCCTGCTCCAGATATATGGTATTATAGTAGTCACTCATTCAAAGAGAGGCTACATATAAAGACTTGAATTCCAGACAGAATTAAAACATTTTCCTAGCTATGGACAGAACATTAGGTTGAGCTAGAGCTATAATCAGATCTTCATTTATGAATTATAGTTAAAGGTAAAATTCATAAGAAAAGCATGCATCATTTACTCAGAACTTTTCTGCACTTTTCTTAAAAAGCATTTACCAATTCATTAAGCTTTCTGTCTTTCTTCCTTTCCTGGACCCAAGGGGCCAGTTCTCAGTTATGCACTGATGGAAAGGCCACCTTAAAAAGAGAGGGTTATTAAGAGAATGATTTTGTTTCAGTGTACAATATTATACAAAATGACTGGAAAATTAGGGGTGCATAAGGACCAACCTTATTTGCCCTCAAGCATTTAGAATATAAGACTATTTATTGCAACTATCAATAAGAAATTGACTGAAAAGGGCATGCTGCTTTCTGAAGTCTAGCTAATTGTGGACAGGGCAATTTATTTACTTTTACTTCGTATTTACCTTTCAAATGCTTTAATCACAGGACTGTTTACACTTTTTCAGGTCATGAGTTTTAATTGCCATATACACCTTAGTATTAGCACATGATTCTGAACGGCTGTTTTTTTTACATTACACATAACTTTCAGGACATAGATGAATGTTTTTGAAACTATTGAATGCCTGAATAAGATGGACACGTTTTTGTATATATAACCCAAGGAAATAGTTTGATTGAAGAATATTATTACCAAGACTAAGAAGAGATACAAAACAAATATGATGTTAATTTCCCTTATGATATTAGTCTTTATTTCACAATTTCATTTTCTAACATATTGCCTCACTGCCCTCTCATGGGAGTAGGGCTGAAAAATCAAAAGATTGATTTGTTTGCACTATAATGTTGAACTTTGCAGGCAAAACTTTTGGGAATTGACTTGGCAGTGAACTGATGATGAGTTATTCACTGGAATATAGAATGTCCTATGGAGTGGTAGAATAATACAAGCAACACCATTAACAATTGCCTCAAACTATATTCTAAAATTATCCAGACCAGGACAGGAAAAATGCACTGTTTATTGAAATTGATGTGGAATGTGAGTTTCCATGTGTGTATGTGTGTTCTGGACATTAATTTCTACCAGCACTAAAAATGATACTGAGATTCACTTAACTAACTATGGGATGTCAGTTATACTCCACTGTTAAAAATTTGAAAAAAGATATTAGGAGTACAATATTCCTCACACACACACACAAAAATCATACATTATACATTTTCATTTACAGAAAGGATTAAATAAAGGGCCATCAAAATAACTTTTATCCAGTTGCTTATTTTATTTAGTTTTTTAATTAATTAAATTAGTTTAGTTTAATTCATCCTAGGCTCAAAGTATTAACAAGATTTTTAAATATCTTATGTTTGGATATTTCAATTCATATATTGAAAAACACTGAAATCAGGTGAGGAAAAATAAAACAATGTTTCAAATAATTCAGTTCAGTTCAGTTCATTTCAGTCTCTCAGTCATGTCCGATTCTTTGCAACCCCATGAATTGCATCACGCCAGGCCTCCCTGTCTATCACCACTCCTGGAGTTCACTCAAAATCATGTCCATCGAGTCTGTGATGCCATCCAGCCATCTGATCCTCTGTCATCCCCTTCTCCTCATGCCCCTACTCCCTCCCAGAATCAAAGTCTTTTCCAAGAATCAGAGTCTTTTCTTCTTTTCCACTTCCCATGAGGTGGCCAAAGTACTGGAATTTCAGCTTTAGCATCAGTCCTTCCAAACAACACCCAGGACTGATCTCCTTTAGGATGGACTGGTTGGATCTCCTTGCAGTCCAAGGGACTCTCAAGAGTCTTCTGCAATACCACAGTTCAAAAGCATTGATTCTTTGGTGCTCAGCTTTCTTCCCAGCCTAACTTGCACATCCATACATGACTACTAGAAAAACCATAGTCTTGACTAGACGGACCTTTGTTGGCAAAGTAATGTCTCTGCTTTTTAATATGCTGTCTAGGTTGGTCATAACTTTCCTTCCAAGGAGTAAGAGTCTTTTAATTTCATGGCTGCAGTCACCACCTGCAGCGATTTTGGAGCCCAGAAAAATAAAGTCTGACACTGTTTCCACTGTTTCCCCATCCATGATCTCAGTTTCTGAATGTTGAGTTTTAAGCCAACTTTTTCACTCTCCACTTTCACTTTCATCAAGAGGCTTTTTAGTTCCTCTTCATGTTCTGTCCTAAGGGTGTCATCTGCATATCTGAGGTTATTGATATTTCTCCCAGTAATCTTGATTTCAGCTTGTGCTTCTTCCAGCCCAGCATTTCTCATGATGTACTCTACGTATAAGTTAAATAATCAGGGTGACAATATACAGCCTTGACGTACTCCTTTTCCTATTTGGAACAAGTCTGTTGTTCCATGTCCAGTTCTAACTGTTGCTTCCTGATCTGCATATAGGTTTCTCAATAGGCAGGTCAGGCTGTCTGGTATTCTCATCTCTTTCAGAATTTTCCAGTTTATTGTGATCCACACAGTCAAAGGCTTTGGCATAGTCAATAAAGCAGAAATAGATGTTTTTCTGGAACTCTCTTGCTTTTTCCATGATCCATCAGATGTTGGCAATTTGATCTCTGGTTCCTCTGCCTTTTCTAAAACCAGCTTGAACATCTGGAAGTTCACAGTTCACATATTGCTGAAGCCTGGCTTGGAGAATTTTGAGCATTACTTTACGAGTGTGAGATGACTGCAATTGTGTGGTAGTTTGAGCATTCTTTGTCATTGCTTTTCTTTGGGATTGGAATGAAAACCGACCTTTTCCAGTCCTGTGGCCACTGTTGAGTTTTCCAAATTTGCTGGCATATTGAGTGCAGCACTTTCATAGCATCATCTTTCAGGATTTGAAATAGCTCAACTGGAATTCCATCACCTCCACCAGCTTTGTTCATAGTGATGCTTTCTAAGGTCCACTTGACTTCACATTCCAGGATGTCTGGCTCTAGGTGAGTGATCACACCATCGTGATTATCTTGTTCGTGAAGATCTTTCTTGTACAGTTCTTCTGTGTATTCTTGCCACCTCTTCTTAATATCTTCTGCTTCTGTCAGGTCCATACCATTTCTGTCCTTTATTGAGCCCATTTTTGCATGAAATATTCCCTTGGTACCTCTAATTTTCTTGAAGAGATTTCTAGTCTTTCCCATTCTGTTGTTTTCCTCTATTTCTTTGCATTGATCACTGAAGAAGGCCTTCTCATCTCTTCTTGCTATTCTTTGGAACTCCACATTCAGATGCTTATATCTTTCCTTTTCTCCTTTTCTTTTCACTTCTCTTCTTTTCACAGCTATTTGTAAGTCCTCCCCAGACAGCCATTTTGCTCTTTTGAATTTCTTTTCCATGGGGATGGTCTTGATCCCTGTCTCCTGTACAATGCCATGAACCTCCGTCCACAGTTCATCAGGTACTCTATCAGGTCTAGTCCTTTAAATCTATTTATCACTTCCACTGTATAATAATAAGGGATTTGATTTAGGTCATACCTGAATGGTCTAGTGCTTTTTCCTACTTTCTTCAATTTAAGGCTGAATTTGGCAATAAGGGGCCACCAAGATGGGTGGGTCATGGTGGAAAGGTCTGACAGAATGTGGTCCACTGGAGAAGGGAATGGCAAAGCACTTCAGTATTCTTGCCTTGAGAACCCCATGAACAGTATGAAAAGGCAAAATGATAGGATACTGAAAGAGGAACTCCCCAGGTCGGTAGGTGCCCAATATGCTACTTGAGATCAGTGGAGAAATAACTCCAGAAAGAATGAAGGGATGGAGCCAAAGCTAAAACAATACCCACTTGTGTATGTGACTGGTGATAGAAGCAAGGTCCGATGCTGTAAAGAGCAATATTACATAGGAACCTGGAATGTTAGGTCCATGAATCAAGCAAATTGGAAGTGGTCAAACAGGAGATGGCCAGACTGAACATCAACATTCTAGGAATCAGCGAACTAAAACGGACTGGAATGGGTGAATTTAACTCAGATGACCATTACATCTACTACTGCAGGCAGGAATCCTTTAGATGAAATGGAGTAGCCATCATGGTCAACAAAAGATTCAGAAATGCAATCTCAAAAACAACAGAATGATCTCTGTTCGTTTCCAAGGCAAACCATTCAATATCACAGTAATCCAAGTCTATGCCCCAACCAGTAATACTGAAGAAGCTGAATGGTTCTATGAAGACCTACAAAACCTTTTAGAACTAACACCCAAAAAAGATGTCCTTTTCATTTTAGGGGACTGGAATGCTAAAGTAGGAAGTCAAGAAACACCTGGAGTACCAGGCAAATTTGGCTTTGGAATACGGAATGAAGCAGGGCAAGTGCTAATAGAGTTTTGCCAAGAAAATGCACAGGTTATAGCAAACACCCTCTTCCAACAACACAAGAGAAGACTTTAACATGGACATCACCAGATGATCAACACCGAGATCAGATTGATTATACTCTTTGCAGCCAAAGATGAGAAGCTCTATACAGTCAGCAAAAACAAGACCAGGAGCTGTCTATGGCTCAGATTCTGAACTCCTTATTGCCAAATTCAAATAATTATGTATCTATAATCTGTCATTCATCTATCTGTCTATCTGTGTGTGTATTAGTTGCTTATTCATGCCCAACTCTTTTCAAACCTATGGACTATAGCCCACCAGGCTCCTCTGTCCATGGAATTCTCCAGGCAAGAATATTGGGGTGTGTTGCCATTCTTTTCTGCAAGGGATCTTCCCAATCCAGGGATTGAACCTGGGTGTCCTGTATTCCAGGCAGATGCTTTACCATCTGAGACACCCGGGAAGCCCATTTTTCTATCTATATCTATTATCATCTGGATACAACATTTCACAGCAATGTTTTCTAATGTTTTCAATTTTATTTATTTTTTTTTGGCACAGAGTAGATTAAAATTAGTTTATTTAAAGAAATATCTCAGATATTTCATGGCAACTACCCAAAAGAAAATCTTAATATATATGTGTTTAATCCCTTATAGCAAAATATTTTGCTTTTAAATATTAATTTAAAGTTAAAAACTCTATTGCAATGTTTCTCAATCTTTTTTCACTACCTGTTATCCATAAGAAAAAAATATTGCAACACTAAAAGACGTATAATGTTGTTTCTTGACCTTCATACAGATTTCTCAGGAGGCAGGTAAAGTGGTCCCATCTCTTTAAGAGTTTTCCGCAGCTTATTATGATACACACAGTCAAAGGCTTTAGCGTAGTCAATGAAGCAGATGTTTTTCTGGAATTCTCTTGTTTTCCCTATGATCCAATGGATGCTTTCAATTTGATCTCTGGCTCCTTTGCCTTTTCTAAATCCAGCTTAAACATCTGGAAGTTCTCAGTTTACGTAGTATTAAAGCCTTGCTTTGAGAATTTTGTTCATTACTTTGCTAGTGTGTGAAATGAGTGCAATTGTGTGGTAGTCTGAACATTATTTGGCATTGCCTTTCTTTGGGATGGGAATGAAAACTGATCTTTTCCATTCCTGTGGCCCTGACCACTGCTGAGTTTTCCAAATTTGCTGGCATATTGAGTGCAGCACTTTCACAGCATCATCTTTTAGGATTTGAAACAGCTCAACTGCAATTCCATCGCCTCCACTAGCTCTGTTCATAGTGATTCTTCCTAAGGCCCACTTTACTTTGCATTCCAGAATGTCTGGCTCCAGGTGAGTGATCACACCATTGTGATTATCTGGGTCATGAAGATCTTTTTTGTATAGCTCTTCTGTGTATTCTTGCCACCTTTTCTTAATATCTTCTGCTACTGTTAGGTCCATATTGTTTCTGTTCTTTATTGTGCCCATCTTTGCATGAAATGTTCCCTTAGTATCAAAATCTCTAGTCTTTCTCTTTCTATTGTTTTCCTCTATCGCTTTGCATCGATCACTTAGAAAGGCTTTCTTGTCTCTTCTTGTTGTTCTTTGGAATTCTGCATTCAGATGAATATATCTTTCCTTTTCTCCTTTGCCTTTTGCTTCTCTTCTTTTTCTCAGCTATTTCCAAGGCCTCCTGAAACAACCATTTTTATTTTTTGCATTTCTTCTTGGGGATGGTTTTGATTACCACCTCCTGTACAATGTTATAAACCTCTGTCCATAGTTCTTCAGGCACTCTATCAGATGTAATCCCTTGATTCTTTTTGTCACTTCCATTGTATAATCATAGGGATTTGATTTAGGTCATAACTGAATTGTCTAGTGGTTTTCCCTACTTTCTTCAATTTAAGTCTGAAGTTTGAAATAAGGAGTTCATGATCTGAGCCACAGTCATCTCCAGGTCTGTTTTTGCTGACTGTATAGAGCTTTGCCTTCTTTTGTTGCCAAGAATATAATTAGTCTGGATTCATTATTGACCATCAGGTGATGTCCATGTGTAGAGTCATATCTTGTGTTGCTGGAAGAGGGTGTTTGCTATGACCAGTGCATTCTCTTGGCAACATTATTTTATCCTTTGCTTTGCTTTATTTTATAATCCAATGCCAAACTTCCTGTTACTCCAGGTATCTCTTGACTTCCTACTTTTCATTCCAGTCCCCTCTGATGAATAGGACATCTTTTTTTGGTGTTAGTTCTAGAAATATTAAATGTAGGTCTGTTAAAATTTTCTTCTAAGATATAGATGCATTTTTTTCATAGTTCTTTCTTATTATGAAAATATAAGCTATTAACTCCTCTCTAGTGTCCTATCAGAAATGTAGTTCTCCCATATATGCATGTGCTAAGTGGCTTCAGTCATGTCTGACTCTTTGTGACCACATGGACCATAGCCTGCCAGGCTCCTCTGTCATGGGATTCTCCAGGCATGAATACTGAAGGTGGTTGCCATGCCTTCCTCCAGGGGATCTTCCTGACTGAGGAATTGAACCCATGACTCTTATGTCTTCTTCATTGGAAGACGTGTTCTTTAATACTAGCACCACCAGGTAAGGCCAAGTGTTCTCATACGACCAATGTATCTAATGTCCTACTACGTCAATATTTCACATTCATTTTAGATCAATTTCTAAAATTGCTTGAGCCATTGATACAGTTTTTTAGATTTGGGCATTTTGATATACTTTAGTGCTCACTTCAGCAACACTTATGCTACAATTGGAACAATACAGAGAAAATTAGCATTGTCCCTGCACAAAAATAATGTTCAAATTTATGAAGAATTCTGTATTTTCACATAGCAATTGTAAAGCTAGAGCATAATTCTCACTGCTCTTGACCAGGATATCAGCTTAAATAAAAGTCATAATAATATGTAGAAAGCAGTAATTTCAAAAAGGGTACTATTTTATTTAGTGTATTTAATTGCATTAAATTTGTTCTACTAATATACATCCATCTACTTATTCTTTACCTTTATCTTCTATGAATTAAAAAAAAACATGAACTTCTTTAAACTGTCTTTTCTAGATAATTTAACAAACAAAGTACTATTTTAACATTTTTCACTATGCCACATTTCTTTTGAAGCACATTGCTTTCCTAATATGTGAAATGATAGTTATGTCTACATCAATTTATTGAATGATTTATAAAATAAAATTATTTTAGGAGCTCTAGCAAAGTCATAAATGAACATAGTTTGACCCATTGGCTTGAGGGGTTTGTAATTCGAAGAATGGAAGGATGTCTCCCAAAACCAGTTCTCTTAATAATATCAGCTAGTTTAAAAAGTCTTCCTGGGCCTCAGTTACTGAACTATATACTGTTAATATTGACATCCAAAGGAGGAAAGATCTTAAGACTTTTCTTTACACTTGTCTCTCTACTCCTGAAAAAAACAGGAAAGATTATCATCTGAATGATCATCACCAAGGACAGCATTTAAATGAACACCTAAGATTAATGTTCTTTCTTATTTCTGTCCCTTTGAAGAGTAGGGAGCATTATCTATTCCTTCAAGGTAACAGCTCAATAATGTAAAAAATGAGGAAAAGGACATGATCCTTAATTGTAGCTAAATAAAAATAGAATAAATGCATAATAGAAGTTAGGAAATTTAGATTCTCTTCCTATTTCCCATTAAAAGGGAGAAAAAGTAATCTTGAGAGAAGCTATATACTGGTGTTTTGGCCAGTAAAAATAGAAAAGCAGATCTCTTTTAGATCCTTGCCATAATCTCTATGTGAAAGATTTAAAAAGAAGAAAATTAAGTAACAGTGTGTTGCTGAAAGTGAACTGGTGGCTCCAGACAGTTGGATTTGACCACCAGGTTGAACTTCAGATATAAGTAGACTTATGTTTATTTGAAGGAAATGGCTACCTATTCCATATTCTTGCCTGGGAAATTCCATTGACAGAGGATCCTGGCGGGCTAGTCATTCAGAAGAGTCAAACAAGACTTAACAACTGAGCACAAGCATAGGTCAATTTCAACCTCCCTTCTCCTTAAACAAAGGCTCATAATCTTTAATAACTTCAAAACCAAAAAACTCTTAGTACCACAGATATTTTCCAGAATTTGTAGAAAATTAATTTGCAGTTAAAACATGATTGGAACTGCTATAAAAATATTTCTTCATGTTGTTAAAAACAGGCCACACACCCAAAAGATAGCCGCTTCTGTAAGCCATTTGTCACCACACTGAGACTTAACACAGTTGCAGCTCTCTCAGAAACAGAATCTTAAACTACTCAGACAGGAATTGCCCGATCAACATGAGTTAGATAATCTGTCTGATAGACCTCTGACATCCTGTAAAGGAAAATAACATTGCAAAAAATTTTTTTAAGAAAAGGAAAAGCCTACTTAGGGGCTAGTACAACTTCCTTGTTTCTGAGATCTTCTGCCTGTAAAAGCCTTTCACCTTGTGCAGTTCCTCAGATTCTATCTGCTTGATTCGATGCTGTCTAGTTCATGAATCATTTAATAAAGCCAATAAGATCTCTATAACTGACTGTTAATTTTTATTTTTTAACAGTTTGAATACTCATATATTGTGCAGAAATGGTAGTATATTAAATTAAGGGTCCCTGGTCAAACTGTCACATTATTTGCATTATGCTACCTTTGCATTATGGGGCTTCTCTGGTGGTTCAGAAGATAAAGAATCTTCCTGCAGTACAGGAGGCATGGGCTCAATCCCTGGGCTGGGAAGATCCCCTGGAGAAGGGAATTGCTACCCACTCCAGTATTTTTGCCTGGAGAATTCCATGGACAAAGGAACCTGGAGGGCTATAGGAACTCTGGAGTCTCAAAGAGTTGGACACAACTGAGTAACTAACATTTTCACCTTCACATTACACATCTTGTAAAATAAATAGCAACAGTTCTGAAATCTGAAAATTTTTTTTCCTAAGGGTCTCCTCTGACCTGTGATGTTGACTTGAACTACACTGATGTATAGGCAAGAACAAAGCAGAGATTAAAACTGGATTTTTCCTCTAAGAGACCTGGTTATGAGTCAACTTAATGTTCATGTTATAGGCATGTGAAGGAAGGAGATACAGAGGGGAAGGAGAGAGGGAGAGAGATTTCTTGAAATACTAACAGCATCAAAACTCCTTTATTACTCATAGTGAAATAGGAAACTGAGTCCTTGTTTGCTAGAACTGAAAATTGAACTTTGTAAACTCACAAACACTCACACAGGCAAAGTTTATTTTAGATCACAGAGATGCAAAATTCTCAGCATAGACACTGAGAAGGGGTGAAGAGCCCCCACAGATGAAATGGGAAACCAAGTCCTTGTTCATAGAGCCTAAAGCTGAACTTTATAAACTTGAAAAATCTTACACAGTTTATTTTAGAAGATAGCGATAACAGAGCTCTCAGCATAGACACTGAGAGAGGGTGAAGAGCCATCAAAGGTGAGAATAACAACAGTTTATATCTTTGCCAGTATTGATCTGTTCATTTTGGGTTGGTTTGGGGCACCTGTTGTATGTAATTTTTGACCAATCATTTTAAAAAGCCACCATGTCCAGTTTGTCATTTTTATTTTTTTTTTTTTTTTTTAAATTCCTAGTCCTTGGGGATTTTTTAGGCATTGAGCTGGTAGCCTGTGACTCTTTCTCATGATCTCAGGCTATTGTTTAAAGACCAGGTGTATATTTAAGACTTAATGATCCACCAGGGGTTTTTTCCTTGATAAGTTAGATGGCAATTACTGATTGTTTTATTATGGGTCTGGATGTTTTATGGTCCTCCAGACCAGGGGGGCATTCTTCTGAATGCCTGGAAAGTAAACAACAGGTATAGATTAGTAAAACAAGATGCTTATGTAAAATTAAAGTTGGAGTTGAAAACTAAAATTAAAAGAATCAAGGCCTCAACTTTATACTGACTGCCTAACAATGTCTACCTCAATAGCAATAGCACTGTTTCAACATTTCTCAAATGGTAAAGAATCTGCCTGCAATTCGGGACATCCAGATTTGATCCCTTGGTCATGAACGAGGGAACTGAAACCCACTCCAGTATCCTTGCCTACAGGATTCCATGGACAGAAGAGACTGGTGGGCTACAATCCATGCAGTCTCAAAGAGTTGGATACAACTGAATGACTTATACAACACACTTTCTGAAATCTTGTTCCTATCAAGTGAGGTAAAGAGGGGATGACACCTATTCTCATAGAGCTCTAGTTTAGTTAGTTTAGGAATCCAGTCTTTTATAATGGACAGTAAGCCTCCCTAACCTTTGCTCTGCTGCTGCTGCTGCTAAGTCGACAGATGGCAGCCCACCAGGCTCCCCTGTCCCTGGGATTCTCCAGGCAAGAACACTGGAGTGGGTTGCCATTTCCTTCTCCAGTGCATGAAATTGAAAAGTGAAAGTGAAATCGCTCAGTCATGTCCGACCCTCAGTGACCCCATGGACTGCAGCCTACCAGGCTCCTCCATCCATGGGATTTTCCAGGCAAGAGTACTGGAGTGGGGTGCCATCGCCTTCTCCGAACCTTTGCTCTAGTAGGAGACATTTCCTTTGTTACATTGGATAGTACACTAACCATCCCTCCATTTACTTAAAATGTGAGTGTGGGGAAGGAAGAGACAAAAGGGACAGTTTCTATTTTTCAATACAATGTTTGCTATACAAACATCTTTGATAATATAGTCCAGAAAAAGTTGATCAGGACACTTTCTCAAAAGATGTGCAGAAATATGAGATCTGCCGAATTAAAAATGCACAACTTGAGATCTGCAAGTTAAATTATATTTGGAGCAAAATGAAAAACTGCAGCCTGGGAGACAGCACCTCAGATAGCTCTGAGAAATTGCTCCAAAGAAGCAGAGAGAAGGTCAGTATAAATGTGACTTTGATGAAGGGGGAATATATGCAAACAAGCACATATTTTTCCAGAAGGTTTCTACTAGTCTTATGAAGCTTTCTGCTAGTCACAAGGAACAGTGACTAGCAGAAACATTCACATGACAGAACAGCCACATGATAACAGAACATTCACCACAAATGACTGTAGTGCTTTTTTAGATATGAGGAGATACAAGAATTGGGTTCATGAAATCAGTTCCTTAAAATATCTAATTATCTGAAGACTTGTCCTGCCAGTTTTTCCCTGAGCATGACAGCCTCACGTCTGCCCTCCACCCTGAACTCCTTTCAGGAGTTGTTGAGATCAGCAGCTGCAATAGCACGATTTAATCCTTGTCAAGGTAGATGGAGAAGGAAATGGCAACCCACTCTAGTGTTCTTGCCTGGAGAATCCCAGGGACCGGGGAGCCTGGTGGGCTGCCGTCTATGGGGTCACACAGAGTCGGACACGACTGAATCGACTTAGCAGCAGCAGCAGAGGTAGATGGCGAGTGCATGGCAACTGGCAATTTGTATATGACAGATTTATGAAAATTATCTCCTAACAGTCTCTTCATAAGATCACAAAACTAAACATGAAGACTTCATAGAATACTTGTTTTACTTCATAAAATACTTGTTTCTTTAATCAAGTCTTCATGTAAGTTACCCATATTTTCACCACCATTATTATATATGCTGCTGCTGCTAAGTCGTTTCAATCGTGTCCGACTCTGTGCGACCCTATAGATGTCAGCCCACCAGGCTCCCCCGTCCCTGGGATTCTCCAGGCAAGAACACTGGAGTGGGTTGCCATTTCCTTCTCCAATGCATGAAAGTGAGAAGTGAAAGTGAAGTCGCTCAGTCGTGTCCGACTCTTTGCGACCCCATGGACTGCAGCCTACCAGCCTCCTCCTTCCATGGGATTTTCCAGGCAAGAGTACTGGAGTGGGGTGCCGTTGCCTTCTCTGATTATTATATATAATTAAGGATAATAGGGCTTTCCTGATAGCTCAGTTGGTAAAGAATCCTCCTACAATGCAGGAGATCCCAGTTCAATTCCTGGATTGGAAAGATCTTCCAGAGAAGGGATAGGCTAACCACTACAGTATTCCTGGGCTTTCCTTATGGCACAGTTGGTAAAGAATATTATGGGGCTTCCTATGTAGCTCAGAAGGTAAAGCAACTGCCTGCAATATGGGAGACCTGGGTTCAATTCCTGGGTCAGGAAGATCCCCTGGAGAAGGAAATGGCAACCTACTCCAGTATTCTTACCTGGAGAATCCCATGGACAGAGGAGCCTGGCAGGCTACAGTTCATGGGATTCCAAGAGTTGGACAAGACTTAGCACTATCTTTCTTTCTTTCTAAGGCTAATTTGTTTCAATTGTTGTTACCAGGTGGATAAAATTATAAACAATTTAAACCACTCATAGTTATTCAAAGCTGAATATGTTTTATATATAATCTAGTATTCCTTATTTAAAAAACAGCTAAAAAAATAAATTCAGGACTCAGCTGTCATTCCTAAATGAAAAGTATTACTGTATCATTCATTGGGATTATATTTTATATGGTATGTCCTAAATAAAGATCTTGTTTCATTTTTAAATACTTTCTTCCTTTAAAAATGTCCACACTATTTTAACAATTGGCAATTCTTTAATGATACGAGATAAGAATTGACTTTCTGTTGTCTACTGTTTGAAGTGTGAAGAACTATTAAGTTTCTTTTTTTTTTTTAACCTGAAGGCAGTTATAGAAAATTGTTTACTTCAAGGTCAGATTCTGCAAATTGTATCTTTTAAAATTATACTTGCTTTTAAGCCATTTGTATATGTAGCAGTGGTTTTTTTATTTATTTATTTTACCTAAAACTAGTAATCAAATAACCCCATTTGGCCTTTAGATACTTTAAAATCAAATCTCCCTGAGGATTTTTTGCTTCATTTACAAATGTAACCTGTTTTAAAATATGATAGATTTCTGTATTTCCCTTTCTTGAAATGGTGTGACTTAGAGAAAGAAACGCTAATAGGAATAAAGGTGTAGGCTATAGTATTAGGGAAAGCAATTATGAATATATTCATTGACAAGAATATATTTATGTATGCCTTACACACCACATACTCATACAATTTAAGGAAACAAGGATTTTAGAAGCAGAGCAGGCAATTTAGTAAAGACAGAGCTTTCTTTTTTAAATGTGTAATGTGTCTACATTTGTATATGGGTCCGTTTTTATTCATGAGTGAATTGTGGTGGCAAAACCAAAATTTATTATGAAAACAGCATGTTGAAGTCACAAAAATAACCATTAGGTAATAATCAATAGCCCATTTCATTTTTTTAATTATTGTACCAGATTAGCCTTTGAAAACAAGAGTAAGAAAAGTAATTTTGTGTTTAATTAATTATTAGTCATTTTTTTAACCTAAAAGTAAATGTAAAACTTGAGAAATGAATGAATTATTATTATGAGTCATCAGAAATTTTATGACCATCATAGAAATAGATTTTCAGTGTTGGTGATATTGACCCCAAGGGGGATAAAATTGGCCTTGGAAGAATGAAAAAGTTTAAATCAGTTTTGTTTTTCTAGAGCTCAAATTTACATATAGACTCATATTCCTTATTATTTATTATCAAAACTATGATTTTTCCAGTAGTCATATATGGATGTGAGAGTTGGACTGTAAAGAAAGCTGAGTGCTAAAGAATTGATGCTTTTGAACTGTGGTGTTGGAGAAGACTCTTGAGATTCCCTAGGACTGCAAGGAGATCCAACTAGTCAATCTTAAAGGAAATCAGTTGTGAATATTCATCTGAAAGACTGATGCTGAAGCTGAATCCCCAATACCTTGGCCATCCGATGCAAAGAACTGATTCATTGGAAAAGACCCTGCTGCTGGAAAAGACTGAAGGCAGAAGGAGAAGGGGAAGACAGAGGATTAAATAGTTGGATGGCATCACCTACTCGATGGACATGAGTTTGAGCAATCTCCTGAAGTTGGTTATGGACAGGGAAGCCTGTCATGATGCATTCATGGGGTCACAAATAGTCAGACATGACTGAGAGACTAAAGTGAACTGAGCATTAATATGGAGAAGGTAATGGCACTCCACCCCTCTATCCTTGCCTGGAAAATCCAATGGACAGAGGAATCTGGCAGGCTACAATACAAGGGGTTGCAAAGAGTCAGACAAGACTGAACACACACACATAAATTTTATAATTCTTTATTAGAATTGATATTCAACAGAGAATATATTGAAAATTAAGTTATTTACTTTAGAGATTACCAAAAAAGAATAATGGTTTTAAATGTTGACTAAGTGCAGGGCAGAGTACTAAATGCTTGCATATATTATTTTCATAATAACACTATAGTTAAGGCTTTTTAAATATTAATTTTATTGATGAAAAATCAAATTGAAAGAAGTTCAGAAATTTATCCAGCATTATAAAGCTAAACTACCGCACAATTGCACTCATCTCACATGCTAGTAAAGTAATGCTTAAAATTCTCCAAGCCAGGCTTCAGCAATACGTAAACCGTGAACTTCCGGTTGTTCAAGCTGGTTTTAGAAAGGGCAGAGGAACCAGATACCAAATTGCCAGCATCCTCTGGATCATTGAAAAAGCAAGAGAGTTCCAGAAAAACATCTATTTCTGCTTTATTGACTATGCCAAAGCCTTTGACTGTGTGGATCACAATAAACTGGAAAATTCTGAAAGAGATGAGAATACCAGACCATCTGACCTGCCTCTTGAGAAATTTGTATGCAGGTGAGGAAGTAACAGTTAGAACTGGACATGGAACAACAGACTTGTTCCAAATAGGAAAAGGAGTACGTCAAGGCTGTATATTGTCACTCTGCTTATTTAACTTATATGCAGAGTAGATCATGAGAAATGCTGGGCTGGAAGAAACACAAGTTGGAATCAAGATTGCCAGAAGAAATATCAATAACCTCAGATATGCAGATGATACCACCCTTAAGGCAGAAAGTGAAGAGGAACTAAAAAGCCTCTTGATGAAGGTGAAAGAGGAAAGTGAAAAAGTCTG
>NW_011494954.1:2262908-2273420 GCF_000754665.1 Bison bison bison | reverse complement strand
CCTTGGACTGCAAGGAGATCCAACCAGTCCATTCTAAAGGAGATCAACCCTGGGATTTCTTTGGAAGGAATGATGCTAAAGCTGAAACTCCAGTACTTTGGCCACCTCATGTGAAGAGCTGACTCATTGGAAAAGACTCTGATGCTGGGAGGAATTGGGGGCAGGAGGAGAAGGGGATGACAGAGGATGAGATGGCTGGATGGCATCACTGACTTGATGGACCTGAGTCTGAGTGAACTCTGGGAGTTGGTGATGGACAGGGAGGCCTGGCATGCTGCGATTCATGGGGTCGCAAAGAGTTAGACACGACTGAGTGACTGAACTGAACTGAACTGATGAAATGAGTATTCAAATATATTACTTAATAGTTTTTAAGTCATGTCTATACAATTATCACATAGCATCTGTTCTGGGGTTGAGTCTACTTACTGTGTTCAATCTTTAATGAGGCAGGTTTGTGATACAGGGTTGTGATATCAAGTCAGCCTTTCTAGTCTGAATCTCTTGCCTATAGTTACTTAATATGTGATCTTGAGCTAATGTTTCTAAGGCTCATACTTTTCATCTATAATATGGAAATACTAATAATACTCCCTTATTGTGTCATTTGTGTACTACACTATAAACCAAGGAAGAGAGGGCAGCAGATAGAAAGCAGATTGTTTTAAGGGGTAATGCAATAATAGATCTTGTAAAAAATTAAAAGCCAAAAACCCACAATGAAACACACCACTTACCATAGTATCTAATAATAAAGTTTACTTTTATTAGAAATGCTATATCTGATCTGATTTGATCTGATCAACTACTGTGCTGTGTGCTTAGTCACTCAGCTGTGTCTGACTCTCCAATCCATTGGACTGTAGCCTGCCAAGCTCCTCTTTCCATGGGATTTTTCAGGCAAGAATACTAGAGCGGTTGTCAGTTCCTTCTCCAGGGGATCTTTCCAACCTAGGGATAGAACCCACATCTCTTGTGTCTCCTACATGGCAGGCAGATTATTTACTTATTGAGCCATCAGGGAAACCCGCTATCAACTGCTACAGTACTCCAAATTCCTAAGAAAGGGAATACAGAGAGGAAAGTCAAGAGAGCCAGCATAAAAATCCAGAGACACCTTTTTTGAGCAAGTTGGAGGAAAGAAAAATGCCATAGAATAAAAAACTAGATAAGGTTCGGCAGGTTTTGGATATAATTGTGTCACATTGAAGGAAGCCAAGCAGATGTCAGCAGTGATAATACATACTTCAGTGGGCTTGAGGAAGACATAATGTGAAAAGTGGCACTGGGAAGTGTAAGTGGGGCATAAATGTGTTTGTGTAAGGTTGACCTTTCGAATATTTGAAAATTTACAGTGTGAATCTGAAGATTTTTTTACCTATTTTGAGTGTAAAGTCTATTCTTCTGTGATTTAATCTAAAATTTTCATAAGAATAGCAGTATGCTAAGAGCTAGTGTGTAAGATCTGACAGAATGGGCTCATAATTATGTTGGTACCCTGATTAAAATGAACTATGGCTCATTTGATTAAAATGAGATTTTAAAACAAAAACACAAACAAAGTACTTGTTGCCATTTGTTAATGGCTGTGACATTACCACCACCTTGCTCTTGAAGTTTTCCATCTCCTTAGACATCCCCAAATCCCACCCCCATGTTTCTCATCTTCAGGATCTTTCCACTGACTGCTCCCACTGTTTGGAATTTTTTTTTCCCTACAATCTAGTCATCCTTTCAGTCTTTAAAATTCAACTCAAATGTCACTTCCTTTTAAAATGACACACAAAAAAACAAAGCAACAAAAAGCACACTCTATAATATACCCTTCAGACTACCTTATGTTCCCCTGATATATATTTATTGCTCTGTATATATCTGTTTGTTGCATGATCAAATTGTAATTAAAAGCAAAAATCTATAATGTTTTGCTGTCTTCATTCTGACTACAAATAAAATTCACAAGTATAGGAACAATATCTGTTCTTCAATGACCTTCCAGTTCCTTGAGTATGTTACTATCTATGGAGAAACAGAAAAAGACATTCCCTTGGACTGAGAGTCTTTTCATCATATTGGCATCTCAAAAATACAGCACAGGGTCAAGCACATAAATTGTTGAATTTATCCATAAATGATGTCTCACCTTCCCCATCTTTAGCATCCCACATTCACATGGAGTAGTATTGGTTAAGTAGGTGGTACTCTGCTAGATATTATAAGTCCATACCCTTCAGGAGTTCATTCATTTAGTTGAGAAAAACATAAAGCCACATGTGGGACAAAACAGATGATGAAAATAAAAATAAATACAAAGAAAATACATTAAATTTCAGCGTTTGTGAGGTTAAAACCTGCTACTTATTCTGTCTTTGAGCATATACACTTTTCCAAAGAAGCTATCAAAATGTCTCTATAGGCAAGTATGCTAAAGTATAGAAACACACTGCTTGTGAATCTCTTAGCCTGGAGTCAGGTCAAGAATACCAGCTGTGATAAATTGTAAAGTAAGTATGTACAATTTGACAAGCCAGGCAAGGATTTACTTGTTGGAGTGTTCTAAATCTTTTGTTCTTAGCTTCCATCCCTCAAAATGTTCAAAGGTAGCTGAACAGCATGCCAGATCAGGACTAGGGAGTGTAGCAATTGCAGAGTAAATATATTTGTTCACTTTGTGGGTGCATTATTTACAGCACTGTTGTTCTAATCATCAATTTGAATTTCATTGTTCTTGCTCTTATTTATGAATGTTGTTTTCTCCTCTTGTTGTCATGCCTACCTCCTCAATCACTTCCCACATCAGTAGGTGAATACAATACACAGAGAGGGAAATACATTGGCTGTGTCTACACAGAGACAGTGGAGTGAGCTCTAGGACTGTAACAAGCAATGGATCTTAGATGATAAGGGAGACCCAGGAGCAAGGTTTAGAGCTAGAAGGGCAGAGTTAAGAAAAAGATTTGAAGATAGGGTCTATGAAGGGACAAATACAAAAGTCAGTGGTCTTTAAAAATCTATTGTCTTTCAAATCAATTCTAAAAACTGGAATTCATATTTCTAGAAGTATTGCAATAATATGTGAATAAAAGTGTAAGAATTCACCACTGTCTACACTAAAATTCTTTTTGATGTATAAGGAGAGTAAGTCATGGTATTTCTATTATTCTAATTTCAGCATATCGATAAGTAAAGCAGCCTGAAGCACTAGAACTTTTTCTGAGTCCACTAACACTTCTCCTTGGAAGAAAAGTTATGACCAACCTAGACAGCATGTTAAAAAGCAGAGACATTACTTTGCCAACAAAGGCCCATCTAGTCAAAGCTATGGTTTTATGGTTTTTCCAGTAGTCATGTATGGATGTGACAGATGGACTATAAAGAAAGCTGAGCGCCGAAGAATCGATGCTTTTGAAGTGTGATGTTGGAGAAGACTCTTGAGAGTCCCTTGGACTGCCAGGAGATCCAACTAGTCCATCCTAAAGGAAATCAGTCCTGAATATTCATTAGAAGGACTGATGCTGAAGTTGAAACTCCAATACTTTGGCTGCCTGATGGGAAGAACTGACTCATTGGAATAGACCCTGATGCTGGGAAAGATTGAAGGCAGGAGGAGAACGGGACAAGAGAGGATGAGATGGTTGGATGGCATCACCGGCTCAATGGACATGTGTTTGAGTAGACTCTGGAAGCTGGTGATGGACAGGGAGGCCTGCTATGCTATAGTCCATGGGGTCGCAAAGAGTCAGACACAACTGAGCGACTGAGCTGTCTGAACACTTCTCTCCACCAGCACTCAGATTCTCTCCGCCAACACTCAGAATGTTTCCAAGCATTGTGTGAACCTGTAGGTCCTATAAGGAAAGAATTCTTACCTCATTAATAAAACTTAGGTTTACTGAAAGCCATTTATTGCCTGGCTAAATTGCTACCAGCTATTGCTCCCTGGTGGCTCAGAAGGTAAAGTGTCTTCTGCCTGCAATGCAGGAGACCTGGGTTTGATCCCCGGGTCGGGAAGATCCCCTGGAGAAGGAAATAACAACCCACTCCAGTACTCTTGCCTGGAAAATTCCATGGATGGAGGAGCCTGGTAGGCTATAGCCCATGGGGTCGCAAAGAGTAGGACACGACTTCACTTTCACTTTCACTGCTCTTTGGGGGATTCCCTGGTGGCTCAGCTGGTAAAGCATCAGCCTGCAATGCAGGAGACCCGGGTTCAATCTCTGGTTCAGGAAGATCCCTTGGAGAAAGAAATGGCAATCCACTCCAGTACTCTTGCCTGAAAAATTCCATGGAGGGAGGAGCCTGGTGGGCTACAGTCCATGGGGATGCAAAGAGTCGGACACGACTGAGTGACTTCACTTTCACTGCTCTTTGGACCTCATAGTGTCAGCTTTTCCTTTTCACACATGTGCCTTTGATTGTTTTCCTTGAAAAAAGTCTTCAGAAGTACTTAATATCTTTGCCTGTTAGCAACACTAGTCTTTACTCTGGTCTGATGCTTAAATAGAAACAACTTACAGCACTGTAAATGTCAGGCCCTATGCCACAAACTAGACTACATTTATCTTATAAAGAGTAAGATAATGGGAGTTTTTCAAAGGGGAAATGAAATGTGTGATTAAATAGTAGGGTTTGAAAGAATAAGGATTAGGGACAATAATAGATAAGAAATGTGAGATTATATAATAATCAAAAGGTGAAAAATGATTAAACTGTCAATGCCAGCTTGCCTTTTTTAAAAACTTACTTTGTTTTCCATGATTATGTCACTGGAGTCAGCTCTCCAAAGGAGTTTTCTAAGTTTAGACCTAAACTCAATATATCTGTTCTCTAATGGGTTTCTCTGGTGGCTCAGAGGTTAAAGCGTCTGCCTCCAGTGCGGGAGACCTGGGTTCGATCCCTGGGTCGGGAAGATTCCTAGAGAAGGAAATGGTAACCCACTCCAGTATTTTTGTCTGGAGAATCCCATGGACGGAGAAGCCTGATAGGCTACAGTCCATGGGGTTGCAAAGAGTCAGACACGACTGAGTGACTTCACTTTCACTTTCAATGACAACCAACATAGCTAGATAAAAAAATGACAAATAGTTATCAAACTCAATGTGATCAGCAGTTGGGATTTAGGAAACAAAAGCTCTAAATGTTACCTTCTAGGAGCTTAAAATCTATCTGGGGGTGGGGGCAGAGGAAAAGCAGAAAATGAGGAAAAGGAAAATGCAGGAACTATTTAATGACTAACAAGAAAAGATAATGGAAGTGTAAAATCCAATTCATTAAATCAATGGTCGTGTTATCTTAGGTTTAGTTTTTGCCTCCTAGGCTTCTAATTACAAAGCATTCTTAGCTGGCAACACACACAATCTATACAGTTTCAGCTGTGGCTCAGCTGGTAAAGAATCCTCCTTCAATGTGGGAGACCTGGGTTTGATCCTGGGTTGGGAAGATCCCCTGGAGAAAGAAAAGGCTACCCACTCCAGTATTCTGGCCTAGAGAATTCCATGGACTGTATAGTTTATGGGGTCGCAAAGAGTCGGAAACGACTGAGAGACTCACTCTCACTTTCATATACTCCTATAGCTTTGAGGCAGGAGGCAGATGGGTCCCCTGAAGGTAAAGCAATTGGATATTCATTCTCTATTGACTGAAACACCAAGACTAGAAAGGCATGGCGATTAAGGGAGGAGGCTGGGTCCTGCTCAGACCACATATTTCTCCTTCTCAAAGTCAGGAGACCACCCCAACCACACAGGCACAGAAAAGGCTTCTTGGAGGTCAAAGGGAAGTTATGTCAAGAAATGTTCTACCCAGACACCTTTTTGGTAGGATACATCTTGGCTAAGAGATGTGTGCACACACATGCTGCTGTTACTGCTAAGTCGCTTCAGTCATGTCCGACTCCATGCGACCCCATGGACCACAGCCCACCAGGCTTCTCCATCCATGGGATTCTCCAGGCAAGAACACTGGAGTGGGTTGCCATTTCCTTCTCCAATGCATGAAAGTGGAAAGTGAAAGTGAAGTCGCCCAGTTGTGTCTGACTCTTAGTGACACCATGGACTGCAGCCTACCAGGCTCCTCCATCCATGGGATTTTCCGGGCAACAGTACTGGAGTGGGGTGCCATTGCCTTCTCCTAGGAGACATAATAAATACAGACTGTGAATCAGTCAAATCAAAATGATTGGCCAAAGAAAACCCAGAAAAAAATGCCCCATAAAAGTAATTCAAACAGCCATGAGGGTGCTACTCAGCAACTCCATCTCTCTCTGAGTCTGCCCATGTGTCTATCCACACATACTATACTCTTTTCCCTCCTAATTACCACTTTACTTGCTTCATTACTTTCTGTCTTTGTGGAAATTATTTTCTGCAAAGCCAAAGGGCAAGCACCCTTGTCACTGACCACTCATCTAGTGGCTAGGATCTGGTGCTTTCACCACTGCAACTCAGCCTCATTCCAAGCCGCATTCCAAGCCCTTGCAGCCAAGGCCACTGGAGATCAGCTTGATGATAATTGAATCTATGTGCTTGCATGCTAAGTCACTTCAATCATGTCTGACTCTTTGTGACCCTGTGGGCTGTAGCCTACAAGACTCCTCCATCTATGGGATTTTCCAGGCAAGAATACTGGAGTTGCCATGCCCTCCCCCCAGGGGAACTTCTCAACTCAAGGATCAAACTTGAGTCTCCTACATTGCAGGCAGATTCTTTATTGCCAAGCCACTGGGGAAGACCAATTGAATCTATATATGTAGACTAAATCTCATTCCTAAACTTTCCACTTGTGCATCTTACTTCCTATATAAGCACTCCATTTGGATGTGCTTATATTTGGATGGATTCTAACAACATAAAAATCATAAAAATCAGCATATTCAAATCAAATTTGCCATTCCTCACAAAGATTCTTAACATTCTTCTTCTCTTACTATATTCTCTCTGTTTGTTTTTTTTTTTTTAGTGAATAACCAGAGTCACTCAAACTTGGAAACTGTCCCACTCCATTCCATATTGTTATTTTCCTTTTTAATCCATATCTTTCCATTTATTTTAATTCAATTCAATCAACATTTATTGAATGGCCATACCATGCCAGACAAAGCTGGAAACAACATGGAAGAACTTATAGTGAAGGCATATGTTTTACAAGAAATGAAAAATATAAGGACTGCTAGGAAACAGGAAGTAAAAGGTGGTAAAGAAATATGTAGCGAAGATATTTAGTGTAAACTTTGTAGTTTCTACAATAGTCACTCTCTACATTGTCACTCTCACTTAATAGCATGCATCTCATTTTATTAAAAATTAGAAGCAAAATCAAGGATTCTATAGTCATACTCACTCCTTACCATCACCTTTGCATATAACTGCTGCCTTCATCTTACTGCTTTGTATGAACCACTCATTCCTGTATCTAAGGCCAGATCATTCCTGAAAACTATTCAAAGAATCTCTCTGGCAATTCTTTAATCTCCTTTATCATCATCATCTTTCTTACTAGTAGATCTTTTTCATCAAGTTATTTCCACCAACGGCCACTAAAGGATGACTCACAGACTATTTGCAGGCCAGTGGTCATAGACATGTTTGGAGAAAGGTGCTAGACATTTGTCTGCAAGTGTGCCAGTGCTGTCTTAAGGGGATTCTATTTCTCCTGTTGGATTCTGGGCAGGCTCCTGGGATTCTAAGAAGTAGAGGGAGATTAATTAACAGAAAACTTGGTATACTGGACAGCAGGATGACCATAAGTGTGGTTTGCCAGAGTCACCTTCCACAGTCTCCAGTGGACCACATTTTTCTCCACTGGAGAAGGGAATGGAAAACCACTTCAGTATTCCTGTCATGAGAACCTCATGAACAGTATGAAAAGATAGGACAAAAAGATAGGACACTGAAAGAGGAGCTCCCCAGGTCGGTAGGTGCCCAATATGCTACTGGAGATCAGTGGAGAAATAACTCCAGAAAGAATGAAGAGATGGAGCCAAAGCAAAAACAACACCCAGCTGTGGATATAATTTGTGAGTGAAGCAAGGTCTGATGCTGTAAAGAGCAATATTGCATAGGAACCTGGAATGTTAGGTTCATGAATCAAGGCAAATTGGAAATGGTCAAACAGGAAATGGCAAGAGTGAATGTCGACATTCTAGGAATCAGCGAACTAAAATGGACTGCAATGGTGAATTTAACTTAGACAACCATTATATCTATTACTGTGGGCAAGAATCCCTTAGAAGAAATACAGTAGCCATCATAGTCAACAAGAGTCCAAAATGCAGTACTTGGATGCAGTCTCAAAAATGACAAAATGATCTCTGTTTGTCTCCAACAAACCATTCAGTATCACAGTAATCCAAGTCTATGCCTTGACCAGTAATGCTGAAGAAGCTGAAGTTGAATGGTTCTATGAAGACCTACAAGGAGATGTAAAGAACAGACTTTTGGACTCTGTGGGAGAAGGCTAGGGTGTGATGATATGAGAGAATAGCATTGAAACGTGTATATTATCATATGTGAAATAGATGACCAGTCCAGGTTCGATGCATGAGACAGGGTGCTCAGGGCTGGTGCACTGGGATGATCCTGAGCAACGGGACAAGGAGGGAGGTGGGAGGGGGGTTCAGGATGGGGAACACATGTACACCCATGGCTGATTCATGTGAGTGTATGGCAAAAACCACCACAATATTGTAAAGTAATTAGCCTCCAATTAAAATAAATTTTAAAAAATTAAAAAAAAAAAAGACCTTCTAGAATTAACACCCCAAAAAGATCTCCTTTTCATTATAAGGGCCTGGAATGCAAAAGTAGGAAGTCAAGAAACACCTGGAGTAACAGGAAAATTTGGCCTTGGAGTACAGAATGAAGCAGAGCAAGGGCTAATAGAGTTCTGCAAAGAGAATGCACTGGTCTTAGCAAACACCCTCTTCCAACAACACAAGAGAAGGCTCTACACATGGACATCACCAGATGGTCAACACTGAAATCAGATCAATTATATTCTTTGCAGCCAAAGATAGACAAGCTCTATATGGTCAGCAAAAACAAGACCTGGAGTTGACTGTGGCTCAGATCATGAACCCCTTATTGCCAAATTCAGACTTAAATTGAAGAAAGTAGGGAAAACCATTAGACCATTCAGGTATGACCTAAATCAAATCCCTAACGATTATACAGTGGAAATGAGAAATAGATTTAAGGGACTAGATCTGATAGATAGAGTGCCTGATGAACTATGGACAGAGGTTCATGACATTGTACAGGAGACAGGGAGTAAAACCATCCCCAAGAAAAAGAAATGCAAAAAAGCAAAATGGCTGTCTGAGGAGGCCTTACAAATATCTGTGAAAAGAAGAGAAGCCAAAAGCAAAGGAGAAAAGTAAAGATATACTCATTTGAAAACAAGTTCCAAAGAATAGCAAGGAGAGATATGAAAGCCATCATCAATGATCAGTGAAAAGAAACAGAGGAAAACAATAGAATGGGAAAGACTAGAGAGCTCTTCAAGAAAAATAGAGATACGAAGGGAACATTTCATGCAATGATGGGCTCAATAAAGAACAGAAATGATATGTACCTAACAGAAGCAGAAGATATTCAGAAGAGGTGGCAAGAATACACAGAAGAACTCTACAAAAAAGATCTTCATGATGAGGTAATTATGATTATGTGATCACTCACCTAGAGCCAGACGTCCTGGAATGTGAAGTCAAGTGGGCCTTAGGAAGCATCACTACAAACAAAGATAGTGGAGGTGATGGAATTCCCGTTGAGCTATTTAAACACCTAAAATATGATGCTGTGATAGTCCTGCACTCAATATGCAAGCAAGTTGGAAATCTCAGCCTTGGCCACAGGACTGGAAAAGGTCAGTTTTCATTCCAAAGCTAAGAAAGGCAATGCCAAAGAATGCTCAAACTACTGCACAATTGCACTCATCTCACACACTAGCAAAGTAATGTTCAAAATTCTCCAAGCCGTGCTTCAACAATACATGAACCGTGAACTTTCAGATGTTCAAGCTGGTTTTAGAAAAGGCAGAGGGACCAGAGATCAAATTGCCAACATCTGCTGGATCATAGAAAAAGCAAGAGGGTTCCAGAAAAACACGTATTTCTGCTTTATTGACTATGCCAAAGCCTTTCACTTTTTGGATCACAATAAACTCTGGAAAATTCTGAGAGATGGGAATACCAGACCACCTGACCTGCCTCTTGAGAAATCTGTATGCAGGTCAGGAAACAACAGTTAGAACTGGACATGGAACAACAGACTGGTTCCAAATAGGGAAAGGAGTACGTCAAAGGCTGTATATTGTCACCCTGCTTATTTAACTTATATGCTAGAGGACATCATGAGAAATGCTGGGCTGGATGAAGCCCAAGCTGGAATCAAGATTGCTGGGAGAAAATGTCAATAACCTCAGATATGCAGATGACACCACCCTTATGGCAGAATGTGAAGAGGAACTAAAAAGCCTCTTGATGAAAGTGAAAGAGGAGAGTGAAAATGTTGGCTT
>NW_011494954.1:2202107-2262808 GCF_000754665.1 Bison bison bison | reverse complement strand
TTCTGAGAGATGGGAATACCAGACCACCTGACCTGCCTCTTGAGAAATCTGTATGCAGGTCAGGAAACAACAGTTAGAACTGGACATGGAACAACAGACTGGTTCCAAATAGGGAAAGGAGTACGTCAAGGCTGTATATTGTCACCCTGCTTATTTAACTTATATGCAGAGGACATCATGAGAAATGCT
The DNA here is from genome assembly GCF_000754665.1 of Bison bison bison. NCBI lineage: Eukaryota > Metazoa > Chordata > Mammalia > Artiodactyla > Bovidae > Bison > Bison bison. The sequence continues at coordinate 2,262,619 of NW_011494954.1, read as the reverse complement.
GGGCTGGATGAAGCCCAAGCTGGAATCAAGATTGCTGGGAGAAATATCAATAACCTCAGATATGCAGATGACACCACCCTTATGGCAGAATGTGAAGAGGAACTAAAAAGCCTCTTGATGAAAGTGAAAGAGGAGAGTGAAAATGTTGGCTTAAAGCTCAACATTCAGAAAACTAAGATCATGGCATCCAGCCCCATCACTTTATGGCAAATAGATGGAGAAACAGTGGAAACAGTGGCAGACTTTATTTTTCTGGGCTCCAAAATCACTGCAGATGGTGACTGCAGCCATGAAATAAAAAGACGCTTCCTCTTTGGAATAAAAGGTTTGACCAACCTAGACAGCTTGTTAAAAAGCCATTACTTTGCCAACAAAGATCCATCTAGCCAAGGCTATGGTTTTTCCAGTAGTCATGTATGGATGTGAGAGTTGGACTGTAAAGAAAGCTGACCACAGAAGAAGTGATACTTTTGAACTGTGGTGTTGGAGAAGACTCTTGAGAGTCCCTTGGACTGCAAGGAGATCAAACCAGTCAATCCTAAAGGAAATCAGTCCTGAATATTCATTGGAAGGACTGATGTTGAAGCTGAAACTCCAATACTTTGGCCACCTGATGCAAAGAGCTGACTCATTGGGAAAGACCCCGATGCTGGGAAAGATTGCAGACAGGGGGAGAAGGGGACGGAAAATGATGAGATAGTTGGATGGTATGACTCACTCAATGGACATGAGTTTGAGTAAACTCTGGGAGTTGGTGATGGACAGGAAGGCCTGGCATGCTGCAGTCCATGGGGTCAGAAATATTTGGACACTACTAAGCGACAGAACTGAACTGAACCAGATGCACAGAGCCATGCATGTCAGAAGGTAAAGTGCTTCAGAGTCCTTGGGGAATCAATTGGTAGTGCTTGGGAATTGGGACCTCTGAAGGACTGAAAGGCTCTAGTACCAGATTAGCAAATAAATGCAGGAGGCAGAAAAGGAGAACTCTTTCTCTTTCACGCATTAAATCTTTCTTTACTAGATGGTCTGGGAGTGCTGGGGTGGAGCTCTGGGTTAATCTGTTCACACAGGGATGTTTTGAAACTCAGGACAGCAGCTAAACTGTATCTCAGTATTCTGACAAACAGAACCACTTTCCAGTGCATAATGAGTGTGCATCAATACTGCCTATCTCTATTATTCTGTGGATTTACTTATTCATATTTGCTTACATTTTCCTTCTCCCACAATAGAAGACAGCTTCCTTAAGCTTTGGTAAAATGCTATCCTCCACGATACCTTAAAGTGTGCCTGATTCTTCATATGTTCTTAATATATAAAGTTTCAAAGAAATGAATTGGTAAATGCTTTCTTGAGGAATGTCATTTAAGACTTGAAAATGAAGAAACATTAGCCAGGAAAAATAAATAGAGATTGAGTGACAATTGCTGGAAGTGAGAATATATATGTGAAGTTTTAGAAGTAGAAAAAGTGTTATGTATTTGGGACTCAAAAGAAACTCATGTCTGGAGTTTAATAAAAGTAAGAGATTGGTCATTAACATATCATGGGAATATTGTAAATACTGTAAAAGACATTGGACTTTATTATAGCTAAGTGGAACTCATAAATGAGCTGTCATCAGGAATTGCAATATTAAATCTGTACTATAAATATTCTTTGTATGGGAAGCACTGAGAAGAATGGACTAACCTGGTGCATAAATGAGTGAAAGAAGAAAAAGAAACCAGATCATGATTTCTTGTCTTGTGTGGTAGTGGCGAAAGTGGAAAGAATTGAATAGTTTTGATAGTTATTTAAGAAATTAAAAAGATCACTTGGATGTGAGTGTGGATGTGAGTGAGGAAGAAAATATTTGAGCAGCTTCATGAAAAAAAATGGTGTCATTAACTGCCATAAAAGATTGGATATTGGACATCCATGAGGAGGAAATTTGACTAAGTTATGGATATTTTGAGTCTGAGATTCATTTTGGAATCTCAGTAAATTTGGACAGTAAATTAGTAAAGAATGCAATTATATATATAGATAGAAAATTCAAGAAAGAACAGAGCTGGAAGTTTATATTTGAGAGTTATCAGCATATAGAAGATGAAATTCTAAAAATGATTAGAAGGAGAAGCTAATAAAGCTTAGGAAGAACCATAAAGGATTTTAATTTTATTTTTCAATTTTAAGACTTTTTTGATTAGTTAATAATCATGAAAATTTAGTATTGGCATATTGATGGACAAATAGATCAGTGGTATAGAAGATAATGTCTAAATATGATGAGATTCATAGTCAATTGATTTTTTTCTTTTTTACAGTTTGAATATGATACGTCTAGTAGCATGTCTGGGGATGGTTCGTGTGAGTTGGGGGAGACATGTGCATACTTGCATGTATTTATTCTGCTTAGTGATTTTTGACTCTGCGGTTTGGTGTTTGTCATTAATTTGGGAAAATTTTTAGCTGTTACTTGTTTTCTCCAGCTTTACTGAGGTATGACTGACAAATAAAAATCGTTTATATTTAGGGTGTACAATGTGCTATCTTTCTTTAAGAAGAACAGTGTCATGATTTAATATACATATACACTGTGCACGTGTGCTCAGTTACTTAGGCATGTTTGACTATAGACCCCATGGACTATAGCCTTCCAGGCTCCTCTGTCCATAGAACTTTCCAGGAAAGAATAGTTGAGTGGGTTGCCATTTCTTTCTCCTTCCCAACCCAGGGATCAAACTCGGGTCTTTTGCATCTTTTGTGTTGGCATGGGGATTCTTTACCAACAGTGCCACCTGGGAAGCCCTGTAAGTTAATTAATATATCCATCACCTCACACAGTTACCTTGTGTGTGTGTGTGTGTGTGTGTGTGTGTAGTGAGAACATTTAAGATCTATTCTTTCTGGAAATTTCAAATATACAGTACACTATTATTAATTATAAACATCATGCTGTACTTAAGTCTTTAGAATGTATTTATCTTATAACTGCAAGTTTGCTTGCTTTGACTAAGATCTCCCCATTTCCCCCACCGCTGGCATTTGCCATTCTACTCTCTGTTCTATGAGTCTGACCTTTTCAGATTCTATGTAAAAGTGAAATCATAAAGTATTTATCCTTCTATGTGGCTTATTTCACTTAGCATAATGTATTCAAGCTTCAACCATGTTGTTGTAAATGATGAGATTTCCTTCTTATTTACAGTTGAGTAATATTCCCGTATCTCCATCTGTATCATTTTTTCTTTATCCACTCATCCATTGATAGATATTTAGTTTGTTCCCATGTTTAAACTACTGTGAATAATGTTAAAATGTATGGAGGTTAAAAAAGTGAACTACTATATGATTTAGCAATTCCACTTTATGATATATATCAGAAAAAAATAAAAACACTAGCTTCAAAAGATATATATGCACACACGTTCATTGAAGCATTATTTACAATAATCAAGATATGAAAATGACCTAAGTGTCCACTGATGGACAAATGGTAAAAGAAACAGCTGTGTGTATACATGTATGCCTTTAACTATATACATATATATATATATAAATACATGTATATACACATACACATATATATGTATATAATAGGATATTGCTCAGATTTAATAAAGAATGAAATCTTGCTATTTGCATCAACATACATGGGCCCTGAGGGCATTATACTAACTGAAATAAGAACAAGCTCATAGATGCCATGAAACAATTAGTGGTTGCCAGCGGTGAGTGGGAGAAATGGATAAACATTTTTTAGCTTAAATAAATTGAAAAAAAATTTAGAATAGATAAAAGACCTAAATAAATATTTCTTTGAAGAAGTTATCTGGATGGTCAACAGGTACATGAAAATGTGCTCAATATCATTCTGTTCAGTTCAGTTCAGTTCAGTCGCTCAGTCATGTCTGACTCTTTGCGACCCCATGAATCGCAGCATGCCAGGCCTCCCTGTCCATCACCAACTCCCGGAGTTCACTGAGACTCACATCCATCGAGTCAGTGATGCCATCCAGCCATCTCATCCTCTGTCATTCCCTTCTCCTCCTGCCCCCAATCCCTCCCAGCATCAGAGTCTTTTCCAGTGAGTCAACTCTTCACATGAGGTGGCCAAAGTACTGGAGTTTCAGCTTTAGCAGCATTTCTTCCAAAGAATTAATCATCAGAAAAATGCAATCAAAATAATGGTGAGGTATCATATCACATCTCTCAGGCTGGCTGTGATCAGAAAGATAAGAAATAAATGTAGAGAAAATGGAACTGTTGTGCACTATAGGTAGAGATATAGATTGGGACAGACATGGGAGAAAAGAGTATGGCATTTCCTGGGAAATTAAAAATAGAATTACAATATGATCCAGTAATTCTACCTCTGAATATATAGCAAAAGAAATGTGATTACCAGCACAAAAAGATATCTGCACCTTCAAAAAAATTATAATATTTAAGAGTTATATATACACAAGTACTTTGATGAATACAGTTTATGAAATAACATCTGAAAGAAGTTGAATAAAGATTAGGTCTGTTGATAAATAGAGTTATGATAACTAGATGGCCATATAGCAGAAGAAAAAATTTGACATTATAGATTACACCGAACACCAGGGTAGGACTCAAATACATCAAAGATATGTGAAATAAAGAGAAAACGATTCATACAAGTACAAACAATCTGAATCTAACACAAGCTGGTCAACATGCTGGATGGCATATTTTCAGATAGAGGGAGCCTTATTTCCATTATACTAAATGGAAATAATAATAATACAATAGGTCCATCTAAAACCTCCAGCTAATTTCCCCAGATGTCAATGAACACTCTGAAACAGCAATAGGACAATCCCCTGTGGGCTTTTGCATAACATAAAGCATTTAAAACATCAATTACCTAATAATTTAATACTTAATGAATTTATTAACTAGTAGGTTTGTGTTCTGCATGCAGTGATTTCTATGATGTTCAATACAAATTATGCTTTGTTTCTATATTGCAATGAACATAAGCTGTTATATAAATAAACTCCATTAAATATTTTGTTTCAAACATAAAAAAATTTGGAAAATACTTAGCAAAATAAACAGAAATGACAATTTCAAGAACATGGCATTTGCCACTTGAAATGCTCAAGGGAGATTTCACAGCAAGAAAGACATAGAATCTATAGGAACTGTTCAAGTGGTGGTGAGTACAGGTTAGTGAGAGTTAGAACCTGTAAACATTTCAGAAAGGAGGTTGATGCTACAGAGACTGCAGCTAAGACAGTATGATAATACAATCTGCATTTTCTACCAAATGCTCAGCAGTTACTTTAATGTTTTTGCTGTGACACATATGTAAATTCATCATAGCAAATTTTCGATTCAGATGGTTTGAGGTAAAAAAATAAAAATACCAAATTTGAAACAGTAAAAGTAAAAAATATATATTAAAAGTTGCAAAACAAAAATACCATAAAGATGAGTGAAAAAGTCAGAGAACAATAAACACTGAGTGATATCACTTATATATGGAATTCAAAACTACAACAAAATAGTGAGTAGATAACAAAACTGAAGCAAACTCACAAATATGGAGGACATGGGGTTACCAGTGAGGAGAGAGGAAGGGGCAATAAGGGAAGGGAGAGTGGGAGGTACAAACTATTGGGTGTAAGACAGACTCACGGATGCATTACACATGGAGTAGGAAATGGCAATCCGCTAAAATGTCTTGCCTGGAAAATTCCCTGGATAGAGGATTCTGGTGGGCTATAGTCCATGGGGTTACAGAGTTGGCCATGACTAAGCATGCAGGCACCATGTATTATATAACAAAGGGCTATAGCCAATATTTTGTGATAACTGTAAATAGAAAGCAACACAAACGGCAAAAAATCAAATCTTTCATAAGCAAAATGATATATAGTTATACCCACATAAAAAGAAGTCCTACCTCCCTCAGATAAAAACTACATATTAAAACTATACTGAGATATAACATTCTTCATATATCAAATTGGTTAAAATCCAAATATTTGTTGGCAAAACTGTGAGAATACTCTTCCACATATTATTATTGTTATAAAACTATGCAGAAGAGTATTGGTTATATTGATCAAAATTACTACTACACATACTCTTCGGCATAGCAACCCCATTTTGAGGAATCTAATTGGGATTCATATATATATATATATGAAATATGAAATGATATACGTGCTAGGTTATTTACTGTGGCATTGTTCATACCAGCAAACATTGAAAGCAACTTACATACCCAGCTGAAGAAACTGGTGGTTTTAGATAGCAGATCTATGCAATCCCCCAAAATAATGTACTAATATAAAAAGAAGTCCAGAATATATTGCAAACTTAAGAAAGCAAAGCAAAGTACAGAATTGTGCATATCACATACTAACTTTTAGAAAAGTTAGGGGGAAATAATACACATGCTGCTGCTGCTGCTGCTAAGTCGCTTCAGTCGTGTTCGACTCCGTGCAACCCCATAGATGGCAGCCCACCAGGCTCCCCCGTCCCTGGGACTCTCCAGGCAAGAACACTGGTGTGGGTTGCCATTTCTTTCTCCAATGCATGAAAGTGAAAAGTGAAAGGGAAGTCGCTTAGTTGTGTCCGACTCTTAATTACCTCATGGACTGTAGCCTACCAGGCTCCTCTGTCCATGGGATTTGCCAGGCAAGAGTACTGGAGTGGGGTGCCATTGCCTTCTCCACGCACATGCTATTATGTTTAAATTAACAAAACACAGGCTTTCATAAGGATTGTCAGTAGTCTTATAAAAATAAGAGAAAGGAAAAAATGTAGTGGAAGGACAGCAATGAAAACAAGACTTCTCTGTGTATGTCTTTTGTATACAGTTTTAACTTTAATTATGTGTGTGCGTGCATGTATGTTAAGTCACTTCAGTTGTGTCTGACTCTTTGCTATGCTGTGGACCATAGACTGCCAGGTTCTTCTGTCTGTGGTATTCTCCAGGCAAGAACCTTGGAGTGGCTTGCCATGCCCTCTTCCAGTTAATCCTGTGTGTATACTAATTATTTTTAAATCTTATAGATGAAAAACAAAAGAAACAGATGAATCTAACCTTATAATAACTCAGCACTACAAACACAGAAAAAATATCTACTTAAGGGAAGCTAGAATACAATATATTGAATACAATTAATAGTGGAACACATGTTAATTAAATATATTAACTAAATAAATAAATCCAAACTTTATTTTACAAATAAAGCAAATAAAAAGAGATCAAATGACAAATCAAGAATTTTAAAGAAAAGCTCTAAAATGTTTAAATTGAACGGAAAATATAAACTTATTTAATAAATACAAAAGCTTGCCACTTTAGTAAAATTGCCTGGAAGTTTTACATTAGCCATAACAATAAGCATCTCTAGCAGAGTGTCTCATCTAATTACACTCCCTGTTGAAATTTTGACCCTATTTTTCTCAACATTAATGAAAGTTTATTTTTTTTCTATTGCCAAGATGTAAAATACTAAATATGGCTTCATTACTGACTTAATAAATGTTTTTTTCTGGAAGAAAACACTTTAAAAAAAATACTAAGGATATACTATGAACATTTTACTCATGGTAATTTTTATGTCCTCAAAACTGTAGTTATTAAAAATGATGTATGGTTTTCAAACTGTGTTATTGTTTTTCATTTTTAAATTCAATGTGATCTCTATAAAGATAACTATGTCATTTAGTCTTCAGCTGATCTCTACTTTGTTTATTTTTGAGAATAGATGATGAGGCTTTTTTAATAGGAAGTCAATTCATTTTTCAATAAAACAAGTGTTCTGACATCTTGAGTAGAAGCAGACTTTTCCAATTAAATGACAATGATAGAACCATGACCATCTTTATTTAAAACCATCCTTAAATCCATGTAGTCAATCCTCATTTAAAAGGAAAAGAGGAAGTTACACTGACTTGAGGTTAAGTGACATTGATACTGTGTATGCTGCTGCTACTGCTCAGTCGTGTCCGACTCTGTGCGACCCCACGGACTACAGCCTACCAGGCTTCTCCGTCCGTGGGATTCTCCAGGCAAGAACACTGGAGTGAGTTGCCATTTCCTTTTCCAGATACTGTCTATACCTTGGTTAAAAAAATCTTATTTGGTGATTCTCTGATACATTGGCAAACAGAGTTCCTAACACTGGGAGGTAAAGTACTGCTTTATGCTGGGTATATGAATAAGATCATGAATACAAAAGTGACTCTGAAGCAACCTAAATGCCCACTGATAGAGGAATGGATAAATAAGATGTAGTACATACATACAATGGAATATTACTCAGCCATAAAAACGAATAAAATAATGTCATTTGCAACAACATGGATGGACCTAGAGATGGTTATACTAAGTGTAGTAAGTCAGACAGAAAAAGACAAATACAAGGTATTGTTTATATGTGGGATCTAAAAAAGAATGGTACAAATGAACTTCTATACAAAATAGAAATAGACTCATAGAGGTAGAAAACAAACTTTTGGTTATGGGGTGGAGAAGCGGTGGGTAAGGAGAGGGATAAATCTGGAAATTGGAATTGACATATACACTGCTGCTGCTGCTGCTGCTGCTAAGTCGCTTCATTCGTGTCCGACTCTGTGCGACCCCATAGACGGCAGCCCACCAGGCCCCGTTGTCCCTGGGATTCTCCAGGCAAGAACACTGGGGTGGGTTGCCATTTCCTCCTCCAATGCATTAAAGTGAAAAGTGAAAGTGAAGTCTCTCAGTCGTGTCCAACTCTTAGCAACCCCATGGACTGCAGCCTCCCAGGCTCCTCTATCCATGGGATTTTCCAGGCAAGAGTACTGGAGTGGGGTGCCATTGCCTTCTCCCACACTACTATATATAAAATGGATAACTAATAAGGACCTAGTGTGTAGCACAGGGAATTCTCAGTACTCTATAATGACCTATATTAGAAAATAATCTAAAGAAGAGTAGATATGTGTATAACTGATTCACTCTGCTCCACAGTAGAACTAACACAATATTATAAAACAACCTAACAACAATAATTTTTTGAAGTGTCTACCAAAATATGTCCTCTCATTCTGCCGAAATTTCAAACTATTAGAATATTAAGAAAAAGCTGTTTACTACTTTATATAATCCTTGATAATGTCAATTTCACAACAAATGAAAGTCAACTTTAGGTATTTAATCTGTTAAAACATCATACATTTTGTAAATTTTGAAAATAAATTAAGGGAAGTGGTCTTATTAGCTATACCAAAGTGTAATGTATCATTCTTTTGTGAATTTATTAAAGAAATATTTATTAACTACTCATTTTTCCCAGGGATTAAAGCAAAATACACAAAGTTTCTGTACTTGTGGAACTTAAACTCTTTGGGAGGAGAAAATTAATGAACAGATAACCCTGATGCGAAGAACTGACTCAATTGAAAAGACCCTGATGCTGGGAAAGATTGAACACAGGAGGAGAAGGGGATGACAGGATGAGATGGGTAGATGGCATCACCGACTCTATGGACATGAGTCTGAGTAAGCTCCGGAAGTTGGTGATGCACAAGGATGCCTGATGTGTTGTAGTCCATGGGGTTGCAAAGAGTTGGACACAACTGAATGACTGAACTGAACTGAGGCAAACCAATTTATATCTAGTGATGGTAAAAATGGAAAATAATAAGTTCAGATAAAAAAGCATTTAATGACTGTGTGGTGAGACACTGAAGTATTTGATAAGGCCTCTTGGCTTAGACCTGCAATGCAGGAGACCCTGGTTCAATTCCTGAGTTGGGAAGATCCCCTGGAGAAGGGATAAGCTACCCACGCCAGTATTCTAGGGCTTCCTTGGTGGCTCAGTCAGTAAAGAGTCCACCTGAAATGTGGGAGACCTGGGTTCCATCCCTGGGTAGGGAATATCCCCTGGTTAACGTTTAAATTAAGTAAGGGAGCTCAGGTGTGCAGATAAGGAATGGCTGTTTCAGATCCAAGAAAGAGCTTATTAATATCAATATATTTGAAGATCCTCAAGAAGTCAGAGCGGTTAGTCCAGTATGAATTGGAGAGAGTGTGAGAGTTGAGATCAGAAATATCCTTTGGGACCATATTAACCAGTGTCTTCAAGGCCATGGTACCAAGTTTGGATTTTGGATTTTTTAATTCCCAGCTTGATAAGTCCAAGATTTCCTTTTGAAACAAATACAGCATTATAAAACATAAACCAATTAAAAAAAATTTCTTCTAGAAACAGATAGTTAGAAAAAGCAGAAGATTTTAGACTCAATTTCTTCTTTTGAAACTCACTACTGATATGAGGACTAACTGTATAGTAAATTCTGACCTAGGCAATTTTAGTACAATAATGTTAGTTAATGAAGAAAATTACATCCCAATCCACAATTTATTGTTTATAAAACCATTAGTTCATGTAAACTTGCAAGGGAAAAATGTATCTGTATAGTCCATTCCTACCCAGGGAAGTTCCTTAACTATACTAGAGAATTGCTTCTAGGATTAGGCTCATTTTACTAATATAGGCATTAGATTTTGAACCACCAAGAAATCTACAAGTAAAACCTCATAGCAGGTACAGCTGCAGGTGGGAGTGAAACTTTCCAAATAGCCTCTGAATCTGCCAGTGAAGAAGATCTTACGTCATCTAGCAAGTATTTCTAGTGGACAGGAATCACTTTGGGGTAAAAAATTCTCTTTTATATACAGAGTCAGAAAAAATGCTATTAAGGTTTTGTTGTTGTTGTTTTCAGTTCAAAAAAATGGCAGATCTGTTTTTTCCTTTTGAAAGAACTCTAAAGATGTTTCTTTAAAATAAATTCAAATTGTTATCTGATGACTTTTGCTGAAATGGATCTGCAATACATTTGTAATTAGTGGATAATGTATATGTCCAGTGATTTAACTAGCAATCTCACGGCTGGGCATACACACTGAGGAAACCAGAATTGAAAGAGACACATGTACCCCAATGTTCATTGCAGCACTGTTTATAATAGCCAGGACATGGAAGCAACCTAGATGTCCATCAGCAGATGAATGGATAAGAAAGCTGTGGTACATATACACAATGGAGTATTATTCAGCCATTAAAAAGAATGCATTTGAGTCAGTTCTAATGAGGTGGATGAAACTGGAGCCTATTATACAGAGTGAAGTAAGCCAGAAAGGAAAACATCAATACAGTATACTAACGCATATATATGGAATTTAGAAAGATGGTAACAATAACCCTGTATACGAAACAGCAAAAGAGACACAGATGTATAGAACAGTCTTTTGGACTCTGTGGGAGAGGGAGAGGGTGGGATGATTTGGGAGAATGGCACTGAAACATGTATAATATCATATATGAAACTAGTCGCCAGTCCAGGTTCGATGCACGATACTGGATGCTTGGGGCTGGTGCACTGGGACGACCCAGAGGGATGGTACGGGGAGGGAGGAGGGAGGAGGGTTCAGGGATGGGGAACACGTGTATACCTGTGGCTGATTCATGTTGATATATGGCAAAACCAATATGATATTGTAAAGTTAAAAAATAAAATAAAATAAAAAAAATTTTAAAAAAGGAAAAAAAAAATTTAATGGCATGTGCCTGAAGTGTGTTGTCACCCAGCCTGAGACATTGTGTAGAGTTACAATTCTCCTAAGATGCAAATCATCATCACAAGAAAGATTAAGCAAAGCAAATAAATGGAGGAAAGTCCTTCCACGTTTTATACAGGGAAAAAAATAAAGAATATTGTAAAGCAGTGCTCTTTGAGAACAAAGTTTCTTCCTGACCACTCACTGACTTTAACCAGTGCGTGGTGTCAGACAAGGTAGTAGGATAAAGGTCACGTGTGCACCAGGATTTTGGCAGATTTAAAAAAAAATCACACTCCCAAAGATGTGCTGTTAACTTTTACCTCTGCCCTTTTTTAGAATCACACATTTGAATTACCATGGTCTATTACAGTTTGAATACTGCTGGCTTTGCTCCATCTTGTTGCTCTTGAACAGCAAAGAAGGTATTATTAATGCAAAAATTTGAGAGGAATTGCTTCCCCAGCTCCTGCCCTTCCTTCATGATTCCCTTTGGCTCCTTGGGTCTATGTTAGTACAACCCCCTCACACCTGCCATACACACACAGCATCAATATGGGATATTATTGCTGTTAATTTATATAAGCTATTGAAGAAACGATGTCTATTAAATATATCATCATGGAACTATTTTGAATGATTATAGAAACACAAATCCTTAATATGCTTATTAAATCTAAGATGTTGGAACACATTTTAAGTAGTTGGCAGTAATAGTGGTAAACTGCAAGGCAAAATAGACAAATATGAATTAGAGTTACGAGAAAAATCTGCCTATACATAAAATCACTCTTTTTATTTAAAAAAATAGAAAGAAAAAAGGGGGGAAGTTCTACAGGTGTAGGAGCATAATAAAAATATGTTTAAATAGAAGTGATGAATTCTGGGAACCTTAAGGATCTCTTAGAAACCTTAGGCTGAGTTCTCATCTCTTCTGGGCTCTAAGAATCTACCAATTTTGGTCATCTTTCTGGGAACAAACTCTGAAAGGAAAAAACAACTCGTATTAATTGTTCACAGAATTTATAAAGACAACCCTGAGTATTTCAATCTCCTGAAAGTGTTTTAAAATTTGAAACCTTGTTAGATTATAGAAGACATTTATCATTCAGATTATAAAGTTTTAAAAGGAGTTCAAATTTGGTCCATTAATTTTTATATCTAATAGTGTAGTATCATTCAGCATCACATAAAAATAATGTTAGGAGAGCCTTCAGGTGTATAGCATGAGCTTAGTAAATAAAATAGAAAATGGAAAAATAGGTCACTGGGGCTTAGTGTAGAACTTAGAGTATAATCTATTTTATTGTGATTAAAGAAGTATGATAGGGATAAGAAAGGTGATAAGGGAGAGAGGACAGTCTCGATAAAGAAAAAATTTCAGCTTATAAACTTGTATTCTTGATGAGCAAAAATAATGCCAGTTGGAAACATACAAAAGTCATTTTGAATGTTACTGAAATCCAGGTGCTAGTGATTTTCTTTCTAAAAATTCACTCCATATGTGCAATGGTTTAACGGTACTCAATACCCAAGGACATCTCTCAGAAAAGGAAGAAATAAAACTTATTACCTAAGTTGAATATACTAATTTTAAGTAAACCATTCTTATTTAGCATACAACATGTTTTAAATGCTTTAATTTTGCTTTCTGGAAAATATTTGAATTTCATAGTTATTTACTTATAATTATTTCACTATTTGAATCACATGAAACACATTCACAGTGGACATAGACTTCAGTTATTTGCACAGCTCAGAGAGAAAGACAGTGCCTCTCTCTTATATATGCAGTGAAGAGTCAAGTGAGTAACAGGCAGGTTCCTTACCACTAGTGCCACCTAAACTCCATCTGTTCAACATGAGAAGAACAAGTCTGTACTGAGTGTTGCTGGGGATTTTTAGGTCCCTGACAGAGAATTTTTCTGAGCCCTCCTTCATAGAAAATGAAAGAATGCCCAACTCATTGTTTGTTATGGCTCTAAAATCTCCCTCCATAAAACCAAAACACAAGCAAAAAAAGACTTTGAAGGGAATTACACAGGAGAAGCAAGTGATTGAACATTTTGGCAGAGGCTTTATATATTGAAACAAAGAAAAACCATTTTTTTTTTAAATTTGTAGGCTGCTTGAATATACAGAGTTTATGCTGTATACCATTTTTTTCCCAAGCAGTAAAACATGAAGATTATTTTAATAATTTTCTGGCAAATGACACTTGTATTTTATTGTAATAAAAATTTGTATATTAAGATAATATTATGACAAATCAACGTCTTAAGTGCTCTTTGGATTTTTTTTTTAATTTTCAAAAATAAATAAATTTTTAAAAATGCAAAAAAATAAAAAAATAAAGAGATTGCCTTTAAAAAATAAAATAAAATGATTTTTAAATCTAAAAAAAAAAATGCCATATGTGGTAGTAGTAGTTCTGTGTATAGACAGTCTTCTGTGTATGTTCATATGCATTATCTCATTTAATCAATACAGTTATCAGATAAGGGTGGTATTGATGTATTTAATTTTCAAACCCAGTTAAGAGAGGAGTGAAATGATTTACCCAAGATCCCAGAAAAGATAAAGAATATTGTTAATACTAATTTTCAGCAACAGTGAACTGGTATATATTTAACAACCAGGTCTGGCTGTGGGAGGTGGGAGGGATGAGTCAAGAGGGCTGTCAATTGATGAAAATTGATAGTTCTCATGGTGTAAGTATGCCTACCATGACAGATTTCAAACTACCTACATGATGTCACTGAATAAAGAATTTGGAAAGGCAATTTACCATCAAAGCATTATATAGTATTTACATCATAAAGATGCAATAGACACAAATAGTATCAAGAATATAGTAAATGGTAAAATATAGTGAAAAATTATTTTCAGGTGTTTGTTAGTTTTTTAATATAATCATTTAATTGTAAGTTTATATAGTTTAATTTTTAACTATGCATGAATTTAACAATCAGGTACCAAAACTTTTGAAAATTTAATGAAAAAACTCTCAAAAATAAGTATGAGCTGAATTTAGACCATCAGACCAACACAATGCAGAAGTCTCTTTACAGATCCCAATTCCTTTCATGATGTGACAGTTCTTTGATAAAAATGTATTGTGATAGAGTAGAACATAGAGAAAAGACCTTGGCATTAACAGACCTCACTTGAACCTGGCTGCATCGTCAGCCGACTTGTGATCAAAGGCAAATTATTTCACCTTTCTGGCTCCTAACAGTTTCTTTCGGTTGAATAAGAAGTTTCAAGTTCCTGGCTTCAAAAGTTTGAAGCAATTTAAAATTTGTTTGCTATCCTCAGAACATTTTCTATGTATGTTAAAAGAGAAATACTCTGGTTAAAGTGGAAAGTGGGGCTGGAGAATTTTTAATATATCTGGTACCCTATGTGCTCCTTAGGATGCTCCAAGGAACTCCTAATTTCAAAGATTTCCTGCTATCATATTCTATAATAGAATATGTTTGGTTAAAACAATTATACACCGTGATGGATGTTATACTTAAAGGTCTATTTTAAACCACCTCTAAAGTAATGTACTTATGATTTACTATTCTGTCTTAATTGCCCATAATATTCTAAACCAAAGCCAAACATTCTAAACCAAATAAAAACCCTTAAAGCTAACATTTTTTTTTCCAACCAGAACACTTGATTTTGACTCCACTCTGCTTCTCTCCTCTGCTTTCCATCTCAGTGAACAGTTACCATTCACTGTTTCTATGGATAAAAATATTGGTGTCATCCTTAACTCCTCTATTATTATCACTCTTGACCTCCAATTTGATTAGAGAAAGTTGATTTGAAACCATGCTCAGTTTTTCATTCATTTATTTAAAACAAAAAGTTTCTGGCCAGCTATGATGAGGTCTAGGTTTTACCAATAAACAATGAACAAAATAAAAACCTTGCTTCCAGGAAACTTTTATTTATGGTACAGGAAGACAGAAAATTGCAGAAGGCAGATGTTTCCTAACATCTTACAGAAAAACCCAAACAAACTTTTTGGCCAACCCATTAAATGAAAAGCAAATGGAGGAGGGCTTCCCAGGTGCTGCAGTGGTAAACAGATCTACCTGCAATGCAGGAAACCTGGGGGAAGTGGCTGGAAATTGATAGGAAGAAGTGGTAGTTTCCTCTCCAGAGGTAAAATGAGAGCAGAGATTTGAGTGGAAACTTTGTCCCAAGGCTCAGGGCTAAGGACTGGAGGTGGGGCCATTCTTGGTATTTTTGAGGAGCAGCAAGGAAGCTGGTGCATTTGGGCAAAACTCAATAGGAGAGGTGGAAGTTCCAGCCATGCAGACTATGATAAGAATATAGAAGATAAGAACTTTGTTTATTTCAATTCTTTTGTTGTTGTTCCGTTGCCAAGTCATGTCCAACTCTGTGATCGCATGGACTGTAGCACTCCAGGCTCCCCTGTCCTTCACTATTGCCTGGAGTTTGCTCAAATTCGTGTCCATTGAATCAGTGATGCCAACGAACCATCTCATCCTCTGTCATGCCCTTCTCTTTCTGCCTTCAATCATTCCCAGCATCAGCGTCCCTTCCAATGAGTTTGCTCTTCTCATCAGATAGCCAATGGACTGGAGCTTCAGCTTCAACATCAGTCCTTCCAAAGAATATTCAGAACTGATTTCCCTTAGGATTGACTGGTTTGATCTCCTTGTAATCCAAGAGACTCTCAAGAGTCTTCTCCAACACCATAATTCTAAAGCATCAGTTCTTTGGCACTCAGTTTTCTTTATGATCCAACTCTCACATCTGTAATAACTACTGGAAACACCATAGCTTTGACTATATGGACCTTTGCCAGCAAAGTGATATCTCTGCTTTTTAATGCACTGTCTAGGTTTGTCATAGCTTTTCTTCCAAGGAGCAAGCGTCTTTTAATTTCATGGCTGCAGTCACCATCCACAATGATTTTGGATCTCAAGAAAATAAAATCTGCCACTATTTCCACTTTTTCCCCATCTATTTGTCATGTGATGGGACAGGATGCCATGATCTTAGTTTTTTGAATGTTGAGTTTTAACCCAGCTTTTTCACTGTCTTTCACCTTCATCAGGAGGCTCTTCAGCTTCACTTTAGTTTCTACTATTAGTTTGGTATTATCTGAACATCTGAGGTCATTGACATTTCTCCCAGCAATCTTGATTCCAGCTTGTGATTTATCTATTCATTCATTCATTCAGCCTGGAATTTTGCATGACATACTTTGCATAGAAGTTAAATAAGGAGAGTGACAGTATAGAGCCTTGATGTACTCCTTTCCCAATTTTGAACTAGTCTGTTGTTCCATGTCCAGTTGCTTCTTGACCTGCATACAAGTTTCTCAAGAGGTAGGTAAGGTGGTCTGGTATTCCCTTCTGTTTAAGAATTTTCCAAAGTTTGCTATGATACACACAGTCAAATGCTTTAGCATTGCCAATGAAGCAGAAGTAGATGCTTTTCCGGAATATTCATGTTTTTTTCTATGATCCAACAGATGTTGGTAATTTGATCCCTGGTTCCTCTGCCTTTTCTAAATCCAGTATGTACATATGGAAGTTCTCAGTTCATGTACTATTGAAGCCTAGGATGAAGGATTTTGAGCATTACCTTGATAGCATGTGACTTGAGCGCAATTGTACAGTAGTTTGAACATTCTTGGTCATTGCCCTTTTTTAGGATTGGATTGAAAACTCATTTTCCAGTCCTGTAGCCATTGTTGAGTTTTCCAAATTTGCTGGCATAGTGAGTGTAGCACTTTAGCAGCAGCATCTTTTAGGATTTGAAATAGCTCAGCTGGAATTCCATTACTTCCACTAGCTCTGTTCATAGTAATGCTTTTTAAGGCTCACTTGACTTCACACTTCAGTATATCTGGCTCTAACTGAGTGACCATACCATAATGTACAGTTCTGTGTATTCTTGCCACCTCTTCTGCTTCTGTTAGGTCCTTGTCATTTCTGTTCTTTGTTGTGCTCATCTTTCATGTAATGTTCCCTTGGTATCTCCAATTTTCTTGAAGAGATCTCTAGTCTTTTCCATTCATTGTTTTCCTCTATTTCTTTGCATTGTTCACTTAAAAAGGTTCTCTTATCTCTTCTTGATATTCTCTGGAACTCTGCATTCAGTAGGGTGTATCTTTATCCTTTGCCTTTCACTTCTCTTCTTTTCTCAGCTATTTGCAAGTTCTATTTAGACAACCACTTTGCCTTCTTGCATTTTTTTTTTTCTTGGGGATGGTTTTGGTCACCACCTCCCGTGCATTGTTATGAACCTCTTCCATAGTTCTTCAGGCACTCTGTCTTTCAGATCTAATATCTTGAATCTATTTTTCACCTCCACTGTATAATCATAAGGGATTTGATTCACATCATACTCAAATGGACTAGTGGCTTTCCCCACTTCCTTCAATTTAAGTCTGAATTTTGGAATAAGGAACTCATGATCTGAGCCATAGACAGATCCAGGTCTTATTTTGCTGACTGTATAGATCTTCTCCACCTTCTGCTGCAAAGAATATAATTAATCTGATTTTAGTATTGACCATCTGGTGATGTTCATGTGTAGGGTCATCTCCTGTTGTTGGAAAGAGATCTTAAACAGTGGTGTTGGCTTGAGTTATTTTTGTAAAGGATTACTCTGGTTGATGAGTAAATACAGATTGACAGGAAGGAGAAAGAAGGCTTTATAGCAGTAAGTTAGAAAAAACTATGTGGTTGCTGAAAAGATTTGGCAATGCAAGCAAGAGTGGTATCTTTAACCAGTGTGGGAGCAGTGATGATACTGAGAAATGATCAGTTTCTAATTTTATATTTAAAAATATACCCTACATCAGCAGGTCTTGACTGGGACCCTAACTTTATTTTGTCATACACTTTTCCTTGCTTCCTTTGATTCATTCACACTAGACTCCTTGCTTTTTCACAAACTTTCCCAAGAACTTAGCTGTTTCAAGCTCTTTGAACTTGATATTTTCTCTCTCTGGAAAGCTGGTTTCCCCAAAGTCTAGTGGCTTGCTCTCCTTTGCTCCATTTAAGCCCTTTCTCAAATGTCTCCCTGATAAAGACCTTTTCTTTCTATCTCATCTAAAATACCAGCCACCATCATTCATTATTCCTCATTTTACTTTAACTTTTCAGCATAGCACTAAATTCTATTACCTCAAGTATATTGTGTATTTATTTTATGCTGTGTGTCTCCCTCATTCCATGACAATTTATTTTGTCCGCCACTGTCAAAACCAAATCTAACACTCTAAAACATTGTGTCCTTTCGGCCTTTACAAACTTGCATCATTCCATATTTCCCAAAATTCTGATGGTCATATGGCATTGATAAATATAATGACCACATCCCGTAAGTATCACTATCCAATCACTCAATTTCATCTATCACTCAGTTTTCAGATTTCAAGAAAGGGAGAAAAAAATATTGCATAGACCTGCTTTTTGGCACTGTGAGACCCTGAGTTAATATCCTTCAAGTGTCTGTATTTCAACATGTATTTTCACAGAGCCAACTCCCCGTTCCCAGCCCAATTTGCCTAGATCTCACCTTGCTATTCTAGGCATAATGATGCAAAGAGTGAGGCAGATTGACAAGAACTAAATTACTACAATTGTGCTTGGCTTCTGCATGAAGGAAAGTATTGTATGCACTCGAAGAGTCAGTATTAAAAATTCTTTGCTCTTCGAGCTTTTATGCTGAGGGGATTTGAGGTGCACTTAGCTCAGTAGATTTTGTCTACATAAAGCACTTTTGTTGAAAATCTGCTTTTCTCTTGGTTGTTATTATTAACCAAACAGCTGGCTTTTGTCAAAATTGTAAACTAGAGGCTGTTTCTCTTTCCTCTCTCAATTCCCATTATACTTCCTGGTTTCTTTTACTTTCCTTCTCTTTCTGTAAAGAATATACCTTATTTCTTGACCAACATCAACTCCCATTTCATTTTATATGCAGTTAGTTTCTGGTGAATTAGGCAGAAAATTATATAAATAAATATGTCATTCTAAGCAGTGACAGCATACCCTGGATTGAGGCCTTCATATCCTGCACATTCATTTTTGCCTCTCCAAGGTCACTTTTTGCCTCAGCTTTGATTTTAGACAATATGAAGAATTCAAGCTTTGTTTTGCATCCCTTTAATCTAGGTTACACTCTTTAAGGGAGAAGAGAGATGAAGGTGAATCAAGCCATATTCATGGAGCCATGTTTTACTTATTAGAGGGAAAAATGAAGGAAGCTGACCTAGGCCCCTTAGGGATTCTGAGCACCATCCAAAGCAATATTTAACATGGGAGCAGTGGAAATGTGGCTACTGCAAATTAGTAAATTAATGTCTAACTATATTGCAGTTTAATTTGTTTACATTTAAATGAACACATGTGGCTAATGTGATTGCATTGGACACTACCACAGCAAGGGAAAAAGGAGGTGATATAATGGAGTCAAGGAACAGGGATATATGATTTTCACTTCCTTTATTTCTAGGTGATGTAATTGGAGTGAAAAGACCCTGTCTTGTCTCTTTCTGCTAACTTCTTTTTTTTTTAATTTATTTTTCATCGGAGAATAATTGCTTTACAGTATTGTGTTGACTTCTGCCATACAACAGTGTGGATGAGCCATAAGTATACATATGTCCCCACCCTCTTGAACCTCCTCCCCACTCCATCCCATCTTTCTACATTATCACAGAGTAATGTGTTGAGCTCCCTGAGTTTTACAGCAATTTTCCATTAGCTATCTGTCTTACATATGGTAACATATATGCTTCAATGCTACTCTCTTAGTTTTCTCTACCCTCTCCTTACCCCATTGTTCCCAAAGACAATTCTCTGTGTCTGTCTCTATTTCTGCCCTACAAATAGGTTCATCAGCACCATTTTTCTAGGTTCTATATATATGAATTAATACACAATATTTGTTTTTCTGTTAGTGACATATTTCACTCTGTTTATCAGGCTCTAGTTTCATCTACATCACTAGCACTGCCTTATATGCATTCCTTTTTATGGTTGAGTAATATTCCATTATATATATGTACCACTACTTATTTATCCATCCATCTGTCAATGGACATCTAGGTTGTTTCCATATCCTAACCATTGTAAACAGTGCTGCAATGAACATTGGGGTACCTGTGTCTTTTTCAATTATGGTTTTCTCAGTGTATATGCCCAGTAGTGGGATAGACATTTCTCCAGAGAAGACATACATATGGCTAACAAACACATGAAAAGATGTTCAATATCACTCATAATTAGAGAAATGCAAATTTTCTAACTTATATTTTAAGTTTTTTCTAAATATTGCTAAATGTAGGAAAATTTAGGCTAATATTAACCATGTATGTCTGAGACCTTCTAGATATATCCTGCCATAAAGAAACATGCTGTTATTTAGAAAATGCTGATGGTGTTTCCTTTGGCTATGACAGCTTCCTGTTTTATGCTATTTCCAATTTTCTTTACTTGGCTGTCCTGAAAAATGTTTTATTTAAAATGAATAAACACATAACTCATTAATGAGTCAATTACTGTGTAACTTAGTAGCAATTTTCATTTATGGCTATCATCTACCTATGGTGAAATTATTTTTTTTCTTGACTGTAATACTGATCCTCCTTCATGGATATTCAGTCTAGAGACTTGATTTGTTTAATATGATAGCAAAAATGTCAACATGTACTAATACTGTGCATGCTTCTTCTAAAGAGAAGTCACTCAGTCGTGTCTGACTCTTTGTGACCCTATAGACTGTAGCCTACCATGCTCCTCCATCTGTGGGATTCTCCAGGCAAGAATATTGGAGTGGGTTGCCATTTCCTTCTCCAGGAGATCTGCCCAACCCAGGGATCAAACCCAGATCTCCCGCATTGCAGGCAGACGCTTTACCATGTGAGCCACCAGGGAAGCTTCTTCTAAGTGCTTTGGATATAAATTTCTTTTCTACTGAAAAGTAGATATTATCTTATCATGTGGATTGGAAAATAATATGATATTTTGCCCATAACCTTACAATTTGAGGACAATTTCAACTATATAAGAATGTTTTAAACTCTTTTATATATATTTAAATATAGCTCAGCTGTTACATACTTATTATTTGAGAAAAATTGATAATATTAATCCAACATTCAATATCAATTCAGTTCAGTTCAGTCGCTCAGTCGTGTCCGACTCTTTGCGACCCCATGAATCGCAGCATGCCAAGCCTCCCTATCCATTACCAACTCCCAGAGTTCACTCAAACTCAGGTCCATCGAGTCAGTGATGCCATCCAGCCATCTCATCCTCTGTCGTCACCTTCTCCTCCTGCCCCCAATCCCTCCCAGCATCAGAGTCTTTTCCAGTGAGTCAACTCTTTGCATGAGGTGGCCAAAGTACTATAAATTAATGGCTAATTAAAATCTATTTTTTAATTAATCAGTATGTAAAGCCATGTGTTATACATTTTTGTTAGCCATGTGCTAGGGCAAAACAATTATTAACTACTTTAGAAAATTCAGGGAAAATTGTGCCTAACAATTTTCAAGGCAAGTAGAAAAAAGAAACAGCTCAATAATTTCATCCCAGTTAGTCACACAAATTTTATGAACCACCTATATTTTACTCTAGTTTCTGAATCTTAATTTTCCTTTATTGTTTCCTTAACTTTATTCATTATTTTTTATTTTCCACAATTTAGTATTTTTGCCCATTATACACTGTGTAAGGCTCTGATAACCTATAAATAACATATCTACAAACCCTGATTTAAGATAGTCTTAATCTAGTAGGAACAATGGGCACAGTAGGAACATTTACTTAGAAATATTTTTAGATGCAACCAAAATAATGTTTAAAATACATTTTTTTCCAAAAATTCATAATCACTTTGTGATACTATAGTCAAGTATCTATACATCTATAGATATCTATAGATCTATATATCTATAGACTATAGTGTGATGCTATAGTCAAATGTTCTGATGGATAATCTCATATATTTAATCTTCTGAGCTAAGTCATCTTCTAAACTCACCATACAGAACCCAAGGAGGATGGATATCACAAGCAAGGTTTAAATACCCTTTGGTACTGTTTCTCAAAACTGCTAAATATAAATATGTGTCTTCTGGGTTTACACTAGGAGATTATCCATAGAATTCAAATATCTCCAAGAAACTGGGTAAAACTGCCTTGTGGTTAAGTGTTTTCTAAAATGGCAGAACAGTAGCAGTCTATTTAATTTTTAAATTATAACAACATTTTGCACCTTGATTCTTTCATTGAATTACCATCAAATGTCTCTTTTCCCTGATATCAGCTTAAAGCACTGTCATTTTGAACACCGTCCTTAAAGCAATAAGATATGAATTGAGCTCTCAGCTTTTCCATAACAATATTGTAAAATCACTGACAGAATGCAGGCCCACACATACACACACACACACACACACACACACACACACACAGAGTATATGGTCAAACACCCTAGTCAGTAATGGTTGTATTTAATTTAAATTAGGCAAGTTTATGTGGGTACACACCTGGCAGGACTAGTATTCAACCTCAGAGATTTCTCTGAAGTATAAGCTTTTAATCATCAAAAATATTTATCATTCATCTCCCTCTGTCCTTGCCTCTTTTCTTTACCCTGCATTTGCACTAAGTGTATATTTTGCCCAGTTCTTCAACACTTCTAAGTCCCTGGCAGCTCAGATGGTAAAGCATCTGCCTACAATGTGGGAGACCCAGGTTTGATCCCTGGGTCGGGAAGATCCTCTGGAGAAGGAAATGACAACCTACTCCAGTACTCTTGCCTGGAAAGTCCCATGGACAGAGGAGCCTGGTAGGCTACAGTCCATGGGGTCGCAAAGAGCCGGACATGACTGAGTGACTTCACTTCAGCATTCCTATTGGAAGTCCAGTTGGAAAACACATTTCTTCAAAAATAAATAAGCTTATGCACCGGGTAAAGGTTGGGGCATGATAGCAATAAAACATTGCTATCAGTGTTTTAATAGAGCAAAATGTGTTATTATAGGTGTACTTATGCTGGACTCTATCCAAGCAAATTTGTGTATTTCATAGCAATAGAAACTCATGAGAGATCTCCCTCACTCATAAAATTGTCCCTAAAATTTGCTGCCTGATTTAGGCAGCAAATAAAATATAAATAAATATAATAAAATAAAATAAAATATAGGACACCTAGTTAAATTTGAATACCTACCCTAAAAACTCCAGTACTTTGGCTACCTCATGCGAAGAGTTGACTCATTGGAAAAGACCCTGATGCTGGGAGGGACTGGGGGCAGGAGGAGAAGGGGACGACAAGGATGCGATGGCTGGATGGTATCATTGACTCGAGGGACATGAGTTTGAGTGAACTCCGGGAGCTGCTGATGGACAGGGAGGCCTGGCGTGCTGTGATTCACGGGGTTGCAAAGAGTCGGACATGACTGAGTGACTGAACTGAACTGAACCCTGAAAAAAAAAAAATAGGGTCTGTTTATCTGAAATTCAAATTGAACCAAGATCCTATAGTTTACCTGACAGCCTTAGGGAAAACAACCTTTCTTTCATAGGGTTTAACCAGTCATGATTACATATTTTAAAAAAGAAAGAAGATAGTCAATATGAGTTTTTATTATCAACTAATGGCAAAACATTATACTGCTTTTCACACATCAGAAGCTGTGTATGAACTGATGAAGTTTAAGACTTGATGACAGTTTTCATGCTGGGGAAGCCTGTGGACACTCTGGCCCCACAAGGATACTGCACTGTGTGCTAAATGTCAGATTTCATGCTAATAAGGCATATGTAGCAAGTCTTCCTTCAAAAGATCTCAGACAGTAGGTAACAGAGGAATCCAAGTCTGCAAATTTAAGTCAGCATTTTATGAACTCATGATTAGCATGGGGCCAGGTTTCTACATTATGAAATCTGTTTTACATAATGCAAACTATTTTTTAATATTTTTAGATAAATGTTTTCTCAAGTGTACATTTCCCCATTTCTGACTCACATGTGATCTTTATTATTTGGTTGCATCATCTAGAGCAGTGACTGAGCAGCCAAGCCAGCTCCATTTTTTTCTGGATTCTTTGAAGAACTTTGCGGTTTTTTGTTGTTCTTTTTGCAATTGGTTCATTTTTACTAACTGCAAATTTCTAGTGTCTCTTGTCAGTCTGAAAAGTTTCTGCCTCTTTTCCTATCTCCCAGAAGTTTTATCCTGAGGCAGACACAATTTATTCTTCAATGCTTATGCAAGAAGACTTTCCACATGCTTGCCAAAAAGCAGGTCTTTGCCAAATGGAATTCCTTGCGTGGAGTTCTTTCAAAATCATGTCTTCCAACCAGAGGTGCAGCCAAAGAACTATCTGGGCAGCTGTATTAGCTGTCATACTTTTCAAAGTCGCTGGCAGGCAGCCGAAAGCACAGTCTGCCAAAGCCTCCACTTCCATTTTAACCAGAACACAGGTCTTCAAGGACATTCTCTCAACTCTCACAGCCACTTAGAAATGACTCCAGAGGCTCTGCCAGTTTCCTGACTGAATGCAAGTTCCTTCTGCTTTGAAAGTTTGCTAAAGGGAAACATCTGGTTCTCTATGGATTTGATTCAGTTTCCATGAAGGCAATGAGATTTTTGTCATCCCTTATGTAATGTTAGCAATTTTAGCATCCATGTTTTAGCGCCTTCCCATATTTCAGTCTTTAAACATCAGTATGTTTGTATTTTATGGAGTTTCTTGGGAGCACTGGAGATTGAGCTTTTGAGACTTGCATATTAATTAAAGTCTATCTGTAGTATATCCTCTCTATTGTTTAGCATCTCCCTTCTTCCCTAGTCCCCATTAGTCTTACACCATAGGTACAGTCTATGTGAAAACTGTTGATCAACATATATATACACATATATGTATAATCATTATTTATTTTAACTAAATATTTACTCTCATTATAATTTACTATATTTTGGAATGATTCATCCATTGGCATAAATATCTGGTCCTTTGATTTCTCACCTAAAACATGAGACCTCTGAGACCACTATGTGACCTTGAATGTGCATTCTAATACTCAAAGTCTTATTGTAATATTTGGATACTTAGAATTCTTTTTCCCAATAATTTTGCAAGAATATTTTCTCTACAGCTTGTTTAAGAAGATTTTACTTCATAAAACATTATATTGACAAATGACAGTAAGGGAATATCCATAGAAGTTAGTTAGAATTGAAAGATAGGCTTTAGAAACAAGCTGTATTTCACTCTTGGCATTAAGTGTCATTTTTAGCAAAATTATTAAACTTGTCATTAGTTGAGTATACTGAAAAACATGTAAGCATTAAGTCAGTCATACAAAAATTAATTTTTGGCTAAATCACATAATTTCCTCATTCATTCCTTCTCATTAGTAAATATTAATAAGCCAATAGTTCCCCAAACTACATCTGTATCACTGTTCTCTCCTATGGGTTAGAATACTTATCCACCTATTTATTGGGCATTTCTACTAAAATGTTCCAAAAGCATCTTTAACTTAGTGTTTTAAAATATGTGCAATACCTCACTCATCATTTCCTCCTCCTTTCTCTCTAGTCTCTTTCTTGTCACTAGAAATGGTACTGCCATTTTCTAAGTAATACATACCAGAAATTTCATATCATCCTTGATTTTTTTTTTCTCTTAGCTTCAACATCTGAATAATCACCAAACCCTATCGAATTCTACATTTTAAATCTTCCATCAATTTGTCTTTTTCTTTCTATCCTATCTCACTGCTGATTATATCTGGTGATTTCACTACCAATCCTTCAACAGCTCCTTCAATTTCAAGCCCTCCTCTGTTTATAATCCTGACTCCAGTCAGAAGCCAGGACGTTGCTTCTAAAACATAAATATTAGCAAGACAGTCCTCTGCTTTAAAATTCTATATCCAAAGTCCTTAATTTAGCTTAAAAAACTCTTCATAATCTGGCTGATGTTTATCTCTTTTACCTTATAAATTGTTATTCTGACTTTTTTTTTTTATTATTCCAGATATATTGAACTACTTACTGGACTGAGTGCTTTCTTCTTGTGGCTTTTTCATGCACTGTTCCCTGGAATATTCTCTTTCTACTTACACAGAACTAGTTCACCCTCACACTTACTCTCCTTCCTTTTGCTTTGTGCCCCAAGGAGGCTAATTTTGCAAGTTATGTCTATACCTCTCTTATTTTCCACCTTCTAGTACAGTTCAGCTAACAGGGAACACCAATGACAAAAGGCTGGAGGAAAGAGAATGAAGTTAAAGTTTGTATTCCCCAATTTCCCTCTCTGCAGAGTTCCTGTAAACTTGGCTGCCTCTCATGCCTTCCCATGAACCAAAATCCTGGCTTCTACAAAACAGCCCTCTCAGCCGCCTCTCTGAGTTCTAGGAACCTCTCCCTCTGACTTCCCCTCCAAGCCTAGCACAGTGCCCAGCACTCTCACTTGTGGTGTCTTTATACCTTATTCAAGTCTTCAAATTTGTCCCTTGATTCAATTTCCCTCAAAGTATCTAATTATGTGTTCAATTCATCTCCTGCAAGAACCTGACCCATACAGGTATCCTGATGTCCATATTTGGACACCCCTTGTCTTGAGTTCAGAGGAAAGATTAGCACTAAAGATATATATTTTTGAATCATTGATAGTATAAAAAGTGAAAATAGATTTAATGTCACAATACTGAATGAGTTTCCTAGGGAGGAAAGTATAGATAAAAATGAATAGCTGCTAGGGCTGAGCCCTATCATTCCAGTATGAGTATATTTAATTGAGGGTGGTTTGAAGGAGAGGAAAAGTGAGGTAAGTGAAAACCAGACAACATCCCATGAGAAGCCTCTTGACATCATTCCCTCCCTTCCCAATATGTTCAATGCCTTTTCAATATCTCCCAAAGTAGTTTATATTGATCTAGTGTAACTGTTATTTACTAAGTTGTGCCCAACTCTTTGCGACCCCATGGACTAGTCTGCTAGGAGTCCTCTGTCCATAGAATTCTCCAGGCAAGGATACTGGAGTGGGTAGCCATTTCCTTCTCCAGGGAATCTTTCTGACCCAAGGATTGAACCCATGTCTCCTGCACTGCAGGCATATTCTTTACCATCTGAGCCACCAGGGAAGTCATATATTGGTCTAATACTCCAAATTCCATAAATGATAGGACTACATGAATATCTATGTGTCTGTGTATGCTAATAGACATAAGCTGCTGCTGCTGCTAAGTCGCTTCAGTCGTGTCCGACTCTATGCGACCCCATGGCAGCCCACCAGGCGCCTCTCTCCCTGGCATTCTCCAGGAAAGAACACTGGAGTGGGATGCCATTCCCTTCTCCAATGCATGCATGCATGCTAAGTTGCTTCAGTTGTGTCCAACTCTGTGCGACCCTATGGTCAGCAGCCCACTAGGCTCTCTGTCCACAGGATTCTCTAGGAAAGAATAATGGAGTGTGTTGCCATTTCCTTCTCCAATAGACATAAGCACTCATTGGCAACCCTGTGGGTAACTGCTTAGAGAAAAGTACGTAATGCAGATATACACTCACACATACATGTCCACACGCATGTTGACCAAAGGGAAAAACCAATAATTTGACTGAATGTTCAAACATTTCTGAAAGAAAACATATGTTGTACATATACCTCACCCACTTCTTTTTTTTAATACTGCGCAGCGCAGCTCAGCCCATTTATTTGGTCCACATTGCCTAAACTTTGTCTTTTACCATAAGACCTTTGCTGTTCTTTTGATAATTACAATATTTCATCCATTAAACTTCAAATATTTCTGTAATCATTTTCAGTAAGGTGACTTCTTCCCTTGTAACAAAATATTAAAAGACAAAACCCAACAAAGCCCCCTAAAATGATTGCAATTATTTTTTTCCAAGGTGACAAAGCCATGACGACTTTTTCAGGCCAAGTATCTATTATGTTATTTGAGCTTCTATCTTGTTAAAAATTGGTGCTAGATTGACACTGCCACACATTTAAAGTAGACTGAAGACATGATCATTGGAATGAGAGACATAGAAATTGGTATTTCCTTTATATGACAAAGAGTAGGGCTAATGAACTATTCTTTTTATAACTGTAACTGCAACAGCCAAAGGAGAAGAAAGATGCAATAAATTCTTCACTTTTGATTTGTTGGGAAGGGTACACTAATAAAAAATAGCAGGCTAGTTTTCTAGATTGGAAAACAAACTAGATAATTAGTTGAAAGATATTTGGAAAATTATCATTTAGACAGTGATCAGATCAGGTCAGTCGCTCAGTTGTGTCCGACTCTTTGTGACCCCATGAATTGCAGCATGCCAGGCCTCCCTGTCCATCACCAACTCGCGGAGTTCACTGAGACTCACGTCCATTGAGTCAGTAATGCCATCCAGCCAGCTCATCCTCTGTCGTCCCCTTCTCCTCTTGCCCCCAATCCCTCCCAGCATCAGAGTCTTTTCCAATAAGTCAACTCTTTTCATGAGGTGGCCAAAGTACTGGAGTTTCAGCTTTAGCATCATTCCTTCCAAAGAAATCCCAGGGCTGATCTCCTTCAGAATGGACTGGTTGGATCTCCTTGCAGTCCAAGGGACTCTCAAGAGTCTTCTCCAACACCACAGTTCAAAACATCAATTCTTCGGTGCTCAGCCTTCTTCACAGTCCAACTCTCATGTCCATACATGACCACAGGAAAAACCATAGCCTTGACTAGACGGACCTTTGTTGGAAAAGTAATGTCTCTGCTTTTGAATATGCTATCTAGTTTGGACATACCTTTCCTTCCAAGGAGAAAGCGTCTTTTAATTTCACTGCTGCAGTCACCATCTGCAGTGATTTTGGAGCCCAGAAAAATAAAGTCTGACACTGTTTCCACTGTTTCCCCATCTATTTCCCATGAAGTGGTGGGACTGGATGCCATGATCTTTGTTTTCTGAATGTTGAGCTTTAAGCCAACTTTTTCACTCTCCACTTTCACTTTCATCAAGAGGATTTTTAGATCCTCTTCACTTTCTGCCATAAGGATGGTGTCATCTGCATATCTGAGGTTATTGATATTTCTCCTGGCAATCTTGATTCCAGCTTGTGTTTCTTCCAGTCCAGCGTTTCTCATGATGTC
Source organism: Bison bison bison (assembly GCF_000754665.1). Lineage (NCBI taxonomy): Eukaryota > Metazoa > Chordata > Mammalia > Artiodactyla > Bovidae > Bison > Bison bison. The sequence goes on along the minus strand of NW_011494954.1, from coordinate 2,232,898 downwards.
CTCTGCATATAAGTTAAATAAACAGGGTGACAATATAGAGCCTTGATGTACTCCTTTCCCTATTTGGAACCGGTCTGTTGTTCCATGTCCAGTTCTAACTGTTGCTTCCTGACCTGCATACAGATTTCTCAAGAGGCAGGTCAGGTGGTCTGGTATTCCCATCTCTTTCAGAATTTCCCACAGTTTATTGTGATCCACACAGTCAAAGGATTTGGCATAGTCAATAAAGCAGAAATAGATGTTTTTCTGGAACTCTCTTGCTTTTTCCATAATCCAGCGGATGTTGGCAATTTGATCCCTGGTTCCTCTGCCTTTTCTAAAACCAGCTTGAACATCAGGAAGTTCATGGTTCACATATTGCTGAAGTCTGGCTTGGAGAATTTTGAGCATTAGACAGTGAGGGATGAAGCAAATAATTTGATACTTAACAGGAAAAGCATTTATACCTTAACTGCATTCTTAGGATTTTTGGCAATCCATTTGTTTTTTCCTACTGAGCTAGTTAATGGATTTGGGATGCTTGGTTTTCAGGAAAGGAATGAGATGCAGAGATGAAAAGAGGAAACAGAGCACATGGGGCCCACAAGATATTAGAGGCTTTGTTCCACTTAGAGTATTTTTTGAATTAAAAAAAATTTAATAAATCAAACTGATTTTATAAAAGTCATGATATTAATAGATTAGTATCTTGGTATGTGTATATAATCCTATGAAAGAGAGGGGTTTTACGTTCAACATAAAATAAAGACTTTTAATGACAATTTAGTTGTTGGATACATTGGAAATCATAAAGGCCTAAGCTCCAAGAATTCTTAAAGTTCATCATTTTAAATTTCACAAGTGGTGATATTGGCAAGTTAGAATTCAGTGTTTAAGAAAAATTTGTCTGGGTTTCCTAGTGACAAGTAAATCTGAGCAGATAAATTTATATAAAAAAGAAACAAAAGTTCTTGGGTTACTGAAAATGTTGAGAAAAGATAATACTTTCTTTAAATCTTAAAGTGATTGGTAGGTACAATTGGGTTAACTCAACAGATTTGTGTTAAGCATACTGACAGGTAGCATGGAGTGGTTGAGAATATAAATCCTTGGGTGAAATCCCCACTTTCAAAACTCTCTGGGCATGTAATTTGAGGCATGTTTTAAAAATCTCCTCTATTTCAATTTTTTATATTTAAAATGGAGATAATTATGATATCTACATTCTAGAACTAATTAAAAGGTTAATATTATTATCATAAAGCACCTAAGTTAGTGTCAGCTTCATAGAAAGCCTATATTATGTATCAACGATTATTGACAGTAATAAAAATGAATGCAAATAGTCCTTCTGCTATATAATGCATACTTTATTAGGAAATAAAATAAGTAAAAATGAGGAAGCACTTTTCAAAAGTAAAACATGCTGATGCAATTTCAATGGATGAAAGTTATAAGAATCCACATCACATCTTAATAGATGTTTACTGGAATAAAAATTATCCCCAAACTGGAAAATCATGTGCTTCATTTTGGTTAATATCTTGTGGGAAAGCAGTGGTTCTCAACCATGATTGCACATTAAAATGATCTAGGGATATTTTTAAATAGGCCTACTAAATGAGACAATCTAGCTATGGTGCTGTGCATGTCTACTGTAAAGTGCAACTAGGGCTGAGAAGCAGAGTTGCTGAGCTAATTCCTGCACTAAGTTTGTTTTTGGACCAGTTTGTAATTAGTCTAGTCATTATGCTGCTACTGCTAAGTCACTTCAGTCATGTCCGACTCTGTATGACTCCATAGACGGCAGTCCACCAGGCTCCCCTGTCCCTGGGATTCTCCAGGCAAGAACACTGGAGTGGGTTGCCATTTCCTTCTCCAATGCATGAAAGTGAAAAGTGAAAGTGAAGTCGCTCAGTCGTGTCCGACCCTCAGCGACCCCATGGACTGCAGCCTTCCAGGCTCCTCCATCCATGGGCTTCTCCAGGCAAGAGTACTGGAGTAGAGTGCCATTGCCTTCTCTGAGTCTACTCATTATAGGATAATACAATTCTTGTATTATTCAACATGATGGCATATGATTTTTTCAACATTTAACCTTGCTTTTTCACCTTTTTGCATGGATTTGACTAATTCTAGAACTATCTTTTGATTGAAGATATGCACAATTATGGCAAAAAAAAAAATGTGTTTTCAGCCATATCCACTTAAAACCAGGGACTTTAAAAGGTTGATTTGTTTTATGAGTCTCTTGACTATGAATGAGTTTTGTAGGACATGATGTTTTTCTGAAATAATTACCTCTAGAATAAGTTCCTCCAATTTATTTTTAAATTAAGAAGCTTAGAATCATGGCATTCAGACTATACACCCCAATTGACTTCTGAAATGTGCTATATGCATCACCTAAGATCTAATAAGCATATTGTTGAGAAAGATTTTATACATATTTTAAATTTTCATATTTTTGTTGCATTTCAATACCACAAATTCTATTTTTCATTCAATGACTGTCCTATCAAACCTAATACATATTTGTAAATCTTAATTCATACTCAATGGGTATAGATCCATACAAGCTTAAACTGCAATTTCGCACAACTGTAGTTTTAAATTACAAATCATGAATGCATTTAATGTGCTCTGCTCTCGAAAAGTAGTTTTAGAGAGCTACGTGTATATAGGTTGGCACAAAACACTCTAGGGCAAGAAGCAAACATTTACTATTCTTTTGCCAGTCACTAATAATTATCATTAAATATAATTTCCTATATTCCACATCATAACATCGATGATTCTCTCCTAAAAATATAATTTTTCATTTTCTGCTATTTATGCTCCAATCAAAGAATTTTATGAATATTCTAAATGTGTGCTGCTCTTAGGGAGCTTGACCTCTGACAAATGCAGTTATAAGATTATATCATTAAAATTTAGCATCATCTTAGCCACTTGGTATGTAAAATCATTTCCTCTAGTCACCAGTTTGTCCACATTCAACTCTTTATTATCCCTGGTACCAATCCAGTCCTCTAGTCATCTGACTCTTAATTTCATCCTTCGTGGCAGTTACCTTTCCAAAACAAAAATTGTATCATTGTATGAATCAAAAAGCTACCAAGACTCCTCATTGCCCAAAAAGGGCAGTGCAACTCCTTAAAAGACCTTTAGAGTGTTGCCTGCTCTTCCTTTGAACTGCAGTTCCTCCTGCCCACACCAGTCCTCTTCATACTTTCCACGCTTTCCTGCCAGGCATGTCCTCAGTTCTCTGACTTTGCTCCTGATTTTCAATCATTCTTAAGTGTATTTTGTTTCCTTCTTTATTGTTTTATTAAAATCACTATCAGATACACCTGTTTAGAATTTAAAATGTCTTGGTCTCTTTGAGGTTTACTTCCTTTTCTTCACCTCCACACATGTCGCTTATTCAGCACCTGAATATTCCATTTGACTTGCCTTTATTTCCTTGATCTCAGTGCATTTTAAAGTTCTTAAGAATAGAGATTATGCTCTGTTTATCTTTGTATTCCTAAGACCTAGGACAATGTCTTGTACCAAAATAATGCTCAAAATACGTGAACTGAAAGAATATGGAATATGAGATCATTTCCCATTATGTCCTTTTGGAATGCTACAGTTTGATACTGACATTCAAGTGAAAGCCTCCTCTTAGATTGGTGCAAAATTAATTACAGTTTTACATGGTTGAAATTTGCCACTTGATATTGGATACATTCTTAAATAAATGTGGGTATGTCATACATCATTTTAATGTGCATTTATTACTTTGTGGGGTTTTTTTGCAAGTGCCTTATTACTTGCTGTTGATTTTATATTTATTTTAGACTAGGGAAATGATATTAGACAAAAAGCAAATTCGAGCAATTCTTTGATTCAAGTTCAAAATGAGTTGTAAAGCAGCTGAGACAATTTGCAACATCAACAACCCATTTGGCCCAAGAACTACTAAGAATGTCCAGTGCAGTGGTGGTTCAAGATTTGCAAATGCGGGGGAAGCCGCCCGGGGGAGTCGGGGCTCGCCCCCGCCCCTGCCCCTGGAAGCGGCGGGCGGGGAAGATATTTTTAGAAAAAAAAACTAAAAAAAAAAAAATTTGCAAATGAGAGGCGAGCCCTGTAGGAGCACAGTAGTCGGCCATCAGAAGTTGACAACTACCAATTGAGAGGGTCATTGATCCTCTTACAACTACATAAGACGTTGCCAAAGAACTCAGTGTTGACCATTCTACAGTAATTCAGCATTTGAAGCAAATTGCAAAGGTGAAAAAGCTGGATAAGTGGGTGCCTCATGAGAGGAGCAAAAATCAAAAAATCATCACTTTGTAATGTTGTCTTCTCTAACTGTATGCAACAAGGAACAATTTCTTGATCAGATTGTGACATGTGATGAAAAGTGGATTTTATATGACAATCAGCGACAACCAGCTCAGTGGTTGGACCAAGAAGAAGCTACACAGCACTTCCCAAAACCAAACTTGCACCAAAAATAGGTCATGGTTTCTGTTTGGTGTCCTGCTGCTGAACTGACTGACTACAGTTATTTGAATCCCGATGAAACCATAACATCTGAGAAGTATACGCAGCAAATCATGAGATGCACTGATACTACAACACCTGCAGCCAGCATGGATCTACAGAATGGACCCAATTCTTCTGTGCGATGCCCAAGCACACATCACACAACCAATGATTCAAAAATTGAACAAACTGAGTTTTGTCTTATCCACCATATTCACCTGACCGCTCACCAACCAACTACCACTTCTTCAAGCATTAAACAACTTTGTGTAGGGAACTCTTCTGCAACCAGCAGGTGGTAGAAAATCTTTCCAAGCATTAATGAAATCCCAAAGCATGGATTTTTATGCTGTAAGAATAAATAAACTTATTTCTTGTTGGCAAAAATGTATTAATTGCAATGGTTCCTATTTTGATTAACAAAGATGTGTTTGAGCCTAGTTATAATGATTTAAAATTCACAGTTTGAAATCACAATTATGTCTGCACCAGCCTAATAGTATCATCTATTGATAAGTGTTCATGTACAAGTGGTGTTATTAAGTCTACTGTATATAATTCTGAATATCACTGTATAATCTACTGTTCTTATAATACTCAATTACCTTAGATATGTAAGATATTTCCAGGAAGTATTAGAAAAAGAATTGATTTTTATTTAAAATAGTACTTTTATTAAATGATGCTTGAAATTTTTTAAGCTTAAATGTCTTAATTTCATATAATTATTTTGATCAAATAAGTATGTAATTTAATCATTATAGGTATGGACAATTTTGTCAAATTTAGTAGAAAAATATTAAATAGTAAAAGAAAATGCTTATTTAATCTTATTCCTTAGGTTATCAAATTTAAGCAGACACACAGCAGAGGCTTGATTCTATTCTACTTATAAGGAAACTGTTATAACTCTATTCTCCAATATCACAGACAATTGAAGTAGGAAAGAAGAATCAAGAGAAACAACTGAACTTTGCTTAGCGTGCACTTTATAATATAAGGTAACTGCTTTTTATAATATATATGAGGATATTTGAATAGTAACCAGATATTTGAAATGTAATTCTATTATATATAAGCAGTTACAAACCACAGATATTTTTTATCATTTTCTTAATATAAGCTAGAGAAAAAAGATTATCTTTTCATGAGTAACTATTATGTATCAGGTTCTCTTTCCAGAAAAAAACCCCAAAAACCTGTAACTACTACTATTATGTCAAGTTTGACGTTGTCTTAGATTTTCAGATAATAAAATAACAGCCTTAATTTCCTCTTTTCAACTTGTGAAATATTTTTAGGCCCATCATGTACTCTATTCCCTACAACCAGCCCAAATACTTCATAGAAATAAGGAAGCCCTGATATGTGAAAGAAAAGGTAAAGAATTAACAGAAAAAAAAATAAAACAAGATGAAAAATTATTCAGTCCTGTGGAAAATATGAATAGAAGACAGGAAATATATTTTTTTTCTTTCTTATTCTATATGCAGTGTGATTACTTCCTATAAGAATATACTGTATGGATCACAAAAAACTGTGGAAAATTCTGAAAGAGATGGGAATACCAAACCATCTTATCTGCCTAATGAGAAATCTGTATGCAGGTCAAGAAGCAACAATTAGAACTGGACATGGAATGACAGACTGGTTCCGAATTGGGAAAGGAGTACATCAAGGTTCTATATTGTCACCTTGCTTATTTAACTGATATGCAGAGTATATCATGTGAAATTCCAGGCTGTATGAAGCAGAAGCTGGAATCAAATTTTCAGGGAGAAAAATCAATAACCTCAGATATATAGATGACACCATGCTTATGGCAGAAAGTGAAGAGGAACTAAAGAGCTTCTTGATGATACTGAAAGAGGAGAGTGAAAAATTTGGCTTAAAACTCAGCATTCAAAAAACTAAGATAAAGGCATCCAGTCCCATCACTTCATGGAAAATAGGTGGGAAACAATGGAGACAGCTACAGAGTTTATTTTCTTGGGCTCCAAAATCACTGAAGATGGTGACTGCAGCCATGAAATTAAAAGACACTTGCTCATTGGAAGAAAAGCTGTGACAAATCTAGACAGCATATTACAAAGCAGAGACATTATTTTACCTACAAGGGTCTGTATAGTCAAAGCTAGGGTCTTTCCAGTAGTCATGTATAGATGTGAGAGTTGGACCATAAATAAAGCTAAGAGCCACAGAATTGATGCTTTTGAGACATGGTGTTGGAGAAGACTCTTCAGAGTCCCTTGGACTGCAAGGAGATCCAACCAATCCATCCTGAAGGAAATCAGTCCTGAATATTCATTGGAAGGACTGATGCTGAAGCTGAAGCTCCAATACCTTGGACACCTGATGTGAAGAACTAACTCATTGGAAAAGACCTTGATGCTGGAAAAGATTGAAGGCAGGAGGATAAAGGGATGACAGAGGATGAGATGGTTGGATGGCATCACTGACTCGATGGACATGAGTTTGAGCAAGCTCCAGGAGTTGGTGATGGACAGGGAAGCCTGTTGTGTTGCAGTCCATGTGGTTGCAAAGAGTAAGACACAACTGAGCAACTGAAGTGACCTGATAAATATCAAATGTTTATGGACTATTTGGGACTTGTATTTAAGAGTTGCACTCAAGTCTATTAAGTTATATTTCACAAAAATCTATGTATAGTTCTCAAGGTGCAACAATATGAGGAATCCCAAAAGTAAGAACAATGCTGCAATGGCCTACCTATAGGAAATTAACTATATCATTGAATAGATTCCTTAGTATTGAATAACATGAAATTTTCTTAAGATTGTAGATAATTTTTATATTTAATCCTGAACCTGCCTTGTCAAATACAATTTTTTTATGGGGAAATTGGACTCTGAAAATAGCCCAGACATAGCATTATCATTTAAATAGAATAATTTATATAAGGGCACACTAAAACACAATTTAAAAAAATGGGAAATGCAAATCCTGACTGCAATGAATAGACCATACTGTTATATGGGAATTAAAATAAAATACCATTAAGACTGAAGATGACACATATTATTTAAATATATATTATTTGGCATAGGAATGCTGAGTTTGCATATATCTTTAGTCCTTCTGTATCAATATGTCTACTTATAGTTTATCTGTTCATAGTATATTTGATGTAAGAATATATATTTAGTTAAAAACTTCAATGTAGTTGAGTAAAACATTTGTTTCACTATAAAAGCATTGCTAAGTTGCCATGAAATTATATATTTTGCCAACAAATATGCAACACTGAGGAAAAATATTGAGAATATTTGCTTCTTATTCTCACTAATTAGAAGTCAACTCAGAGTTCTTAATTGCAGTAGTAGAATCTAACTTCAGCTGCTCTAAGCTAAAAGTAATTTTTGAGCCAGAGCTCACAAGAAGCAGGAACATAAGACAATTCATCAGAAGCTCCTGTCCAGCAGATAATCTGGTCAGGATGCTTCCATGGGGCAACACTTTCCTTCCACTCCTCTTATCTCTGCTTCACTCACTGAAGATTCAGTGTCCAAGGTGGAAGAATCTGAATGACTAAGTTGGGGTCACAAGCCTGTTCCTTAGTCATCAAAGGTTGACAGCAGGATGGATTTGTTTTTTCTACTTACTCTACCATAGGAGGTATATGACTGCCTTCCATAAAACCAGGCATCATGCAGGTTCATCAGAGCAGGAATTACAATTATGAATGTCACTCATGAAGGCCTTGAAAGTGAAATTCATTCAGTTGTGTCCAACTCTTTGTGATCCCATGGGCTATGCAGACCAAGGAATTCTCTAGGCCAGAATACTGGAGTGGGTACCTATACCCTTCTCCAAGGGATCTTCCTAATCCAGGGATTGAACTCAGGTCTCCTGCATTGCAGGAGGATTCTTTACCAACTGAACTATGAGGGAAGTCCACGAGGGCCTTAAGGAACATTTAAACATTGCTGAGATGTAAAGATAACTCCAATACTGGAAAGAGAAAGGATCCTTGGAGGAAAAGCAGCAGTGACAGGAAAGATGGTTCACATTTCAACAAAAACAGACATTAGCTTGATTATAAAGAAACGGTTCCAGTATGTGGGCCAGGAAAGGAAACATTTCTGCTGAGAGGTTAATCAAATGGAGGCTGAGTAAAGGATAGATGATTGAGCCCATACTTAAATAAAAGTAAAAATCATGAATTCTTACAGAAAAAGGAAGGTAAAATCAAAGGCACAATATATATGAATGCATATAAATGAGAAAGTAGATGAGAAGGACTCAGTGGCACAGGATTGTTCTGATTGCTTTCATTTGTAATGACAAACAGTGTTGGCTCACTGACAATTTCTAATGCCATCAAATTCTTCGAAAAATTGGCGTAGAGAATGATTTGCCTGAGCATAAAAATATTGTAGGATGCTGATTCTTGAGGTTTTAACATTGAGAGAATCTTTAACAGCATTCAACCTTCATTTTTCAATGCTTTTAAAATGTTTTGTTCATTCTGTTATAAACCATTATGTTATTTTAGGACTATTAATATACCTCTTCCCTAACTTTTAGATTCCATGAGGGTGAAGAATTAACCCCATGCAATTTAATATCACAGCATGTACTACAGACCTAGGACTTAGGTGTATAATAGATGTCAGGTGAATTCATAGATACATATGAAAAGTGTGTGTGTTGTGAGAAGAATGCTTTTTGAGTCCATGTTTTCACCAGTTCCTAGCCTCAAAAGTTTGACACATTCTAGCTGGGATAATAAAATTTTCTAGCAGGAAATATTAATAAAATACCTGAAGCTATTTTTTTCAAATTAATTCTCTTAATTCAGTTCAACAAGCAATTATTACATTGTTTATTGTCAGGCACGGTGCCAAGTACCAAGAATACACATGTTAATAAACCCTCATCCTTCACTTAAGAAATCTACAGTTAAATCATTACATCAGGTCTCTAAGCTCCAACTAAGGCACTGAATTTCTAAACATGTAGCATAGGACTCTTATTTAAATAAGTCTGTGTGATCCTCAGGTATATTAAAGCTTAAAGATCAGAGTCTCAGTAGAAGGTAGACTCTGACTTTGATGAAAACAATAATCAATCTTCAAAGGGAAATAGGGTGAAAAAGAGAAAGGTCACCAGAGAAAGAGATTTTACAAAGTGCATCCAAGGGTTTTTGTGAGTCTTTGGAGATTCTGGAATGCGCATGAACAAAAATGCTTAAAATGGTATATAATTTTCATGGACAGGTGACCAAAGTCAAGCTGATTTCTGTAGAATTTTACAATATATAAACATATATATGTATATGTGTCAGCTGGATTAAAGTGTGAAAAAACAAGAAAAAGATAAACTTTTTATAACATTCTCCATGTCATCTCAAATTTGGATAATTCATCCCCACTGCCATAATTTGCAATATGTATTCAGAAAATCTCCTATATTAAAATAAGAAAGGTGACCCAGGTCTCCATCAAGAAGAATTGTCACCAAGGGAATTAAATACAGCAAAATCTGCTTTTTGTATATACGTCAGAGAGAAAAGAATATTGATACTGAGTCAATTGTATTATTTCAAACAAAGAGGAAAAGAAGTCTTCACAATAGGTGAAGAATATATGAATGAAATACACTCATACGAAACAGCGGACTGATGTCCAGAATATTATTGGATATTGGCAATTTCTGTAAAACAGAACCAATTGTACAGCTTTGAAAGAATTTACCAATAAATGTCTGGTTGTGAATGTGAAACAGATATGAATCTTATTTCAATTTTCTATGTGTTGTATCTTTTATAATAAGAAAGCACTTTTATGATTATAATCTACTGTTGTTTTCAGAATAATTGCATCCTTTTCAAAAATGTTGACCAGAATCTCCATCACTGAGTATATATAAGGTTAATGGATATGTGTTTTTTATGAAGTATGTCCAAGATATTATGATGCAGTAGAAAAATCAGAAGTAAAAAATGACAGGAGATTATGTATGAATCTTGAAAATTTGCTTTCAGATAGACTAGATCTTCTGTTACTTCATAAAAGGTATTTCTAATAAAAAGGACAGTAAGACGAGCAAGGATGGGACAGAGATTAGGATAAGCAGGATAGGCAGCAAATGAATATCAAGAAATAAATCTGGGTGGGACCAAGATTGAGATATTTCATACGGATCAAGGTTTTATTAGTTCTCTTACAAAGAGGATTTGGAACCTACAAAATTCAGTGTATATTATCTGTGCATTATCTATAATAGTGTATGAAGTAACTTATAGTAATTATTATACATTTTCACTTTTATTACATATATTTTTATATGTTATGTTTGTTAATATATAAGAAGAGCTAGTTTAAGAATTCTTAATATGTAATAAAATGTTTTCTTTATAAAATCAAAGTTAAAATATATACTAGGCATATTCTTAAAATATGAACTTCAAGTTGGTGTTTTGATGAATATATTTGTGCTTAGACTGAGGAGTCCATTAAGAAAATTTGCCTTCACAAATTTCTTCCTGACAAAGACCTGGTAAACTGGAAACACTGTCAATAAATGTAAAGGATTTTTATAGAATAAGTATGGAATAAGATTCTCTTTACACAAAACAATTCTTTCAAATTGTATGTAATTTGTTTACGTCTTGTCCAGTGAAAGGTGGTTTGAGTCAGCAAATGTACATACAGAGATAATATATGAAAAGAGATCAAAGCTTGTATGAATGAATGAATCTGTGCTCGATTGTGTCTCTTTGCAACCCCATAGATATAGGTTTCTCTGTCCATGGAATTTTTCAGGCAAGAATACTGGAATAGGTTGTCATTTCCTCCTCTAGGGGATCTTCCTGGCCCAGGGATTGAACCTGCATCTCTTGTGTCTCTTGCATTAGCAGGTAGATTCTTTACAATTGTGCCAACTTGGAATCCCAACTTTATTTACATCTTGTCCAGTGAAAGAGGATTTAAAAGTCAGCAAATGTACAAACAGAGATAGTATCTGAAAAGAGATCAAACTTTGTAAACTAAGGTAACCTTAACCATGATTGCTGGGTTTCAGCTGTGTCAAATTTCCAGACACTGCATAGAAAACTGATAAATAGTCTCTTCTTTTGGCTCCTGCTCTCATACTTAAAAATTGTTAGTTTATTACAAAGTTAATGTCCGTATGTTATAATTTATTCAAATATTAAGCTCTTAAAAGGAATAAATGTTGAAGTATCCATATGCCACTTTAAAGTTTTATTGTATTATTTATGCAATTTAATAAGGAAACCATTGGGACACCATAAGTGATTAAAGAACAAAAAAAGATGGAAGAACTGCTGAGTCTTCTGCCAAAATGCTTTCTAATATAAAAAAGGTAATTTTAACATGTTATTTTTATAATCAGTATCCTAAGAAATAGAGGCTTACTTTAAAAGACACTGAAATTCAAAGATAAAGGAAGATATGTTTTTAATCAGCCAGGACTTTATATAGACCATCAAATGGAGCAGGAGGAAAAGAAAGAAAAACCGAACTTTAACCCATGGCCTTAGCAAGTCCACAAAGTGGACAGAGCCTTCACTTTCCTCTTGACTGTTCTGAGAGCGCGTCCTGTCAGCACAGGTGTGATGCTAAAGCTCATCTAAATGTGTCTGCATTTCCCTGCACCTGTGGATCACCATCAGGCCAATAAAAAAAAAAATGCCTTCCCCACAGTTTTACTTGAATACGTTGCATTTATTCTGGCTTAATGAGGTTTAAAAAAAAAAAAAAAAAAGGATAAGCCTCAGGGACAGTCTGCTTCTTAAAGTTGGACTTTTTACCTCAACAATGAGCTTCTGTTATCAGTATAAGAGAAAAAGTGACATTTTAGGACTCATGGGTAAACTTATGTGAGCCATAATAACATGTGAGTTCTCTGAACAGGGTAAATAACAACTAAGTTGAGTGAAGATACATTGCTTTACAATTACAGTGCTGTCACTCCATTTCTATGGTACTCAGAAGCAGGAACAAAAATATTCTCAGTTGGTGCTATACAGAATGCTTCAGTTACAAAGTGATGAATAAATCTTATCATCATACAAGAGAATTAGAATTCAAGAACTTTGAGATTATGTGTGAGACACTATGACATTAGAATAGTGAGAAAGGTTATGAGAGACTGACAATTTAAGTCTTAAGCAAGTATGCCTTGTCAATAGGCTATGGCTCTAAATAATCATTACAAATAACATAGTTATATTGTTTTCTTTAGGACATGATTAAAGTGTATATCCATATAATCTTACAAAGAATTGGAAAATGTGAATGAGGGTGCCAAAATAATATTTACTGGGTCACAGAATGATGTATTTTAGAAATATATTCTCAATACTAGAATTCACTGTAGCAAAATTTGCCTATAGTAAGTAAAAGCCATGTTTATACATGGTTAAGTTAGGGGTAATACCAAAATAATGCATGGGCAATATTATTGAAATCATATATTGACGATGTCATGATTAATCTATGATACCACTTTGTGTGTATAGCCGGAGGCGATTTATAATAACTCTGTTAGTCCAGTCATAGTAAAATTGCATGTTATATATGTGTATTTTAAAAATACATATGTATGGATACCTTTTATTATACATATACACACACAATATAAAACATGTAAGCACTGTAATACTTATATATTGTGAATATATATATGTGTGTGTATACTTACACTCAGAAAAGCATACTTATGCCCAGGATATGGAAAATTGTTCTTCATGTTTCAATTCAATAACAGTTTTTCTAAAATGCCTTTATTGTCAACCTCTTTCATTTTGCCTTCCCAGAAGACTGAACACTGTCTTCTTAGCAATCTTACTCCCACCAGTTTGTGTTTATAAATGATGGTAAAGATAGAACTCATGTGTGTTTATTTATTCTCTTGCATGTGTACCTTTACATATTAGATCATAAACATCTCCAGAACACAAATCATATTAATTTATTCTTGTGAGAGGGTGTTTAATGTTTACAGAGTGCTCTGTAGTTATTTTATCTAATTACATTATTAGCTAACTATTTAATAAGCATTTATGAAGTACTAAGCTCTGGAAATACAATGGTGAGCAAAATAGACATGGCTTAAGTACCATTTAGAGTTAAGAACCTATGAAAGCTAAATCTCTGACTCTGGAGGTCACTCAGGGAAATCTTCCCTGAGGAAGTGAGTTTTCAGTTACAAAGTCAATATTATGTGAAACTTATTTGAGTAATAAGTTTGGTAATAAGTAATGAGCATTTCCAAAGGCCTTGAAAGGAAAGAGACATGGTTTCCTTAGGAAACATTGACTTGAACAGATTTTAAAAACTTTTTTATTTTAAATTCAGCTTGCAAAATAAGAACTACAGCAGATTAATTCTGCTGAAATCTTCTGTCTTACTATTTTGCAATACTGAAAACCCATGTTAGTGGTTACAATGCATATGAAGAGTTTCTCTTTGGCTTTTTAGTGCTATTTGGTTTCCAAGAGATGCATATAGGCAGACTAAGATCATTCCTATCTAAGAGACCTAATTTCTGCTGTTGTCTCTGTCCAGTAGTCAGGATCTATCCTGAAATTTCTCTCATCCGTCTGCTAGCAGCATCCCTTCTACTTGATTTGCACAGGGCCCTTCCTTTTCAGGTTACCACAGAGCAGCTGCTTTGGGGTCCTGTTGTTATCCTTCTTCCCAACATGCCCAGCTCAGCACTCTGAGAGGCAGTAGGCAATGTTTAATATTGGTGGACTGGCTGCGTCCCAGGAACATATCTTGCCACTTAATAAAATAATAGCAAAAGATGAGAATCAGATGGTGTAATAAAATAAGATAACCAGAATAAAAAATAATACAGTTAATAGAGAGTAGACATTAAAATAAAGCCATGGATTTAGTTATTAATTAAAAGGTAAAATGTCTTATAAATAAAACTGCTCAGAGACTTTCTTGTAATTCCAAAATATACTGATAATATACTGAGTGTACAGTTGTTGTTCATTCACCTAGAAGTGTTTGGTTCTTTGCAACCCCATGGACTGCAACATGCTAGGCCTCCTTGTCCTTCACCACCTCCCGGAGTTTGCCCAAATTCATGTTCATTGCATTGGTGATGTCATCCAGCCATCTCATCCTCTGACACCGTCTTCTCTTTCTGCCCTCAATCTTTACCAGTATCAGGGACTTTTCCAATGAGTCATGTGTTCAGATTAGAGGATCAAAATACTGGACTTTCAGTTTCAGCATTAATCCTTCCACTGAATATTCAAGGTTGATCTCCTTTAAGATTGAGTGGTTTGATCTCCTTGCTATCTAAGGGACTTTTAGGAGTCTTCTCCAGCATCACAGTTTTAAGGCATCAATTTTTTGGTGTTCTGACTTCTTCACAGTCCAGCTCTCACAACCGTACACCACTTGACTATACAGACCTTTGTTGGCAGTAATATCTCTGAGAAACACTGTCTAGGTTTGTCATTGCTTTCCAGCCAAGAAACAATCATCTTCTGATTTCATGGCTGCAATCACCATCTGCGCTGATTTTGGAGCTGAAGTAGAGGAATTCTGTCACTATTTCTACCTTTTCCCCTTCTACTTGCGATGTAGTAATGGGGCCAAATGCCATGATCTTAGTTTTTTTAATATTTAGTCTTAAGTGGGCTCTTTCACTCTCCTCCTTCACCCACATCAAAAGGCTTTTTAGTTCCTCTTCTCTTTCTGCCATTAGAGTGGTATCATCCACATATCTAAGGTTGTTGTTGTTTCTCCCACCTGTCTTGATTCCAGCTTGGAACTCATCCAGCCCAGCATTTCTCATGGTGTGCTAAGTGTATAGGTTAAGCAAACAGGGTGAAAGAAGACATCTCTCTGGTATTCCTTTCTTGATCTTGAACCAATCAGATGTTCCATACAGAGCCCTAATTATTGCTTCTTGATCCACATACAGGTTTCTCAGGTGACAGGTAAGATGGTCCAGTATTCCCATCTCTCTAGAGCTTTCCACAGTTTGTCATGATCCACACAGTCAAAGACTTCAGTGTAACTGGTGAAACAGAGATAGTAGTTTTTCTGAAATTCCCTTGCTTTCTCTATAATCCAGTGAATGGTGGCAATTTGATCTCTAGTTTGATCACTGAGTGTATAGCTCCATGAATAAACAAAATATATACTACAACTCTCAAAGACTGTGAATTATATGAAGGTATGCACAGTCATGAAATGAATGTGCTCAAAAATTGTCACTAACCCTTCACTGTCTCCTTTTCTTATGTAACACTTTTAAAAATTATAATTATCTATGTGTGTTTCTTTTTTTTTGACATCATTAAATTTTTGATTATATTTAAATCACTATAATTTCTCTTATTTTCAAATTCATGTTTTTTTTTAATTTAATTTAATTTTTTAACTTTACAATATTGTATTGGTTTTGCCATATATTACATCTGTCTTTTCTTCTAACTCCTAAATGTCATGAAGACAGAGAACTTAGCATTAGCTCAGTGTTGGAAAATAATAAAAATGATGACAATAACTTCTATTTACTAAGTCCTAACTATATTTCAGGCAAAATTCTAAGGAATGTTTATGTATTAACACATTATTCCCTAATACAATATCAGTTTAATTCTTGGATCAGAAGATATTAAGAAGAGATTGCAAGAATACACAGAAGAACTAGACAAAATAGATCTTAAAATCCCAGATAACCACGATGGTATTATCTCACTGAGAACCAGACATCTTGGAGTGTGAAGTCAAGTGGGCCTTAGGAAGCACCACTAAGAACAAAGCTAGTGAATGTGATGAAATTCCAGCTGAGCTATTTCAAATCTTAAAAGATGATTCTATTAAAGTGCTGCACTCAATATGCCAGAAAATATGGAAAACTCAGCCGTGGCCACAGGACTGGAAAAAGTCAATTTTCATTCCAATTCTAAAGAAGGACAATGCCAAAGGATATTCAAACTACTGCATAATTGCACTCATTTCACATGCTAACAAAGTAATGCTCAAAATACACCAAGCCAGGCTTCAACAGTGCATGGACTGAGAACTTCCAGATGTTCAAACCTGGTTTAAGAAAGGTAGAGGAATCAGAGATCAAATTGCCAACATCCATTATATCATAGCAAGAGAATTCCAGAAAAAAAATCTACTTCTGCTTCATTGATTACATTAAAATCTTTGACTGTGTAGATCTCATAACAAACTGGAAAATTCTTCAAGAGATGGGAATACCAGACCACATTACCTGTCTCCTGAGAAACCTGTATGTGAGTCAAGAAGCAACAGCTAGATCTTGACATGGAACAATGGACTGGTTCCAAATCAGGAAAAGAGTATGTCAAGGCTGTATATTGTCATCCTGCTTATTTAACTTATATGCAGAGTACATCATGTGGAATACCAGGCTGGATGAACCACAAGCTGCCAGGAGAAAAATCAATAACCCCAGATATGCAGATGACACCACGCTTATGGCAAAAAATGAAGAGGAACTAAAGAGCGTCCTGATGAAAGTGGAAGAGGAAAGTGAAAAAGCTGACTTAAACCTCATCATTAAAAAACTAAGATCACGGCATCCGGTCCCATCACTTTATAACAAGTAGATGGGAGAAACAACGGAAACAGTGACAGACTTAAATTTCCAGGGCTCCAAAATCACTGCTGATGGTGACTGCAGCCACAAAATTAAAATTCACTTGCTCTTTGAAAGCAATGATATGACAAACCTAGATACTGTATTAAAATCAGAGACATTACTTTGCCAACAAAGGCCTGTATAGTCAAAGTGATGGTTTTTCCAGTAGCCATGTATGTATGTGATAGATGGACCATAAAGAAGGCTGAACACTGAAGAATCGATGCTTTTGAACTGCTTTGTTGGAGAGGACTCTTGAGAGTTCCTTGGACTGCAAGGAGATCACACTGGTCAATCTAAAAGGAAAAAAATTCTTAATATTCATTAGAAGGACTGATGCTGATGCTCCAATCCTTTGACCACCTGATGCAAAACCCACCTCAATAGAAATGACCTTGATGCTGGGAAAGATTGAAGGCAGGAGAAGGGCAGAAGATGAGATGGTTGGATGGTGTCACTGACTTAATGGACATCAGTTTGGGCAAGATCTGGTAGATGGTAAGGATAGGGAAGCCTGGTGTTCTGCAGTCCATTCCATGGGGTCACAAAGAGTCAGACACAACAGAGTGAATGAATAACAACAAAGAAGGTGTAAGCATGCTTCTCTCTGTATCTCCAATAAATGTACCTATGAAACCACCCCTTCATGGATCACAGTCATGTCTTGGTAAAGAGCCTTGCATAACTCAACAAAGCTGCAAACCATACCTTGCAAGGGCACCCAAGATGGATGGGTCATAGTGAAGTGTTCTGACAAAACACAGTTCACTGGAGGAGGAAATGGCAATGCACTCCAGTGTTCTTGCCAGGAACCTCATGAGCTGTATGAAAAGGCAAGTAGATATGATGCAGGAAGATGAGAAGCCCACCACCCATGTCTGAAAGTGTCTAACATGCTACTAAGGAAGAGCAGAGGGCAGTTACTAATTAGCTCCACAAAGAATGAAGTGGCTGGTCAAAGTGGAAATAATGCTTATATGTGAAACTGTCTGATGGTGAAAGTGAAGTCTGATGCTATAAAGAACAATACTGCTTGGGAGCCTGGAATTTTAGGTCCATGAATCAAAGTAAATTGGATGTGGTCAAGCAGGAGGTGGCAAGGTTGAACATCAACATCTTAGGAAGCAGTGAGCCAAAATGGATGAGAATGGGAAAAGTTAATCCAGATGACAATTTTATCTACTACTATGGGCAAGAATTCCATAGAATAAATGGAATAGCCCTCATAGACTATAAGAGTCTGAAATGCAGTATTTGGATGCAACCTAAAAAGCAACAGACTGCTCCCATTTCATTTCCAAGGCAAACAATTCAACATCACAGGAATCCACATCTCTGCCCCAGTGAATAATGCCTGAGAGGCTGAAGAGTTCTATGATGACATATAACATCTTCTAGAACTAACACCAAAATCAGATATATTTTTCTTTTAATCATAGCTGATTAGAATGCAGAAGGAGGAAATCAAGAGGTACCTGGAGTAACATGCAAGTTTGGCTTTGGAGTACAAAATGAAGCAGGACAAAGGTTAACAGAGTTTTGTCAAGAGAACATGAAGGTCATAGCAAATACTCTTTTCCAATAACACAAGAGCAGACTCTACACATGGACATCACCAGATGGTCAATACTGAAACCAGATTGATTATGTTATTTGATAGAGAAGCTCTATACAGCCTGCAAAAAAAAAAAAAAGAACAGGAGCTGAGAGTGGCTCAAATCATGAGCTCTCTATTGCAAGTTAATTGCAAAATTCAGGCTTAAATTGAAGAAAGTAGGGAAAACAACTAGGCCATTCAAGTATAATCTAAATCAATTCTTTTACGATTGATAAAGTGGGGGTATTAATAAATTCAGTGGATTATATCTGGTAGACAGAATGCCTGAGGAACTGTGGATGGAAGTTTGAACACTGTATAGGAAGCAATGACAAAATCCATTCCAAATAAAAAGAAATGCAAGAGGCAAAGTGGTTATCTGAGGAGGCTTTATAAATAGCTGAAGAAAGAAGAGAAATGAAAGGCAAGGGAGAAAGGAAAAAATATACCTAACTGAATGTAGCGTTCTAGAGAATATCAAGGAGAGATAAGAAGATCTTCTTCAATGAACTATGCAAAGAAATAGAGGAAAACAATAGAATGGGAAAGATTAGAGATCTCTTCAAGAAAATTGGAAATATCAGAGGAACACTTCATGCAAGGATGGGCAGAATAAAGGACAGAAACTGTAAAGATCTAGCAGAAGAGATTAAGAAGAGGTGGCAAGAATATACAGAAGAGCTATACAAAAAAAGATCTTAATGACCTGGATAATCATGATGGTGTGCTGCTCACCTAGAGCCAGATGTCTTGGAGTGTGAAGTCAAGTGGGCCTTAGGAAGTATTATAACAAACAAAACAAATGAGGTGAGGGTATTTCAGCTGAGCTATTTAAAATCCTAAAATACGATGCTGTTGAAGTGACACACTCAATATGTCAGCAAATTTGGAAAACTCAGCAGTGGCCATAGGACTGAAAAAGGTAAATTTTCATTTCAATCCCAACTGAACGGGTCAAAGACTGTTCAAACTACTGTACAACTGCTCTCATTTCACATGCTAGCAAAGTTATGACCAAAATCCTTCAAGCTAGGTTTCAGCAGTACGTGTACTGAGAAATTCTGGGTATATAACCTGAAATTTGAAGAGGCAGATGAACCAGACATCAAATTGCCAACATTCATTGGATTATGCAGAATTTGTAGAATCTTCATTCTGAAAAATACTAAAAAATACTGATAAATGATTTTTTTTTAAAAAAAAGGCTGAAATAATTTAAGAGATGTACTGTGTTCATGAATTGGAAGATTTAACATAGTAAAGATGTCAGTTAAACATATTAATGCGTAAAAATAATGCAATTCAAATTTAAGAAAAACTTGCAAGATTTTTGTATATTTGGGTAAGTTTATTCTAAAGTTTATATGAAAAATAAAGGAAAAAACTAGCCTACCTACCATTAAAAAAAAAGTAAAGTGGAAGGATTGCCACATGATTTTATAATATATTCCACAACTGCAGTTAACAAGACAGTGTGGAATTGGTAAAAAGATAGATATATAGATCAATGAAATAGAGATTCCATTAATAGATACACAGAAATATGCCCAATTGATTTTTGACAAAATGCAGGTACAATTCAGTAAGTAAAAATAGTCTTTTGACAAATGATGTGGGAATAACTGGAATTCAAATAACTGGTTATTCAAAATAACCTCAACCCAATTCTCACAACCTTTAAAAAAAAATGAAATCTAATGAATTATAAGTTTAAATGTAAAATGTAAAAGTTTTAAAAAAAAGGACAAAAATCTACATATGGCACAATAATCATGATTTACAAAATAAAATATTGATAAATTAGACTTCATTAAAATTAAAAATTTTACTCTGAGAATGGCACTCTTAAAAGAATGAAAAGACAAGCTTTAGACTGGGAGGAAACATTTACAAATTACACAATCTACAATGAATCTATTATCTGCATATATAAAGAGATTTCAAAATTTAACAGTAATTGACACACTGATTTTCAAGTTATATCGGGAGACAAAAGGCTGAGAACAGCTAATTCAATATTGAAGGAGATGAGCAAAATTGGACTGACACCATGCAGTTTTAAGACACACTACAAAGCAGCAGTGACCAAGAAAGTGTGGTACTGGAGAAAGAACAGAAATGTGAATCAATAAAATAGAAAATATATATCTTACATAAATATAGTTAACTGATACTTGACAAAGGTGGAAGGACAATATATTGGAGAAAAAATAGTTTGTTTTTTTAACACATGTTGTGGGAACAACTGGACATCTACGTGTAAAATAAAATAGAATGATTTTAGAACAGACATTATACCCTTAAAAAGATTAACCCAGAATGAATGACAGAACTAAATGTCAAATACAAACTAATTAAATTCAAAGCAATGAACATTAAATAAAACCTAGATTACTTTTGGTATGCCACTGACATTTTAGATACAATTCCAAGGGCACACTCAATCCATGAAAGAAACAATTGATAAGCTATACTTCATTAAAATTAAAAACCTATCCAAGAAAGATAATGACAAGAGAATGAGAAGACAATCACAGATTGGCAGAAAATATTTGCAAAAGATATATTTAATAAAAGATTGTTATCCTAAATATACAAAATACTCTAAAACTCAGCAATAAGAAAGCAAACTCCTATTAAAAACAAGGCAAAGACTTTAACAAACACTACGCCAAAGAAGATACATGGATGATAACTACAGCTATGTGAAGATGCTCAACATGGTGTGTTACTGGGAAATTGCAAATTAAAACAACAATGAAAAGCCTCTACATACCTAGTAAATGAACAGATCCAAACACTGACAACCTCAACTTCTTGTGATAAAGTGAAGGAACAGAAGCTTTTATCCATTGCTAGTGGGAATGTACAATGTACCATCGTACAGCCACTTTGGAAGATAGTTTAGTGGTTCTCACAAATTTAATCATACTGTTATCATATGACCTTTTGGGTAGTTGCCCAAAAGAACTGAAAACTTACATTCACACAAAAATGCACATGTCTCTTTATGGCAGCTTTGTTTATAACTGCCAAAACTTGGAAGCAACCATGATTTCCTTGAGTAGGTGGGTGGATAAATAAACTGTGGTTCATCTAGTAACTAAAATATTATTTGGCATTAAAAAAAGAAATGAGTTATCAAGCCATGAAAAGACATTGAGAAAACTTAAATGCAAATTACTAAGTAAAAGAAGTCCATCTGAAAAAGGTACCTACCGTATGATTCCAACTATATGAAATTTTGGAAAAGGCAAAATTATGGAGACAGTAAAAAGATTAGTGTTTGTCAGGGGACAGTGGGAAGGAGGAGACAAATAGGCAGAGCAGAGAGAATTTTTAGGATACTAAATATATTCTGTATGACACCACAATGATGAATACAATAATGATACATTTGTAAAAACTGTAGAATGTACAACACCAGGAATGACGCTTAAGGTAAATTACAGACTTTGGGGA
This sequence comes from Bison bison bison, assembly GCF_000754665.1. Classification (NCBI taxonomy): domain Eukaryota; kingdom Metazoa; phylum Chordata; class Mammalia; order Artiodactyla; family Bovidae; genus Bison; species Bison bison. The sequence goes on along the minus strand of NW_011494954.1, from coordinate 2,210,688 downwards.
TTAGGCTGTGTCTATATAGGTTCACTAAATGTAATAAATGTACCATTGTCATAGGCATCAATGACACTGGGAGAGGCTGTGTATGTGTATGGATGTGTGGTATTTGGGAACTCTCTGTATTTTCCATTCAAATTTTCTGTGAATCTAAAAAAAAAAGGAAAAGTTATGGAAAGTTAGTAACTTAGTCACGTCCGACTCTTTGTGACCCCATGGACTGTAGCCCACCAGGCTCCTCTGTCCATGGAATTCTCCAGGCAAGAATACTGGAGTGGGTTGCCATTTCCTTCTCCAGGGATCTTCCCAACCCAGGGATCGAACCCAGGTCTTCTGCATTGCAGGCAGACTCTTTAATGACTGAACCACCAGTGAATCTAAAATGTCTCTCAAAAATAAAGACCATTTATTAAAACAAATTCACAGTAAAATATTGAATAATTCAACTAAAAATAAGCAAGAGATTTGAACAAACAATTCACAAAAAGGAATATACAGATAATGAACAAATACATGTAAAGATGTTCTGCATCATTAGCCACTAGATCAATGTGAACTAAACCATGATGAATTGTCACTATATTTATTAAAATGCCTAAAAAAGATGATGTCACCACCAAGTGGCAAGGAGAATGGAAATCAACTCCCATCCATTTCTGGTGAAAATATAAAATGGGACAGCCTCTCTGGAAGTAGTTTGGGCCATCAATATAATTCACTAATCTCTCTCTTAGATATAGATGGGAATGACAAAAATGTCCTTCAATGAGCTAAAGGATTTTTTAAAAATAGTGGTACATCTAAACAATGGAATACTATTCATCTGTAAAAAAGAAAGAATAACTGATGTACAAGACTATATGGACCTCAAAGATTATGCTAAGCACAAAAGCCTGTCTCAAAAATTTATAAGTTGCATCCTTTCATTTGGATATTTGTATAATGTTTTCAAAAATATAGGGCTATAAAAAAGATCGGTGGTTGTCAGGAGTTCATTGTGAGGGTAAGGTATGAATATAAATAGATAACAGAGAAAGTGGAAATTATGGGACTGATCTGTATTCTAGTTTTCACAGTAGTTATAATGTACTAAATTTTCTATAACTATATGCCATAAGAAATGTAATTTACCATATAATTGCTATAAAATTAAAGTAAAACTCTATGAGTTTGATGTTTTTATCCTCATTTTGTGATGTAGAAACTGAGAACTACTGAAGTTAGGTAATTTTCCCAAGGGTACAGATCTAGTAAGCATTTGGGTCAGAAATCAATCTGAGACAGACTCCATGGCTGTACTCATGGACCAGAAAGAAACCCCATGAATTATTGCTGAATGAGTGCATCAGTCAATGAAGGAAACAATTAATCAAATATGCAATTACTTTGGAATCAGTTATGAGCATTCTCATCTAACTGGCAGCAATACTCTGAAAGACCTCAGTTAAGTAAGTCAATAGATCCAGGTCAAGCAAGACTTATGGCCACTTCTGAAAACTGAATCCTGACACAATAGCAATAATAGTACTACTAAAAGTAGAGAGAGTTTGGAGGTCCCCAAACTTACCCTGTGACTCCTACAGTTACTCGAAGCTCCCTTAAGGTCTGCCTGGGGGGATATAGGAAGGTGTCACTAGAGTTCATACCTGTCAATCATTCCCAGTCAGTAGTCAATGAGACATATGAATTAGATTATGGACGCTGTACACAGTTTTATGGGAAATAATTTTCAAATTAAACATATAGGTATATACATACATATGTGTGTGTGTGTGTCTGTGTGTGTGTGTGTATCCCATTTTATAGAATTTGCTCCAGATCACAAAAAAGAAAATATTTTCAAAATAGTTTATAAATCCAGGCTCATTTTAATTATCCTTAAAAAAATGATACAGCAGAAACATAAAGTTTGTTCTTTCTTTTGACTAGATTTTAATGTATAAAAAAATAATAGGGAATCAAATTGAAAAGTATTTTAAAACAAAGAATTTAATATAAAATATTAATGCCTATTACCATTTTTATTGAGCAAAACTGAAAACAAATAGATGATTGCAATTGATTCAAAATAAAAAAGCTTTTATTATATTTATATAAGGAAATAATAATATACATAATAAATACTTCTTATTTAAAATACTCTTTAAATGTTAAATATAGAAGGATTTCATATAATACGATTATCTCAAAAATAGTGTACATAATATTTGCTCTATAAACTCTGGTCTCCATTTTTGTTGTTGAATGCTTCAGTCTCATTCCTGCCTTTGTATTTGGCATTCCTCACACTTATTTCTAATCTCTGAAGGGCAGTCTTTTCCTACATCTAGGTTATAGCTCAAGTGTCAACCAATTATGAGGTCTTTTTTGTGGGTTTTTTTGGCTGCCAAAATTTGAGCTCTCAATTTGGTAAAATCTTATATTGTTTAAATCTTGATTGGTGACTGGGCTCCAATGCACACAGTAGAAGGAAGTGCAACAATATTCCCTCTCCTTGTCTCCTGGTAGCCAGTATGAGCACTAAACTTGCACTACAAAAATCAGATGCTTTCATCTAAGACTCGGAGTCTGTACAAGTTCCGCAGACTTCTACAGAGAATAATTAGAGATTATTTGTGCAGTGGTAGTGGCGTAGAAATGAATCAAGCATCCAGCATCCAGGTTATCAGCTGTGCCTCCTGACCACAGAGTCCTGAACATAGCTTAAGCAATGTCCCCTGTTCCCTAATTTTTTTTTTTTTTTTAATCGTTCTTCTGGAATGGTTCTTCAGAATTGTCATTAATTCTATTAGCTATCAAAATACAATCCTTTTTCTGATAAAGTTCTCCAAAGCTGCTTGATGTTGCTGAGCTCCTAGGATCCTTAAACATTCATCCCTGTTTATCCCGTTGAAAGAATTCACCTCCCTGTAACAATACCTAGAGGATGCTTTCTCCTCCTTTTCCTTCCAGATTTGTCTCTCCAGAATAATTTTATTTATGTAATTGTATACATTAGTCTCTCCTCAGGTGGCTATGAGTCACACAGTCTCTCCAATTAAAAATGAACTTCACAAAACTATTGCTGAAGGAAGGGATACTATTTGCAAATTGTTTTTTACAAATTTGTGCATTTAAATTGTTAGCAAATTATAGAAAAGTTGATATTATTAAAGAAGAAAGGAATAAATGAAGAAAATATAAGCTTCCTCAATGGACTTACATTTTCCAATTTATCCTCAGGTGAAGTTATAGATTTAATTCCTTTATAATTAAGAAACAGAAAATTTGGAAATAGCAAGTAAATTAATAAAAAATGGAAGGATTTCCCCTTTGTCTATCAGATTACACTATTAATATAAATAATTAAAACAATCTACTCCTTGAACAATAATATGTGGATAAAGGAGAAGAAAAGAAAGTTTAGGAATCACATAGATAACAATTTTATTTTTTAATAAGAGAAAAATTTAAAATATGGTGGTACACTAAACTAAAATTTTGGAAAGATAAATTTGAAATTAGGCCCCAAATTGTGTAAAATTAATACTGTAAACAGTAAGAACCGCTACGTGGATCACAGCTTTGTGTCAAAGGGGCTTTTGTAACTTAAAGAAGCTATGAACTATGCTGTGCAGGGCCACCCAAGATGAACGGGTCATAGTGAAGAGTTCTGACAAAACCTGGTCCACTAGAGAAGAAAATGGAAAACTACTCCAGTATTCTTTTTGTGAGAACCCCATGAGCCATATGAAAAGGCAAAAAGATCCAACATTGGAAGATGATCCCACCCAGGTTGGAAGGTGTCCAATGTACTACTGGAAGAACAGAGGGCAATTACTAATATCTCCAGAAAGAAGGAAGAGTTTGGGCCAAAGCAGAAATGATGCTCAGTTGTGGATGTATCTGGTAGTGATAAAGTCCAATGCTGCCAACAACAATATTGAAAAAGGATCTGGAATATTCAGTCAGTCAGTCAGTCAGTTCAATTGGTCAGTCGTGTCCGACTCTTTGCAACCCCATGAATCGCAGCAAGCCAGGCCTCCCTGTCCATCACCAACTCCCTGAGTTCACTCAGACTCACGTCCATCAAGTCAGTTATGCCATCCAGCCATCTCATCCTCTGTCTTCCGCTTCTCCTCCTGACCCCAATCCCTCCTAGCATCAGCGTCTTTTCTAACGAGTCAACTCTTCGCATGAGGTGGCCATAGTATTGGAGTTTCAGCTTTAGCATCATTCCTTCCAAAGAAATTCCAGGGTTGATCTCCTTCAGAATGGACTGGTTGGATCTCCTTTCAGTCCAAGGGACTCTCAAGAGTCTTCTCCAACACCACAGTTCAAAAGCATCAATTCTTTGGCACTCAGCCTTCTTCACAAGTCCAACTCTCACGTCCATACATGACCACAGGAAAAACCATAGCCTTGACTAGACGGACCTTTGTTGGCAAAGTAATGTCTCTGCTTTTCAATATGCTATCTAGATTGGACATAACTTTCCTTCCAAGGAGTAAGCGTCTTTTAATTTCATGGCTGCAGTCACCATCTGCAGTCCATGAATTAAGGTAAATTGAATATGGTCAAGTAGGAGATGGCAAGAATAATCATCAACATCTAAGGAATCAGTGAGCTAAAATAGATGGAGATGGGCAAATTTAATTCAGATGACCATTATATATATTACTGTGAGCAAGAATCTTTGAGAAGAAATGGAGTAGCCCTCATAGTCAAGAAAAGGGTACAAAATGCTGTACTTGGGTGCAATCTCAAAAACAACAGGATGATCTTGGTTCATTTCCAGGGCAAACCATTCAACACCACAGTACTCCAAGTCTATACCCCAACCACTGATTACAAAAAAGTTGAAGACTGGTTCTATGCAGACCTACAACACTTTCTAGAACTAACACCAAGAAAAGATGTCCTTTTCATCATAGGAGATTGGAAAACAAAAGTGGGAAGTCAAGAGACAGCTGGAATAACATACAAGTTTGGCTGTGGAGCAGGGCAAAACCTAACAAAGCTTTGTCAAGGGAACACTCTGGTTATAACAAGTATCTTTTTCCAATACAAAAGATGTCTCTACACACGGACATAACCAAAATCAGAAGGATTATGTTCTTTGCAGCCAAAGATGGAGAAGCTCTAAACAGCAAAAACAAGACCTGGAGGTGACTGTGGCTCAGATCATCAGCTCCTTATTGCAAAACTTCAGGCTTCATTTGAATAAAGTAGGTAAAGCTAGTAGGCCATTGAGGTCTGACCTAAATTATATCCCTTATGATTATACAGTGGAATTGATGAATAGATTCAAGAGATTATGTATAGTGGGCAGAATGCCTAAAGAACTATGGATGGATGAAGGTTTGTAACATTGCACAGGAGGCAGTGACCAAAACCATCCAAAAGAAATGCAAGAAGGCAAAATGGTTGTCTGAGGAGGCTTTTTTAAATAGTTGAGGAAAGAAGAGAAATGAAAGGCAAGGGAGTGACAGAAAGATACACCTAACTGAATGCAGAGTTCTAGAGAATAGCAAGGAGAGAAAAGAGGGTCATCTTCAATGAACCATGCAAAGAAATAGAGGGGAAAAAAATAGAATGGGAAAGACTAAAGATCACTTTAAAAAAAACTGAAGATATCAAGGAAACATTTCATGCAAGGATGGGCATGATAAAGGACAGAAATGATAAAGACCTAACAGAAGCAGAAGACATTAAGAAGAAGAGGAAAGAATACAGAGAAAAACACTATGCAAAAAAGGTCGTAATGACCCATATAACAACGATGGTTGATCAGTCACCTAGAGCCAGACATCCTGGAGTGTGAAGTCAAGAGGGCCTTAGGAAGCATTATATGAACAAAGTTAGTGGAAAACTTTATTAGCAAATTTAGAAAACTTAAGCTACACCCACAAGACTGGAAAAGGTCACCTTTCATTTCACCCCAAAGAAAGGCAATCCCAAAGAATGTTCAAACTGATGAACATTCCACATGCTAGCAAGGTTATGCTTAAAATCCTTCAAGCTAGGCTTTAGCAGTATGTGAACTGAGAACTTCCAGATGTACAAGCTGGGTTTAGAAAAGGCAGAGGAACCAGAGATCAAATTGCCATTTGTTGGATCATAGAAAAAGCAAGGGAATTCCAGAAAAACATCTACTTCTGTTTCATTGACTGTGCTAAAGCCTTTCAGTGTGTGGATCACAAAAAAACTGTGGAAAAATCTTAGTGATAGGAACACCAGACCACCTTACCTGCCTCCTGAGAAAACTGTATGCAGGGTCAAGAATCAACAAATAGAACCAGACATGGAACAACAGACTGGTTCAAAATTGGGAGATTAGTATGACAAGGCTGTATATTGTCACCCTCCTTATTAACATATGCAGAAATGATATGCTGAGTGAATCACAAGCTGGAATCAAGACTGCTGGGAGAAGTATCAACAACCTCAAGTCATGCCAATTGTGTGCTGATTAAAATTACCCCAAATTTATGTCAGTTTACAATTTTCACTTATCTTGTCATCACATACTAAAATGTTGACTCTTAATTTGATTCTTTAGTATGTTCTTAAATTTTATATTTTTAAAAATAGTCGTCAATCAGTTAGTAAATATGATGCAGGAATAGTTTTTAAATTGGCAAAAATGTAGAATTAAACCATGCCTACAATATCTTCGATCTTGTGCTGTCTCCAGAGACTTGGCTCAGTTCAAATTGTGGGGAGGGTGAAACCTGGATCTATTCATAAGGAAATATCACACAAATCCAACTTGAGATCATTCTATAGAATAAATGGTTCATACTGATGTTAAAACATTAAAGTCAAGGAGAATAAAGAAGTGCTGAGGATTGCTTTATCAAAAAAGGAACAATATAGTCATGCCTAATCCTAGACTGAACTCAGGAAATAAAAATAATCTGTGAAAATATATTATTAAAACAGCTGATAAATCTTGAATATAGACTGTTGATTAGATTACTATATTTTATTAATCTTAAATATCCTGATTGTGATCATTGTATGCAAAATAATACAAAAGTTATATCAGCTCTTTTTTTACTATTCTTACAACTTTTGTGTAAGTTTGATACTGAAATGAAGTGAAAAATATATCCAAAAATAGCATGTTAGTCTTGCTTTTCTAGGGAAAATGATACCTAAGCTTTAAAATTACACTTTCCAGTACCAAAAAAGGTTTTCTTTTAAATTGGGGACAACTTATATTATAAAGATATTTTCTTCAAAACAGCATTTAGCTAAACATGCTTTTTAACTTAACTTTCTTCTACTAATCTGAAAAAAAGATGTAATTTTAGTAAATGAAAAACTTCCAATTTAGGGCAAAGGGTCTAGCACTTTAAGTTCTTTCATTGTATTCAAAAAATAAATATATTCAGAGGAGCAAATGCACAGAATTTCTTACAGTTTATAGCAATTTAATTACGAACTTATTTGTATTGAATGTATTTTTTTTCTTTAAGGAAATAGGTTGGATTTCAGGAGATAAAAATTTTAAAAAGTACTTCTATTTTTTAAATTAAAAGATAATTATCTTTTTCCTTTACCTAGAATAATAAGAAAGTACATTTATACTTTTTGATTCCAAAGTTTGAACTTACAAAAAAATACAAATTTTTGTAGGTGATCTTGAGATATAAAAAGCATAGGTTTCTAATTTAAGCACTACAAGGAGTCTCATTTTCCTGGAGGTAGCCAAAATTATTTAAGGCTTTTTCTACTCATCACTGAAGCCAAAGGAATCCCTGCATGTGAAAGAAAATAGATAAGAAAAGGTATCTGCTCCATGAAAGAAAAGGTAAAAATAGATTTAGTCCATAGAGAAAGCTTATGGGCAAAGTCCCAACATTAAATAGAATACAACAGATTTCCATGGGAGGTTTTGGAAAAGGAAAAATCAAACTTACAATTTTCTTCTTGTCATTAGCTACCAGAATTAAGGGTTACATACCAACTATTGCATTAACAGTTTTACATAAGGTTTTTGTCCAGCTAATCAAAAGAGAAAAATATGAAGTTACAAAGTAAAGATTTTAATCAAGCCCAGATTCCGGGGTGTGTGATTTCTGTCGTCACATACATCACTGTACTTAGATGGGCCTCATGTTGGATTTAATACTATAATCTTACCATATAGAACTTTTCAAAATTTTATGAAAAGAGTGTTCTTTTAACTTTTCATTTTGTACTATGATGCATATTCAGTTCAGTTCAGTTCCGTAGCTCAGTCGTGTCCGACTCTTTGTTACCCCATGAATCGCAGCACACCAGGCCTCCCTGTCCATCACCAACTTCGGAAGTTCACTCAGACTCACGTCCATCGAGTCAGTGATGCCATCCAGCCATCTCATCCTCTGTCGTCCCCTTCTCCTCCTGACCCCAATCCCTCCCAGCATCAGAGTTTTTTCCAATGAGTCAACTCTTCACATGAGGTGGCCAAAGTATTGGAGTTTCAGCTTTAGCATCATTCCTTCCAAAGAAATCCCAGGGCTGATCTCCTTCAGAATGGACTGGTTGGATCTCCTTGCAGTCCAAGGGACTCTTAAGAGTCTTCTCCAACACCACAGTTCAAAAGGATCGGTTCTTC